>NC_081411.1:518508462-519109087 GCF_030272615.1 Cryptomeria japonica
CTTAACAAACAATATGCTCGATCTATTGTGTTGTTTTTATAAAATTTGTCAAAAACACATTCCTAGTCATTGAAAATTTAGTCCAAGACTTTGGATTGGATACCCAAGGAAAATCCAAACCTAAGGTTTGGTACATCATAAAGTAGCACATAATGCTAGTGCATTATTGTCTACCTTAGACATTCACTTAACGTGGATGTATTATAACGTTGGCATGTTATAATGCACGCATCTCTCTCTCTCTCTCTCTCTCTCTCTCTCTCTCTCTCTCTCTCTCTCTCTCTCTCTCTCTCTCTCTCTCTCTCTCTCTCTCTCTCTCTCTCTCTCTCTCTCTAATTTAGGGTTTACAATCTATTACAAAGTGTTTAGGGTCTACTCCCTCCTTCCCTCCCTCTCTCCCACTCTACTATCTCTCTTCTCTCTCGCCTCTCTAGGTCTCTTTCTCCCTCTCTTCTTCTCTTTCTCTATCCTCTCTAGGTCATTATCTCTTCCTCCCACCCTCTCTCTCTCTCTCTCTCACCTCTCTAGGTATCGACTTCCCTTTCTCCCTCCTTACCCCTCTATCTCTCTCACCTCTCTCTCTCCCCTCACTAGATCTAAATAATTCATGGTTTTGGTTTAACAACCTAGAGGTTAGACATTTAAGGTCTAGATGTACTATAATTTAGGGTCCAGGGCCTAGGGATTATGATTTAGCACCTAGGTTTTAGGGTTAAATGTACATTATTTAGGGTTAAGAGACTACCTCTATCTCTCTCATTCCTTCCCTCTCTATTGATCCTTTCCTCCCTCCCTACCTCTCTCTATAATTCAAGGTTTTGTCCATGGATGTATTTTATGTTTAGGTTTTAGAGCCTAGGATTTATGTCTCAATGCATAGTGTTTAGGTTTTAGGTCTTAGGATTCATCGTTTAGGGTTTAGTGTATAGTATTTAGAGTTTAGGGTTTAAGTTTTATGTTTTAGGGTTTAGTGTATATTGTTTAGGGTACAGGGTTTAGTGTTTAGGATTTAGGGCATAGGGTTTAGGGTTCATTGTATATTGTTTAGTTTTTAGGGTTTAAGGTTTAGGGCCTAGGGTTTAAGGTTTGATATTTAGAGTCTAGCATTAATGATTGATGATGTAGTGATGAGGGTCTACCTCTCCCTTCATCTCTCCTTATCATCCCTCTATCTCTCTCTCTCCTTCCTCTCTTCTTCACTATGTCTCTCTCCCTCTCTTCCCCCCTCTCCTTTTTTGTCTCTCTAGGGTTGAGGTTTTCTCATTTTTATGGTCAACATACCATAACATGAACATACCATAACATTATCACATTATAATGTGCTCACATTATGGTCTCTATGGGATCAAAAGTGGAGTGGTCACTTTTGTCTGCCCATCTTTGTGCATGCTTACCTTTAGAGATTTGAGAAAAAATGGTGTCGTGTGTAAGAGAAACTTAAATATTTTGAATAGAACAAATTAAAGTGCCCAAGTTTGGTGGGTAGGATCCTTGGGAACATTTTATTTTGAGAAATTACACTTATTGTTAAAGAGATACTAGAATTGAAGAAATCAATTTGAGTGCCTAAATAGGTCCCTTGGTTTCGATCATGGTATTAGAAACTAAAAATGATTTTGTAATTTGGCCTTGGTCTATTTATTGGATGCTTGAAATAGAGGTATTATGTGATTGTGTATATTTGTAAGGGATATGCTACTAGATTTTCTTTAGACATAAGTTCAATGTCTCTATTGAAGGTTTGGTACAAGAACTTTGACAATGTATTGTAATTTAAGTCTTAAGAACAATACTTGAGTGCTTCTTTGATGTTGGTTTTTCCTTGCTAATATTTTTCTAGTTTGTATCCTAGGTTACATTTTTTTCTTGATGAAATAATTAAATCCATTTTTATTTAGCAGTGCTTCCCTCATTGGGGTAGTGTAAGAAATTTATAGTTTCATGTAATGAAATCACTTGCACAAGAGAAGATTATAATATAAAAAAAACTACGAATACTTGATAATAATCAATAATAATAAGCTTCTTTCAGATGATAATCCTCCAAAAGTATCCAATAATAATGGAATTCCTAATATATGTTAACAAAACTAACCACTGTCTTTTTGTATATACCATGTACTTATGTCATGAATGTCACTTAGGCTAACCTAACTACCTATATAACACTACACAAATAACCATGTAACTTGATTGAGAGTTATACTAGCCACAAGTCAACCACCCACATCTAATAAAACTAATGGATTAAGGGTCTTGCATGCCACCCTCTTTTGAAAAGCATTATCCTCAAAACATATCAACTATGAGTTCTTTTGTATGAAATATTTATTTTCTCATGTAAAATATTAAATAGGAAAATTCTTTCACTTGACTAAATACTATTTAATAAGCCTCAATTGCAATCTCATAGTACATGTTTGAAGGATTTCCCTAGGTTCTAAAATATTTTTTCCCTCATGTCATCAAGGCTTGCTAACTCTATCTAGGTTTAAATTATTTATCCTATGACCTTTTCTAGGCAAGAAACATGGAAGAAAAGATGCATTTTTATTATCTTGGAGGACTCCAACTTGTTTACTACATTGTCAATCTTCTACAAAACCTTGTAATAGCCATAAAACTTTGGTGCAAGTGTGTTTTCCTTCTTTTGTTGTTTCAATGGTATTTTCTTGTATGATTGTTATAGAACAAAGGTCATATCTCTTCAAAAAAAAATTGGCTATAGCTTTGATAATCTTTATGATTCATTCTATTGTGTATCGATGCTAAGTTCTCCTTGAGACTAGAGAGTGCCTCTTGTTGGTATTAAAATGTGTTCAACAATTACTCTAACAATCAAGTGTTCCCATAATTGAGTTCATGGATGGTGGATAGTACCTATATATTGTTGAAAAAAGAGATATTTTAGATAAGTGTGAAAATAAGTGTTATACAACCATCCTACTTGTGGTAGCCACTGCACTCATATTTCTTGCTTATATAAAGAAAACAATTAGATATAACCCTCCAAGAGCTTTTTGTTAATTATTTTAGTCTATCCATCTAACTGAAGATGATATAATGAGTTGTAAGCAAGATGAGTTTCTAAACATGGGCATAAGATTCAAAATTATTTGTAAATATAGATGATCATAATGACTTACTATGAGTTTTAGAGTCACGTATAGCTTCTAAATGATATTTATAAAGGCTACTTGTCACAGCACAAAATACAAATATTTGATGAGTTTGTACACAACCACCATGATGACACTTTCCTTCAAACCTATAAAAACCAATTGTGAAAGACCTAAATACCTCTTTCCAACTCTACTAGAATAAATCTGAGTTAAAAAAAAACCTAGGGTTATTAAATTTTTCCCTTTTCTTCACATAGGTACAATCTATATGTCTACCATAACGCTTGAAACCAATTGTGAAAGACCTAAATACCTCTTTCCAACTCTACTAGAATAAATCTGAGTTAAAAAAAAACCTAGGGTTATTAAATTTTTCCCTTTTCTTCACATAGGTCAATCTATATGTCTACCATAACGCACCTACTTTCCATACAATATATAAGTACAATCTATGGATGCTTTGCATGTAAACCTATTGGTTCAGTTGTCCTGCCCTCGAAATGAAAACGAATGAATGCATCCTGGAAGAAAACAATTCATATTGAATTCCTTCGCCATTTCACAGGATTCCATGTTCGACCTTCCGGATGAGGACTAGTCAACGGTGTCACATTATTACTGCGTGCACAGAATGATGTTTTGTGTTTGTTCCAAGGGAACCTCCACACAGAGGGCCTCCGAATATTTCCCAACTGCTGCTCTATACTCTCGCAAAATCTCTTAAGATTGCCCAATTCCCACCTAAGCTCCTCGATTTCCGCTTGCCCATTTTCTGTCGAATCGGTGCTCTCATTCACATATATTTCCTCTGCACTTTGGATGGTTTTAGAATTGGGAACCTGCCCTTGGAGATCTAGTTTACATTTCAGAGGAGTATGGGGCGTGTATTGCTGGTGGGCACTGATAGTACTAGTGAATGACCACGTAATGAGAGTGGGATCTGTGCTTGCTTTCCATGCAATGGATTCCACGCATCGCTGCACAATGTGCAGATCTTCAGCCCAGGGAGAAAGGTGGGCGCAGCTCCTAAGGACGGTGATGGAATCCAGCCATGAGACCAATACTACATAGCTCAGAAACTCTTCTGTTTGGGAGATGAGGTTCCCCTGTCCCAAATCCTCACTCATTTCCAGATACTCCGCCGCACACCGAAGCGCCGCCACATTGGATGCACTCATGTGAAGCGGAATCGATCCATAACAGAACTTTGCTGCTAATTCAAATGATTTTGCTCCTCCTGGGAACTCCTCCAGCTTTATGTACTCGTTCTCCGTGTCTCGGGCTTCGAATACAAGCTTGTTCAGTCGACCACTCTTCGACAGTAATGGGAACTTCTTAATCATAAAAGAAACACTTTTAATGTTACCTTCATCACTAACCCAAGCAGCAACAACCAAAAACAAAGCTCCAAAAGAAAGAACCAACTAAAAACAAAAGGTTATAAAAGATGGCATGTCTTCTATCAATTCAAATCTATGTAAGGTTCTATACAAAACAAATTGCACATTAACATATCTGTATGTATCTCACTGTGGAATATTAAATCAAGTTGTTAAATTCGAACTATTCTTTATCACATATGAGAAATATGTAATTTATTTGGCATGATGTTTACAAAGTTCATGAAGTATTCAAAAAGATTGTTTCTGAAATTAATTTTATATTTTTTAAATCTAGATCACACTCAGTGATCAATCATGGCTCTCCTTCAGAAACAAAATATCATGGCTGTCCTTCAGAAACAAAATATCATGGCTCTCCTTCAGAAACAAAATATCATGGCTGTCCTTCAGAAACAAAATAACTCAATTGATTTAAGAAACAATCTTTTGAATACAAATCAATAAACAACTCATAGAACAACATAACAACATAATACAAAGCATAAAATCTAAACGAAATTACCTTATGAAGATGAAAGAGCACACCATCAACCTCTACTATCATGTCGCTTTGTAGCTTTGTTGCCACACACCTATAAGAGTTATACCTTGTTTGGAAAGCTTGCAGCTAGGACTGATAATCAACACAAAGAAATATTATGAAAGATTGAAAGACAGGAATCGTAATTGAATAGCTTACCAAGATTGACCTTCGGTGCTTGTTAAGGTGTTAAGATTGGTGTTTCCTTTGACAAGGCTCATTTTTTTCTGGTTCTTTCCTTTTCGTCCAGCCAAGACTTCAAATGCGTCCTTTCCTGAGTGAGGATGATTATATCCAGAGCTCCACCGATGTAGAATATGTAAATGCCAGTTGATGAATGTACATGTAAATGATTATGTTTGACCACCGACATTTCGTAGAGCCAGAACTTCATTTATTTTTACATGGTTGAGGGGAAGAGAAGAAGACATGAAGATTTGAATTAGGCGATTGCTTTCTTATCCATGATTGCGTGGATGAGAAATAGTTAGCTTGTCGTTTAAGAATTATGGTTAGACATAAAAACATCATCTTCGACTTATATATGAAGATACCTTACGCGTGGCATCGAGAGAGAGAGAAAGGGGGGCATTCAGACCCACTATAGATAGCTTTATATGAGGGCAGCAAACAAAGCATACGGTACAGAAATGGCTTTGATACAACAAATCATTGCGGTACAGAAATGTCTTTTATAAATGATTCACTGCGCATTGCTGTATTTGATGTGATGCTACACAAAAACAAATATGAGATGTCTGCAAGATATTCCATAAAAACAAACATGAAATTGTTGGAACTCGATCATGCTATTAATATTTATCACACCTGAACATATCATAAATTGGTGTTGTTTCTCATGTAGTGTCATTTTTTTCAGTGGGAAAATAATTTAAGATGATGATAGATCTTGTGTTTCTAATACCTCCAACATTGAATTGAATTCCAACATTGAATTGAATTGAAGGAATTTCAGTAATGTCCACGAGATCAGTAGTCTAAAGAATCAAGAGTCGAAACCTCTAACAATTTTCAAGTTCTTTTTTGATGTCGACTCCTCTATTGTGAATCTTAATCAAGTAGTCAGCAGGGTTGTGAAGCCTCACCTCCTCAAATACCTCATTTAAACTACTAACCTCCAAGTCAATTTTATATTGAATGTACAAATGTCTTCATAAACAACACAATCCATGATAAAGTGTCATTTGGTTTCAACCACCCTTCTGTTGTAGAAAATGCAAATTCTATCATCCCATTTTTCTTTCAAGACAGTCCATCTGTATGTCTCACACCTAAGATGGTGTGAACAAGTTCTCAAATGTGCCACTAAAAGTCTAGCTTTACCTTTGATTATGACCCTCAAATAATCTTTTTCATCATGTTCCCACGTGGAGTTGAACTCTTTGACATAATGAGCTTTTTTCCAACGAATCTTATTTGACCACATTCCAGTCCTAATTTTTTCTAATATGAATTTCTTTATTTCTTCATTTATGTTGGCACATTCATGCAATTTAAGTCCCGCTTACCCATCCACTTGTTTTGTTCAATTTACATGATTTTATTTAGCATTGTCAATTTGATGTCTCATTGAATTCTCCAACAATACAAGCACGTAAATTTGAAATCTCTATTAGGTGTAAGATGGTTAGCCCAGAGAATATGGACATTATGCAAAGCAATCTTGTATTATATGGCCATCTACAAAAGTGAAAAATTGTGTGTTGATTTCAATTGATAATACATCCTTACTGTGATTTACATAATATAACCAAATTAACCTTATAACAACTTTTTTTGTATCACTCCAATTACAAAATCAAAAAATAAAGAAATATCTACACACCAAACTATGTATAGCATGCATGCTATTATTTTGCTTCTCTCTTTTTCACATCAAACTGCTCATTAAATATTGGTAGTATTGTCAAAAAATCTATAGGTTTTGTTCTCCTCTTCAATAGCTTTTCAAAGCATATTAATTTTTAAATTTTGTTGTAGAATGAGAATTTTATGCTATTGTGAATCTTGCAGCTGCATGAGTTTGAACACCCAACGGAATATTTTAAATGTCCATTGGTGCTTAAAACTCCCAAACAATATGTTTAATGTCCTAGCATCAATTTGGAATACCAAAACAATAATTTTAGATACCCGCAAATGATTAAACTTCAACAAAACTATTTTTAACAGCCAATATGATTTAAATGCCCAATAAAATAATTTGAATTCTCATGGGATTTGAAATGTCGTCATTGAAATACATTGCTCCACATCATCACTCTCACATATCAAAACAATGCTCTTATACCATATTGAAATGGTGAGAAAAACTTATTTCTATAAAATTTAAACCATGGCTAGGTATGTGCATGGAAATGGGGGAGCAAAGTGGGGTCTTAACTAATCACTTTTTTTCTCAGAAATAAGGAAAGACAAATTTTGAATGAAAATTTGAAGATAGTTGCGTTCAAAATTTGAAGATGTAACAAGAACAAGATTCGTAGTGTTCTAAATATACTTTCTAAACTACTAATTTTAATTGAAGATGGTGGAGATTAAGGTGTTCAAATAGGGCGTCCACACAAATTTGTATTTTTATTTAAAAACATAACATGGCATATGGTGTGCCCCCTTAAAATGTTATAAAAAAATATTATTTCAAAAATCACATCATTAAAAACTTAGCTAAGACCAATGAGTTATTACTAGTTTACAAGTGGACAAATCTTGAAAAATAAAAAAAATGATTACGCAAACCCCCATTTTTTGAAAAGTAATTAGAAATTGATTGTTTTACTATATATAAATACAATCTAGTTTCTAAATATGTAATTTATTTCAAATTTTGATAAATGGGTAAAAATGAAGACAAAAATGTCATGCATTGGTTTTTGACAAAAAATAAAGACACCAACAAAATAAATTAATGATCAAAACCTTAACATAGCTAAAATGTAGAAAAAAATACACATTAGAAAGCTAAGAGAGAGCTCTACATAACTATTTCATTTATTAACTTGACATTGAAAGATGTGCAATTTTGATGGACAACATGCTTGACATTGTGTTATTTTTTAAAATTTTGCGAAACCATGTCTATGGGCATTGACATGTATGTGCAACCATTTGGGTTGGATGCCCAAGGAAAACCCAATTCTAAGGTTTGAAAATACCCAAAGAAGATAATAACACAAGCATGTTATAGCACATTCACATTTTCAAGAAGCGAAAATTCTTCTCTTTATTTTCTCATCTCTCTATCTCCTTATATAGCTCACCTATATCTCTTCTTGGTACTATATATGAAATACAAAATTTAAGTGTGAGTGACAATTATATATATTTTTTATTTTTTTATATTGTAAGTTAAATATCTCATGTATATAGTTTTAGGATGTTTGAAAGTATTTTTGGATCTCTTAAAGTTATAATGTAAATTCTAGGTTTTGGAAGATCTTATAATTTTTCGAACTTAATCAAATGTCATTAATTAGTAGACTCCTATAATCTTGCAATTGTCTAAGTGTAATTGTAATTATTTAAATAATCATCAAACCTTTCTTTAGAATTAGGATGACCTATTCTTCTGCAATAGAGAAACAACCTAGTGAAACATGGGATGGTCTCACAAAGTGTTGTCACTGATAGTTGAGACCAACCTCTAGAGAGGGTTGGTTCCCTTGTAGCTTCACCTAGAACTAAACTAAACTACTATTTTACTTAGAAAAGGTAAAAGAGATGGCTTGGAATGAACCTACGTCTATTGGGGCATGATGCACCAAAATGGTTTCCAAACCTATAATGTTGTTTGGGACACACAATATGATCAACTTCGCAAACCAAAACATAAACAACTCAAAATTTTAGATATACTTTGCAAAACAGATTCATACTTAGGTTGAAAGTACTAAGAACATCGTTAAAAAGGAGCTGGAAAAGTTGTCACAACTTAAAACTCAATCCTTAACTAGTTAACACAAGTTATAACCTACAAAATAAACATCTTTCTCCCTAAGGCAATAAAGATGAGATAGAATCTAAAGAGAAAACATCACCATAATATTACATAAACCATATGGAACAAACTTTCACAATGAAACAACTCTAAGAAGGTAAAAAGGCTCAATTTTTATTGATAAAAGGTGTTTACAACTTTGTACAAATCTAAATTGTTATCTTGTCAATCAAAAACTAAGTTACAGTGAGTTACAATGGCATATAGATGTGAAATAACCTCGCTTCAAGTTACAATCTTTCACCAATAATTATAATTTAACCAGCTTAAAAAAGAAGCCTAATGTTGTGCTTTATACTTTGCAATACTTCCTACAAGAAACGAACATGTGTTGAAAGAAGAAAGGACAAGAAAAGACGTGTAACTACATTAATTGCTTGGTTAAATCTTTTTGGTAGTCCAATTGATGTGTTGCTACATTTGAGGCCCCAAAAGTTCTTTTAAATGGTCAAAAAATGAAGAAAGTCTCCTACTTTGACCCATCTATTGATGGTATCCCTATATAAACTCCTAGATGCCCTCACATAGCTCATACTGGGTCACAAATGCCTCCTAGATTTCTTCAACCACTTGATAAAATAACCAAATGTCCTAAATGTTCTCCACATGTTTCGTAACTTACTTTTATTATTTCAACTATTGCCACTTCCATTTCCATGATTATAGGGTATGTGCAAAGAAGGTTTGAGGTAAGAATTTTTAAATATCTCCTAGGTGTGGGAAAGGTCTTAGGAGGATTTTGAACACAAATGCTACTATATTTATGATCTCTCATCTTCATACTCTTGTTGACTATCCACTTGATTTCTTTTACAACTTTCGTATGATTGTCATATTTTTCTTTATGTCTTTGTGATTCAAAACCTCTATTTTGTAGCATTTAGCATAGCGATGAGATACCCAAGATTAATTACTTGAATTCTACTTGCTAGTGTTGATCCTATACTCTTCCCTTCACTATCAAACTGAACTATTATTGTAGACACATAAATTTGTCCATACCTGACCACACTTGACCTTATCCCATTCTAGCCAATTAAATAAATTTATTTATTATTTATTTAATTAATTCTTTATCTTTATCCCTCGCCTTTAATTAAATAAATTTATATTTTTTTATTTATTCCTAACCTTATCACACATACCCTCCAACTTAATCAATTAATTAATACATAATTAATTGTTTAATCCTCATTGCCATTTTCTTATTATTTTACTCAACCTCATCCTCAATCCTTGTCCACTCATTCCTATCCCTTTAATACATCTACATGGATCAATATCTAAACTTTTCAGCATATGACAAGTGTCCCTACCCTTCTCTTGCTCACACATGTGTAAGCATGAAAGGTCATATCATAGCCACCCTACCTCTTATGCATGTCTATTGGATGAAAAATTTGTAAACTGATAAAGGTTCACAAAATGTGTGTTTCACGACAGCACTTGGGATAATATCTCTCAAAACGCAAGATATGATCCCTCCTAATTATAAGGGAAGGCTCCCCCTTCTACTACAATTACTTTTTATTTTATCTACCTGCTAACTTTACACTAATCCAAGGTATAATAACAAGTTATTTCTCTTTCTTCAGAACCAATTCTATCTAATTTTCTTTTAAGAATAGATTTCCCTTAATTTAACAGCTTAACAACTTGTAGTAATATCAAAACTAATCTACTTGGGAAGTAAAGTGTTTGTGAAAGAACAAAGTCTTTCGTTACTTCCCTTTTTTTCTGAAAATGACTTAGGGATGAGAATTATGCATGTACCTAAGAACTCAAAGATTCTTTCTGTATACTAAGCTCCTATCAACCATTGTACCCAAATATATAATTAGCTCGAAGACTCACAAATATATTAAAAGATCTTCTACTCTAACTAGATAATTTGTATAGCACAAAGACTCTACTTTTTATCTTTCAAATACAATTTATAGAGATAATTTGTAAAACCTCAAAGACTTAAAGCAACCTTCTCTCAACCAATTCCTAATTCTTGAATTTCCAAAGCAACTCAAAGATTACTTGTAAAAACTTAAAAACACTTCAATATCTAGCACTAAAAACTATATCCAACTTTAATCATTCAACAACATATGATACCAATGACATAAGAACATTCATACCACATAAAGATTTTACTCAAAACAAAGTTTGAATGCCTAGCTTCTCCCTTTCTTGATTAAATTGCAAATTTATAAAATGAACACCAATTTTCAATTTGCTCTTCACTTTGGTAGAGCTATGTTGCATAAACGATGATGGAAAAAGGTCCTTATTACAATAATAACCCATGTATATATAGTAGAGGGGTGCAGCATGAAATTAGGAAATTATAATTGATTCTAGGACTAAGTCAAAAGAAGAGTTCGATTTGACTTAGGACTTGTGCACTCAATAGGTGTACATGTGCAACTACAAAATGACACCTAAAGTGTCAATGGACATAATAAAATTCCACTGGGAAAAACATGAAAATGACTAAGTGTCATTTTCCTTAAGTTGAATCTCACTTATGGAATTCCTTGAACTTTTGTAGAGCATTCTTTATTTGAACTCTATCAAGTCCCTAAGTATTGTCGGTGATGACCTTGACCCTGGTGATGGAATCTTCTAAGTTGGTGCAGCACTTCTTGTGTTTCTTTAGAAGTGAATCCAGAAAATCCAAGATGAACTGAAGATCAAGTAACCTATCAATTAAGGACAGAGAGAAGTCCTTCCTATCAATCTCAACAGTAACAAGCAAGCACCTTTTCATTCTCATTGAGGAAAGCACATGGAATTTCAAAGATTTTTACAACAATCTCTTTCTTCTTATTTGCACATTCTTTTTGGGCCTTCCTCATATCCTTGACTAGGCACTCTAGGATATTCATCTGATGCTCCAATTCCTCATGCTACTCAATGTACATGCATCATAAAGGAATAAAACCATTTTGTATGAGATCATTTGGATCACAGTCTTCAAATTTCAACTAGGCATCAAAATCCTTTTCTTGAGTTTCAAGTTCCTGGGAAGATCTCTATGGTGCTATCTACCTCTGTACTCACAACATTAAGATTGTTAACAATGGTGCAGGATGAACTTATGAGTCATGTGCCTTGGCTTGGCATCCAATCCATCCATTCTCCTATAGCTCTACTCTGAGATGCTTCTTGCTCAGCTCTTTTGACAACTTGTCCGTCCAAAGATGAGGCTATTGGTTCAACAGCTTCTGAGGACTTGGCCACTTTAATAAAAATTGAGGTGAGTTTCTCAATTCGTGCCTTGAGTTGATCCTTCTTGGCCTTGTCTTCATCATATCTAGAAAATAGGGCTTCCAAGGCTGACTAAGCATCCCGCGCCATAGAATTATGAATTTGCTTCCCCAAATCAATCCTCTAGAAGGCATAGTCTAAATCCTCTGGTCAATAAATGCATCTAGAGGAGGGATAGTAATCTCAGCATACTTGTTCTTATTTTTGTCAACCTTTACCCTTGACAAAGCTTTAGCTTTCTTAACAATCTTGGGTTTGACAAGGACAACTTGACTGAAATCAAAATCTTTAGGAGAAGTTGTCTGCTTCTTTCTCTTCGGCGCATTGGACAATAACCAAGGTGGTAAATATGAATCATCATCCTCACCTGCTAGCACATCTTGAAAGGGATTGATAGAATCCTAAAAGGTGGTGGTTACAATTGGAGATGTCATTGTGACAACATTGGTGGGATTTTCAAGGAATGATTATTTGGGCCTAAGAGATGACTCATTCAAGAACTTGTCAAAATCATCTAACATAGTTTCAAACACTTTAGACAATGTGGGAAAAGTTGAGAAAACATTTTCAATGTTGTCATGAGGACTATCTAGAGCGGACTCACTAGCACTAGTAGAAGATACATGGATAACATTTGAAGGATAAACATAGGTAACCGTTGGGGGGCCTTCGACTCAGAGGTAGAAATAGGAACCTATAATGTAGATGAAGAAGGAGGTACCTGGGGTGAGGACTTATCTGCTAGTGGCAACTCTTCTTCATCAAATTCACCTTGTTCGTGTTCATCTTCTTGCCCTTCTTCCAACTGATCAACATCAATTGATTCTTCATTAGGATGCTCACCCTCCACCTATTCATCTAGTACTTTAGACTCTTGTATCTCATGAACATTTAAGGCCAATGGCTCTCCTTGGTCTTTCCCTTTCTTAGTTCCAACTTTGAACTTCAGTTTGGAAGCCTTGGCTAGAGTGGTGGGATCCTATTTGTTCTTGGTTCTAATCTCAGACCTTCTTCCCATTGGGCCAACAATGTCATCATCAGACCTAGAGGATAAGGGTTTCAATGGAATACCATTGCTTGAAAGCCACACAATTGTATTTGTAAGAATACTTTGAAACCAATCTTTAATGGAAGTGCATTCCTTTTTTGACCATTGGATGAGAGGCAAAGGATTAGAGGAGACTTTGTTAGCAACATAGGCAAGGTCTAGGACATTGCCATCATTCTCTAAGTCATCTGGAACATCAATGAGGTCAAACTCGCTGATTTGATCAACTGTTAACCAACAATAGTCAAGTTTCTAATATCATGTTCGGACCTGCAATCATCCCAAACATATTCAATTTGATGCACATGAACATATGCCTTCTTCAGTTTTTTCTCATCCCTTTGTAGTCAAAGTCCTTCCTAGCCTTGAAGATTCCTTAGTGAAAGCTCTGTCAATAGACCCTTAAACCAATGTTGGTAAGGGTTTACAAGAATGTATGATAGCATTCGATTACCAAGTCAATACCAACTAACCAAAACATGCTCCAAATCACGTACCACATGCAACCAAACATATTCCATAGATCCAAACATGTTGGAAGTGTCCAACAGATAGTCTCTTCTGCCAGTAACACTAGATCTTCTAACGATAACCAAAACATGTCTGTCGGTAACCAACCATAATAGCTAGTGTTGACATCAATGACAAAACATTAATGCAACATATAATCAATTCATCCATAAAGCCAATAATCTCCCCCTTTGGCATTGATGGCAACACTAGATATGAAAAATGTCTAAGTACCAAGAAATACCAAACAAGTCTCCCTTGTGGAAGACAACCAACAATCTCCTAAATATCAATATCTCTCCCCCTAATGTATACAACTCCTTTTATTTTTCACATCAATATCTCTCCCCCTTTGATATCAATGCCAGAAATCTGACAAAAATATCAAAGCAATAATGTAAACCTTTGAATCTCAAAGCTGACTACTCCCCCTGAGTAGTAGCACCACTCATCAGTGCCGGAAAGAATAATGTCTCTGATAATGCATGTCGGACTGATGACAAACTGCATCAATCAAGTCTCTGTCAAAAGGGTAGAAACCCCTAACCTATCTCTTAAATACTAAAATGATTCCTTAAACAGTGGTTTAGTGAATATATCTGCAATCTCTTCTTTAGTGTTCACATAAACCAATTTGACTTCCTTTTCTTCTACCTTGTCCTTCAGAAAGTTATACTTTATTGATATATGCTTAGTCTTAGAGTGAAATACCGGATTTTTAGACATGTCAATAGTTGCAGAGTTATCATAGTAGATAACTATCGCTTCACTACAATTTACCCTGATATCCTTCAACATTTTCTTCATCCACAAGACTTGAGTGCAATTAGTTGTTGTTGCAACATACTCAGCTTCTACAGTAGATAAAAAAATGCATGACTATTTTTTGTTGATCCATGAAACCAGTTTCTTTCCAAGAAAGAAATCTCCACCACAAGTTCTCTTCCTGTCATCAATATCTCCTGCCCAATCTGAGTCAGTATATGCACATAAAGTGAAATCATCATTTTTAGAATACCATAAACCATATTCTATTGTTCCTTGCAAATACCGGAATATCCTCTTTATTGCACATTCATGATTTTCTTTAGGATTACTTTGATATCTTGAAACAATACTTACTACATTCATAATATACGGTCTAGTCTGAGTTAAATATAACAGACCACCAATCATAGACTTATACCTTGTCGAATTTACTGGTGTAGAAGTATCCTTGATAGATAATTTCGCACTTGTCACCATATGAGTACTTACCGGTTTGGAATTATCCATACCAAACTTCTTCAACAATTCCCTCAGATACTTAGTTTGACAGATAAAAATGCCTTTGTCAGTTTGAGTAATCTGCAAACCTAAGAAAATTTTCATCTCACCAATCATGGACATTTCATATTGTTAGCAATTTCCATGCACAATTTATCTTCTCCTCCAAAAATGATACCATATCTTTACCATCTTTCAGTGAAAATCCATCAGGTTGCTCAATGTAAACTTCTTCCTCAATTTCACCATTCAAAAATGCACATTTAACATCCATTTGATAAACCTTATAGTTCTTATAAGCTGCATAGGCAAGAAATAGTCTAACAGTTTCAATTCTAGCTACAGGTGCAAATGTCTCACCATAATCAATTCCTTCCATTTGAGAATATCCTTTACAAACCAATCTAGCCTTATTTCTTACAACTTGACCATCCTCATTCAATTTATTCCTACAAACCCATTTAGTTCCAATAACATTCTTATTTTTAGGCCGGGGAACTAAAGACCAAGTCTCATTTTTCTCTATCTGATCTAATTCATCTTCCATAGCTTTTAACCAATGTTTATCCTTATGAGCTTTAATAACAGATGTCGATTCAATTTGAAAAATAAGACATACCTCTTCATTTGTCAGTCTTCTTCTTGTCATAACTCCCTTGTTCCTATCTCCAATAACTTGATCTTCAAAATGATTTAATCTTACATACCTTGGTGTCTTCTGAACTTCAGGTTCACTGCTCTGATCATCAGTCACAGTTGAATTTTCTGATTGTGTCGGTCTGTCTCAGTTTCCTATACCGATTGAGGCATTGTCAGTTCAGTTATGATCATCTCCATTCCCGGTTCCCTATTATATGATATAGAATAATTTTTATATTGCTCATCCATTTTCACATTAGCACTCTCGACAATTTTCTACAATCTTTTATTATAACATCTATATGATTTGCTTTGAATTGAATAACCAAGAAATATCCCTTCATCACATATAGGATCAAACTTTCAAATTGAATCATCTCTTTTGATATAGCATTTACTTCCAAAAATTCTAAAATATTTAACAGTAGGTGTATGTCCAAACTATAATTCATAAGGGGTTTTACCGGTTTCACCTTTGATGTGAACTCGGTTGAATGTGTAGACTGTTGTACTCACTGCTTCTCTCCAATAGATATGAGGAAATTTGGCTTCCATCATCATAGATCTTGTTGCATCCAAAATGGTTTTGTTCTTTCTTTCCACCATTCCATTCAGCTGAGGAGTCCGAGGTGCAGATAACTGTCTCCTGATTCCATTTGTCTCACAATAACTGTTAAATTCATGAGAAGTGAACTCACCGCCATGATCTGATCTTAGACATTTGATTTTCAATCCAGATTATGTTTCAACCTTTTCTTTAAAGATCTTGAATTTCTCAAAGGCTTTAGACTTCTCCCTTAGAAAAGTCACCCACATCATTCTAGAATAGTCATCAATAATTAACATGAAATACCTATCACCTTGAAAGCTTCTAGTCCTTGTTGGACCACATAAATCAGTGTGAATCAAGTCAAGTACATCATTAGATTTATCATGTATGCTCCTAAAAGCACTTCTAACTTGCTTTCCCAATTGACATTCCTTACATACCGAATTATGAGGCTTCATAATCTTAGGTATATCTCTAACTGCCTTAGTTGAATTGATCTTAACAATACAATCAAAATTAACATGACACGACCTCTTATGCCATAACCAACTCTCATTAATATGAGCAATCAAACTTGTCTTATTACCAGTGTTCAAGTGAAAGATATTACCTCCAGTCTGAATACCGATTGCAATCTCCAAACCAGTCTTGTTAATGATTTTGCATTTTCTATCTTTAAACTGAAGTTGGAAACCCTTGTCCACCAATTGACCAACACTTAAAAGATTATGCTTCAAACCTTCTACATAATAGATATTATCAGTGTTATGCTTGCCATCCAAAGAAATAATACCTCTACCTCTGATCATACATGCTTTATCATCTACAAATCTGACTTGACTGCCATTGTATTCTTGCAGGGACATAAATTTCCCTTTATCTCCAATCATATGATGTGAGCATCCACTATCAATTACCCATTCATCCTTGTCATCAACTTTTGCTGCCAGGGCCTTTTCTTCATTTTTGATAGCCAGTTTCGGTTCATCTTCCTTTAAAGCATAGAACACCCATTCATTTCCATTGTCGGATCCACTAGCAGAGTCTTCTATTGGTTCATCTCCATCAGTTACTCCTTCCTCATCCGCTATGTAGCATTGTTTACTTTTCTTGAATCTATATCTATTCTGGTTAGGCTTAAATGATTTCTTAATTCTTTCCTCAAACCTTTCATTCCTTTCAGGACACCTAGATGCAAAATAACCAATCTTATTACATGCAAAACATTTAAAAGGTGCTTTTCCTTCATACTCATCCTGTCAGACCTTTAGGTACTCTTCTAGCAAATAAGGCTTCAAGTTGCTCAAATTCTTCATCTTCTTTCCTCATGTCTTCCAATTCTTTTGCATATAAAACTTTCCAATCACTTTTGTCGGTAGATGATGATGATGATGCATGAAAAGCGGGTTCAATCTTTACAGCTCCAGAAGATCCAAATTCTTCAAGCTCAAAAGCAAATAATTTTTCAATCAGAATGTCTCTATTGATTGAAGAGTTTGCCATTGTTCTCAACTCATTAATTGCAGTTGCCTTCATCTTGTAAGATGGTGGAAGGGCTCTCAAGTCTTTGGAAACTATTTCATCTTCACTCAGAAATCCTCCACAACATTGAATTCCCATAACAATCTCATTTACTCTTTCCATAAACATAGCAATTCTTTCATTATCTTCCATCTTTAAGTTTTCATATCTTGCCCGGTAACCATCAAGTTTAGCAATTTTGACAGTAGGATCACCTTCATTAAAATTTTTCAATTTATCCCACATAACCTTTACTGATGATTTATCAGTCAATCCCATGATCTGTTGATCAGTAAGTGCACACAAGAGGGCTTCTTTAGCTCTACAATCATTTTCAATATTATTGTCCAAGTCTACAGGAGCAGGATTGTTGAATGCCAGATCATAAGGTGTGTATCCTTTCTCAGTGATCTCCCAAATATCCTTGCCAAGACATCTAAGATGAGTCTCCATTCAAATTTTTCATATCCCAATATTTGTTCCATCAAGCTTAGGGATTTCTCTTCTAAAAATAGTTGTCGGTGGATTAGAAGTGTTAGTTGTCATAGGATCTACCTCAAGCGGTTAAGCTTCTAGAAAAGAGGACCAAAGCTCTGATACCAATTGTTAGGATAACCGGTGAACAACTGAGAGGGGGGTGAATCAGTTGTTAACAGATTATAACATTTAATCCACTTAATAACCTTTAACTAGATTAAGTACTGGTAAAGCAGAAACAGATACCGGTAAACAATGCAACTTAACAATTAAACAGATAATCAATGCAAAGAAACCATACCACATAACACCATGATTTGTACATGGAAAACCTGGAAAGGGAAAAACCATGGTGGGAAGCCTACCCACAGTTAGATGATACTCTTGCAGAAAGTATGTGTTATAATGAGGGGCCTGCCCATGCAGGAAGGCACACTACCTAGAGCGTACTACTCATTACAAAAGAGTCTCACTAACTACAGAGAGGCAACAACCATCTCAAGATAAATGAACAACAATCCAATAGAGTGAACTGCCAGAGATAGCATCTACCATGTCTGATTACAGTCTCGGTTAAGCTCAATACCGGAGGCCTTTGACCTCTTCCTTAATCCCAATTCGATCACCTATGATCGACCAAATCTCCTTCGCATATGATATTACATTCCAATACCACGACTCCTAATTACAATGAGATCTTACATCATTTTATACCAACCCTAAGGCCTAAACCAATTAGGTCGGCCACCTAAAAGATATTACAATAAGATCATTACATAAATCCATATTACAATGATATGCCATGTCGGCTTAAGACCTAAACAACAATAACAAATCCATAAAACATCCCGAAATATCCCGGTAACGTGTAGAGTACACGTTAACATGATACCGATCCATAACCTAGATAGGTACCAAACCTATTCTGGGTCCACCACGCCAAAGCAATGTCTTCAAGCAGTTGAAGAAGGATCAAAGAACATCTTTGGCATCCTAAAATCCATGTAGAAGATGCACCAACACCAATTATGCATCCTGTCAAGATTCCTCAGTGAAAGATATGTCGGTAGAGCCTTAAACCAATGCCAGTAAGGGTTTACAAGAGTGTATGATAGAATCTGATTACCAAGTCAATACCAAATGACCAAAACATGCTCTAGAAGCATGTATCACATGTAACCAAATATATTCCATAGATCCAAACATGTCAGAAGTGTCCAACAGATAGTCTCTTCTGTCAGTAACACTAGATCTTCTATCGATAACCAAAACCTGTCTGTCGGTATCCAATCATAACATCTAATGTTGACATCAATGACAAAACATCAATGCAACACATAATCAATTCATCCATAATGCCAACAAGAATATCTACCAATGGTAAGAGAGAATTTTAAACCTGTTTTATGAGAACTAGATTGGGCCTCATGCACTGCAATCATTTCATGAGCTAGCTCCATCAACACAATTTTGTCAGAAGCATATCTAGGGAGCATGAAAGGCTCACTATTGAAACAACCAACTTAGAGATATGTGAATGTCGAAAATTGTAAAAACATGCATCCATATTGATTTACCACCTCTCAAGCATGATCAGATACTCTTTTGTTATATAAATTCTTATTAAACATAGCCATATAATACCCAAAGAAAGCATCATTCACTCTCTGAAATGATTATGACAATTCTAAAGAACCGATTGGGAATTGTATTTATGTACCTCAACCTGCCTCCAATCACTAATTGTATACAATCCAAGAAAATTTCTCATTGAAGCTGCAACATGTTGGGTAAAACTATGGTCCAGAATTGCTCTTATGTTTGACTTAAATTACTTTTATTTTAGTTTTCTCAATTTGTACCTAAGTGTGTCAATTCGGTGGTCGTAGACTTATGAAAGGTATTGTGGTTGTTTGCCTAAGGGATGAAGATAGCAAGCTAAGTGGGGATGTATGCAGTGCAACCTAATCTATGTTTACTCAGAATTGGCTTCCACACCTCCTGTCGGATCTGTGATAGGAGCCTGAGTCAAAACAGTCTGCATTGTAAACCAATTAACAATGGACAGTAATTAACATTATCTATTTATTCAGAGAACAAAATATAATTAAAAGACAAAATTGAAATGAAACACACTTAACTTTACTCACACTTGTTTAATAATCACTCCGATCAATACAATACATGGATTTGAACTTATGTATAATTGACAACACACAGATTTGAAACATATGTAATTGACAGTAAACTACTAACCAAATTAATCACAATAAAATGAATACATAACCAAAACGTTCATTACTAGAAAATATAATTCTACTGTAGTAATCACCAGATAATCGATGAAGTGGGCCTCACCTTCTCTGATTATTGGTGATGAAACTTACAACCACAAACTACTCCACAATGTTCATAAAAAGAAAAGTGCAATATCCAGAAATCGCAAAAGTCTATTCCGGTATATTATTATTCATCTATATGTAAAATTGAGTCTTCGTGTAGCACCTGCCAACAAACCCCGGGGAAACTTACTACATCTAGGTCCAAAAGAGTGGATTTTTTTTTTTTAGTTTACTAATAAGGTTACATCTAACTCAAACTAGACACTAAGTTAATGTTTTAGTTCAATGGTTTGAATACAACGCTAAGTGTTTATCTGTTGCTCCCTATATAATATTACTAACGCGGGTGAAGACATTACAAGGTTTAAACGT
The DNA here is from genome assembly GCF_030272615.1 of Cryptomeria japonica. Classification (NCBI taxonomy): domain Eukaryota; kingdom Viridiplantae; phylum Streptophyta; class Pinopsida; order Cupressales; family Cupressaceae; genus Cryptomeria; species Cryptomeria japonica. Next base: position 518,529,512 of record NC_081411.1, read on the forward strand.
TTCCCTAGGGTATTGACGTCACTACTAATTCCTATGTCATTTGGTTTATGAATGATACTTAATTTACCATCATCATATTGGCCACTTCTATGATACTAATGATTTAACCATACCATGGAGCACAACTTCAATGCATTTATTCATTTTAACCTATAACATATGCTTTACATAATATACTACTATTGTTGTCCATTATTAAATGCATCTACCAAGGCATGCTCATTAACCTACGTATGCAATTCTACATGTTCATAATGCCATTTATGCAACATTAGTTTTATGAAAGCCATAACACAATTATAAAAATTCTCATTTAGGATCGAATGATGTTTATTTACTAAGTTCCATAATTGTTTCCAGCCTTAGTGTTGTTCCAGTTTTCAAGTATCTAACTACATCTACAAGAATCTTGTATTTCACATGCTTTACCAATGATAGTATAAGTTCTTCGTTTAATGTTATTGTTCATGTCATTGATCTCAAAAATGTGTGCAATCATCTATTTAGTTTACATCCATATTCATATGAAAATATTTTAAGTGCAAACATTAATTCAATCTATTGCTAAGAAATATCATGAAAGGAGTAATAACATCCATTTTCCTTCATATCCACATATCTACTATTTAGCATTTAACTACCACATAAAGAATCGTATTGTTGATTTAACTAATTGACAAGATACATTTCAATCCCAATTACTAACCTGTCACATAAGTTGAGCATGACAATTCATTCATGTTCTATAAGTTTAAATTAAATAAATATGCATGATTAACAATTAATAAGACACTACTAGCAAAGGTGTATCATTTTCTTCTTTCTTTCTACTTACATTAGATTAACTCATACCATTACCTCTATTTGAATGTACCATCTAAAGTAACTCGTGAATACTAATAGGCTTCTTTACATAGTATTACAATCGTGAGTATTACTCACTTCTTATAATTAATACATGTTTTGAGTTTATTCACCATAAGATGTACAAAACATGAATATGCTCCAAGGTTCAAGTCAACACGAAGAAAGGCTCCAAGTCCATGTACGAAGACGACACCAAAGAAGAGGGAAAAACCCCAATGGCAAAAAGCTCCAACCACCCAACCAATGTGGAACCTACAAGGAACCACCCCCCGAGCTAGGATATGTCGCTAGGTCCCAACTCGCACACTAATCAAGCTTGACGCTTTACAAAGGGACTGACACTAACAATTTCCATACACATAACCATGTATAAAGCAAACAAGAGAGAACAAGAAATTTCTAGAGGCCGATAAAACATCATGACAAGAATACAAAAATAAGCAAAGGACTCACATGTACGAGGGAGTGCCATCACACGCCAACCAAGAACAAGGCACTAGCCTATGGCATGCGGAGCCATCTCAACCTTGAGAGAGAGACCAAGGGAGATTAGCTTACCGTCTCCATGGTCTTCCCATGCTCAGCCTAAAACATCCTCCCTAGGTCTGAGTCATGAGGCACTAGTAAGTTATTATCTTTTTAAATTATCTAACTACCCATACCCATTCATTAATTAATTATCACTTGATTACAATATGGTAAATCCTTTATGCCCCAAAAAGGTCTAGACTTCGCGCATCCTTACAAGGAACCTCGCAAGAGTCTATCTCTCATGACCCCTGGGTGTCATAAAGAAGCCAACTCCCTCTACATGGATCCGAAACAATGAAACAAGAGGCTCTTACACAAGTAAGAAAAGAAAGATACCAAACACAACGCCAACACTGCCAACCATGACACACACACGTAACCAAGAGACTGAACAACAACACATGCAGAAGAACGAGCCTCTCAACCAAGGAAACATAACAAACTCGTGACATCACTGCACTAAAACATATCAACATCGTGAGGTCTTCACGCTCGCTACCACAATATCAACGGTATGGTTATTTCCTCCTCATGGCAAAATCATCATGAGGGCAAGTCAAAATGGGCAAATAAATCTCATGATACGCAAGTAAAAGCAAAACTCACATTAACCATTGGTCAAAAAGCAAATGACACAAACGGCCTCCGAATGCAAAACACAAACTTAAAAGATTCTAATTGGGAAAGGTGGACTCAATGGTCAATCCGCAATTACAATGTCATACACACGTGTATAAGTATAAGTTGTACGATATCCATTATCAATTAATATTATCCAATACATAACAGCAATAACAATAAGGCCATCAAATTAAGGTTGTGATACAATAATACTATTATTAATGTCAATCAAATAACTCTGGTTTATTGGCCTTATTCGATTATTAATGTACAAATGATTTTGTCCAATTAAAATCATTAGCTTAATATTTATCAATGTTATATATATTTTTATTAATTTTTTGTTGTTTCCTAAAACCAAATTAAATAAGATAATTTACATTTAAATAAAACACATTTAACAATTAAATAAAATATAATTAAAAATTAATAATTTAGATTTAACTAAAAGTAAATAAAATTTATTTAAATTAAAATAAAACGAAATATATTTATTATTATTTTTATTTATTTTTAATGTATTTAACATGCATTTTTTTTTTTCTTATTCTTTTATGACAATCAAATACCGTCCCGGAAGAAAGGGTGTAACTTGTAATTGCACCGTTGGATCGTTATTAAATTTGGATATGTTTTTGTTAACCCAATTATCTACATTCTCACTAGAGAGAATTTTGTAATAATGTTTGGTGTGAAAGTTATTAGCAACAGAGTGCTGATCTAGGAAAACAAAACAGTGTGGACAACAAGTTTGCAAGTTTGATTCATTTTTTTCTAATCCATACTTTTGATTAAAAATATATTATATGTCATACAATCTCAAAGCTCAAATAACAACAGAATTGGGAAAAGAAATGGGGTTTCAACATCAACCCAAAATGGAGAAATGGAGTCCCAATTCAAAAAATTTCTCAGCTGGGAGGAGCAACAAGGGTTTGGTAAATTTTAGTTTTAAAATTAGAAAGTTTATTGTTGTTTTCTTTCCAGATCAACAAGAAATTTCTTTTCCCAAACCGAGAATTTAAATGAAAGTAATACCCAGCAAATAAAAGATAACAACAAAACTTGCAACCAATCCTATAGAAAACAAAATCAGTTTTTTAACCTATTGATTGCAATCAAAATTGGACATTTAAAGGGGAAGAAGCAGATATTTTTCTCCCTAAATTTCATCTTCAGCTCATAAGGAAAAGAGAGAACAAGGGGGAAATAAAACCCTACCTCTTATTGGAGACAATTGGTGAGAAGAGATGTTGGGCAGCAACAATTCACCACACAAACTTCTACAGCTCTCCAAATCTCCTCCAATTTTCCAGCAATCTTCTTCTTTTCCAAAACCCCCAAAATTTCCAAAGACAAGTGTAGAGAATGAAGAAAAACCCCAAAATAAAAACCCTAGCTCCCTTTTTCTCAAGAGAGAAAGAAAAAAAAATGGAGAATAAAATATTTAAATTCTCAAATCTCATTATAAGATTTTTTTATTTTTTTTTTAATCCTCTATTCCCTCATGAATTTATTTTATATAACTTTCAAAATAAAAGACTAGATATTTAAAATGTAGAAAAGTATAACAAGCAAAATATTATAAACTATTCCTCTTTTTCTTTTGTCCCTCCAATTACATTATATATATATATATATATATATATATATATATATATATATATATATATATATATATATATATATATATTTAAAATTAAACGAATAGTTTAATTAAATAATTGACTTCTCAATTTCCAACTGCATAAAGTCAAATCCAATATTAAATAAATAATGAAATTAAGTAATCAAGGCAAGTGAATAATTAAATATTAAAATCGCTAAATGACCATAAAGTCAATAACACGAAAATAGCAAATAATTATAAATCGTTAAATTTTATTAATTTTAGGATCACAAAATTACTAATGAGGTCGTATCTAGTATCAAACACTCAACACAGTCAAACAAATGTCAGAATTTAAGTACACTAAATAATAATAACTCAGTCACTACTCAAGCAACTCAAATAAAATAACTGAATGATCAACCAACCATGCCACATATACTCACAAGTCATGATGACGATGGTGACATGGCGAACTTACCAAGACTGATAACAAGGACTCGACGCCAAAACTAGACCTAGAGTGCGGGAAGGGAACCAACGACATCTCCGAACCACATATTGCCATTGGGAAGAGGCACGCTCACACCTGTCAAGCCAGTGGAGCTCTCACCCGGTTGCCTGGGAGGAATGAATGCCTTAGTACCTGCAACCTTGCAACCACAAAATGATACATGTGCATGTGTGTGTGTGTGTGTGTACATACATAACAAGCAAGTGGATGAATGTCGCAACGGCACATCCCGCTCGCAATGAGTGATGTGACGTTGATTCCCCCATGCATACAGTCCAACAATAGCCATACAATGAACAATTACATCTTACATAAAGCAAAACCGGGGTTAGTATGTCCATCTCATCATAAGCAATAATCAGTAAAATCTATCTATCCACACATTGACAAGACATAAATACATGTAGCAATGAAACATCATCATGATATCTAATCACATAAAATCATAACGAAGCATGAGCACAAATTCATAATATCCAAAATCACGAAACATACAATATCTATCGATGATCATCAATGAAGCACATCTAAAAGCCAAAATACATATATGCATCATGTGATTCCAACAAGTCTACCAAATCCATCACGCAAAATAAATGTCTAATTGAGTCTACCAAAATGGTTTAAGAGTCTGCTCAAGTGTGGGCATTACACTTCGTCTTACATATTTATAGACATTATAGACTGATTAAACTATAACCATCACTTAGATAAAAGTGTATAAAGTCTTGTGGTTTTTTTGGCTTGCGGCCAACAACCTTAAAAGCTAATAAAAAATAGCCATAGTCTTGGTTACAGTTTTGCCTTTATTCAAAACGACGGGATACAACTCATTACTAGTTTAACAATTCGGTACTAATTTTAGACAAAATGACAAAAATGACTTCAAAACACTCTCATCTCCACACCACTGATGCAGACCCTTCCACATGTCATCCACTAAGTATCCCTTGCTACCAAAATCACAAGAATAGTTAATAAACGACCAAAGAATTTGATATATTCATCAATTTTTATCTTTATATTTTATAAAATATCCTTAGCTCATTAACAAATGGTGACAGTAGCAACACAAAATACTACAAAGTGGCAATGTTTATGGGCAAAATAAAGGATAAAATAAAGACATATTTCACCCCCATCATTTCCCCCCAGCTTAAGATTTTGCATGTCCTCATGCAAAATTAGGTAAAGTACAAGTCAAGAGAGGAAGGAGATAATTTATGCATTGTATTAGTGACTTCCTTGATCCATGTCCGGTATACTACTTGCATCTGCTTCTTATTCTCATGAATGGTTATGAGAGATGCACTAGAGTTCTTTGCATGTTCAAGTGCTGCCTTGAGTTGTCGAATCTCCTTTGTCTGTGAAAAATCAAGAGAACATGCATCATGGACCTGTTATTGAAGAGCCTCATTTTCCTCTGTCACTTTAGCCAATGAATCCTATAGGGCTTGATTTTCTTCTTTTAACTTGGCTACTAAGTTGTGCAATTCTTGTATCTCTTCTTTTGTGAGTAGAGGATTTTCTTCTATCAATTTAGTCACCAAGTTTTGTTAATCACAAATTTCCCCTCTCGTCAACACAAGATTGTTTTCTTCCTTTGTTGGGCTTTCAGTGGAAGGTGGTTTTGCATGTTCCTGTTCACTGTAAATTGTTATATTCAAATCATTTCCTACCATTCCAAGTGACACTTCAGTGGTCTTATGTTCTGTAGAGTGTGATATATTGACAATGTTTGTATTCATCAGGTTATCTTGGAAATCTAAAATGTAAGGGTCATCCTATACATCTTCCCCATGTAGCTCAAATTCTTCTTGCATACCCTGTACAGGTTCATTCAAGGTTTGCATTATTTGTCCTTCCTCTATAGCTACCAACATTTCCCCAAAAGCTGGAAAGCCAAGCTGAGGGAGTTGGGTCCTTTGTTCACTACTATTTTCATTTTCATATGTTGTCACAATTGCTTCTTTAGTCTTTCTTCTATTACTTCTTCACAACTCCCTAGAAGTATTTGTTGACCTTCTAGTTTTGTGATATACAACAACTAGGATTTGGCAGTCTGTCACTTCTTTTAATTGTTCAAAACTCAGAACATCACTAGCTACATTTGCTAAATTTTCTAATTATCTTGTTGTAGCAGTGGGTGATTGCTTTTTAGGTGATAATTTATCTTGTTCTTTGGAAGCAATTGAGGTTTTTTTTAGAAGAACCAGGAGAGGCTTCAATTGAAGACATCCTGCTATGCATTTTCCATTTACCCCTAGTTTCACAACTTGGTGTGATATTCTTGACAATTTTACCTCTAATAGGGGTAACACGGAATTTAACTAGCTTGTTACATGAGAGTGGGATTTTCTCGGTATCCTTTTTTGAAGCTCGCTTCTTAGGAGAATCATCAGAGGGGTCTTTTGTCTCTAAATGTTCACTAAGATCGATTGAAAGACTTTCATTGTCACTTTCCCTATTTGACTTTGCACCTACAAAATCCCCATCTTCAAAAGTACTTGGTGGGTTCTTGATGGCAGGGGAATTTTCTTCAGTGGAATTGTTTGGGGAATCATCACCATGAAGTGAATCTCAATCCCACATAGGAGAAAGCCCTTTTAATTCCCTTACAACTAACAGTTTGATAAGGCCATGGTGAGATAATGAGTTTTCATGCCCTTTTTGTACTGCTTTTCGCATTTGATTTAGAGAGGAATAAAGAAATAAAGGCATATTCACAAGCATACCCCATCTTAGATGAAGCATAAGCTAAAACTGTTTAGCATAAATGTATACATACCTACCTTCGCAAGTTATGTATTGGATGATAAACTTTACTATAGTCTTCTAGGGCGGCAGAAGTGAGTCAAGCTTAGTACCTTGCCTAGTAACTATTTCCATAGACTCCCCTCTTTCCAAAAATTTCTTGCACAAAGGTTTGAGGTATGTCGCGTGCTTGGAATTATCAGGAAAATATTTTTCCCCTGAGAGTGGAAACCCAAAAACATATGCCATGGCTTCTACTAAAAAAGGAACATTGGTTAAACCATGAACTATGGCTTTCTTCTTATTGCAAGTCATTGCAAATTCATGTGCAATTCTCTCATCATACCCCTTTAAGATTTTTAAATACACATCTCGTCCTGCTTGTTTGAGAATCTTATAGGCTTCTGCAGCTTCTGGCATTCTCAATTTGTCCATAGTTAAAGGCTCAAAATGGTGGCGATGTTCTCCTGCTATGGTATTACCAAGAGGTTGTTCAAACAACTATAGGATGCAAGCAAAACCTATTTGTAGAAACTAGTAACCAAAACAGGCAGTTACAGGAAGTAAAATGGGAAAAGCAATTTGCACAGTAAAAGAAAACAACTTACCGATAAAGGAAAGTCCAAGATGAAGGACAAGTACCAATAATTATTATGGTAACTAAATAGGCATGATTGGTGTCTAGATAATAATGGCTAATCAAGGTTTAAAATGATACAAGGTGGATACGAAATGATACTGTCATCGTCAGATAGGACCATTCCCCCACTAGCTGAGCATGCGACCCATCCCCGGGTTATGTCACCAGTCATAAATGAACAAAAATATTATTAAACAAAATAAGCAGGAAAAGAATAAAAATCGAGAAATACCAATGACGAAGATCATTGATGGTAAGGAGTGGGAACATGGGAGCTTCCATGACAACATGTAGGAACGAGATGTGAGAAACTGGTGTTGACATGGGACAAGCAACCAAGTTGGAATAGTATGGAGAATGTCATGACCACCAATGAATGATGAAACATAAAAACACATCGAAAGTCGGTGGGCAAGAAAAATGAGTTAGCTGCCACGCAGAGAAGATCACAGAATCCACATAAATAGGAAGTAGGAGCGTGTGAGCGAGCCGGAGGAAATGATGACATGGTGAGCGGAAGAAAACCGAAATGGCAAAGGGAACTATGGCTAGAAAACCACCAAGAAAACAAGTGTCGACCAAAAATATCATCGAGAAGAGAAGGAGCACCCAGGAAAGCACCAAGTTGGAAGTGACAAAAGCTCCTAGCCCAAAGAAGACAAGAGGAAGGCACAATAAAGAATAACCCACAATAAGGAAACATGAGCCTCATAGAGGACTAGGATGTGGAAAAACCACAAGGAATGAAGAGGAAAATTGGGGTTGACCACAGCAAACATCTACAACACAACCCGAAAAATAGCTCTCTACAGGAAAGTGACAAGAGGACGAGCAGAGGCATGTGCGGATGTCTCTTCAATTGTTTTTTTTTTTGGTTTTTTTTCTCATTTTCTAATAATGATACAGGGTCACTAAATTCTTTATTTTCAACCCAATGCCACCTGGAAGCATCAGGAACTCGATTTTCACATACAAGTTTATTACGCAACCGCAACCTTCCAGAAATCCGGTTTTCAAATGGCGATTGGCCAACTATGCTGGAAACCCAGTTTTCATTGTTGGATCTTTTATTGCATTTTTTTTTTGGAGCAACATTAATTTTTGAGGAGGCCAAAAGGAACAACAGTAAGTTCCTTCGCCACATTAAAAAAGAAAGTTTCTTTTGAGAGAGGTTGTTTGTATATTTTCAAGCGATATCCATTGACGAGTAGAACTCTTCTTTTAGAGTCAATAATACAGAGACGTACAACACCATTATGATATATCCTCTCAATCTCATAAGGCTTGAGCCACCGTGTGTGAAACTTTCCTTTGAAATATTGAAAATGAGAGTCATACAAGAGTGCCCAATCACCTGGTTGAAATGACCTCTGTAGAATGAAATGGTCATGCTAAAGAGCACGTTGTTTTTGAACTGTCTCCGCATGAAAAAAAGCCTCCTGACGTAATTCATCCAAATAATGCAATTGAGTAATACGCTCACTCTGTGCATCAAAAAGACTCATACCTAGCTGAAGTGCAGTGCAAAGAGTATTCATCTCAAAATCAATAGGGAGGACAACCTTTTTACCATAGACAAGTTCATATTGGGTTGGACCTATGGTAGTATTACACGTCGTACGATAGGCCCACACAGCTTTGAGAAGTCGTGTAACTCAATCGCTCTTATGAAGAGAAACTATCTTGGTAAGAATATTCGCAATCTCTCTGTTGGTGACCTCAACCTACCCATTTTCCCGAGGATGATACGGTGAGGATTTCCGATGTCGGCTCTCATACTCCCGAACCAAGGCAGAAATGAGCTCTGAAGTAAATTGAGGTCCTTGATCAATGACTATTTCGCATGGAACACCAAATCTTGTGAAGATCTCTGAATAAAGGAAATCGGCTACCTTAATGTCCATTGCATGTTTCAGAGAAACCACTTCAACCCACTTAGTTACATAATTTGTACATACAAGAATATAATCCTTGATACATGTTGGTGGATTGATAGATCCAACAAAATCAAGCCCCCATTTTTAAAAGGCTCAATAGATAGCTGAGTGTTCAAGGGAATATCATCAGAGCATGTGGGATGGCCCATACACTGACATTTATCACAATTATGAACATAACACTTACAATTTTTATGGATTGTAGGCCAGTAGTATCCAGTAGTAAGCATTTTGGTAGCAGTTCTCTAGGTAGCAAAGTGTCCTCCGCGGGGCTCGGTATGGCATGCACGAAGTATGTCGAAGACATCTTTAGGCACACATCGATGTATGACATTATCAATCCTTGAGTGGAAGAGAAATCCATCAATCCAAGTGACAAGATAGTTTGTTATGCTATCATACCATGGACTTTTTGTGGGAATGGCAAAAAGATGTTCATCGGGAAAAGCATCATCAACTGGTGTCGGCTCATCCTATTGTTGTAACCTGGACAAGAAGTTTGCAACAATATTCTCATGACCAAGCTTATCAAGTATAGTAATGTCAAATTCTTGAAGCAAAAGTAGCCATCTAATTACTCTACCGGTTACAACAGATCTATTCATTAAAAATCGAATTGCAGAATGATCAGTATGAACAAACACTTTATACCCAGTGATATAATAACAAAATTTATTAATTGCATAAACAACTGCTAAAAATTATTTTTCAGTTACCATATAGTTTACCTCTACTCCAATAAACTTTTTACTGATATAGTAGATGGAGTAGAAAATATTTTCTTCTTTTTGTCCAAGCACGGCTCCCATAGAACTATCTGAAGCATCGGTATGGATATGAAAAGGTAATTCCCAATTTGGTCCTCTAAGTAAAGGTGTAGTTACAATTTTGGTCTAATGGCTTCAAAAGCTTCTTGACATTCTAGTGTCCATGAAAAAGCAACATCTTTTGCTAATAAAGAAAAGAGAGGTGAGGCAATATTACTAAAGTTTTGAATGAATCGACGGTAAATAGCCTACATGACCCAAAAACTATGGACATCCCCTTGGCTAGTGGGCATAGGTAAGTCTTGAATGATTTGTATCTTTTTGGGGTCTATCTCAATACCTTTAGAATAGATATAGTGTCCTAATGCAATCCCTTTTGTCATGAGAATAGGGCACTTTTCATGACTTAGGGAGAGATTGGTATCAATACACCATTTAAGGACCTTTTCTAAGTTTTCCTTAGCCTCTTCATAAGTATCACCTGTTAAGTCCACTATGAAAAGCTAATGTACTGAGAGGGGAGGGGTGAATCAGTACTTCAAAATGTTTCTTCAATAATAACTTTACTAAAAAACATAAACTGAATATTGCTGAAACATAATATAAAGCTAAAACGTATAAATAACATTCATACATGTTTCACTCCATAACACATATATTTTGGTTACACAGAAACTCTTTGTTAGAGAGAAAAACTGCAGTGGGGATGGCACCCACAACTTCACTACTGCAATAATAAAGGTTGCTCGGTTAGAGCTACATGTTTAGCTATTTCTGATAGCTTACCCTATTAGGAGTATCAAGATCTTTAGATCTACCTTTCTAAAGGATTTTGCAACACTTATACTAAATGTTGTACCTAGTTAAAGGCTTTACAATTAATAGACTTTGTTAGAGTCTTTTACCCTGTTAAAGGTTTCTCTTACAACTCAAAATAATACAATCAAAATCTTTACAAAATATCTGCAACTTCACATCTGAAATGTTATAGCAGATTCTATGTGCTCAATATGAAATTACCTTGCTCATAGCATACCTCAGTAATTGATAAATCAACTCGGTAAACCCTTCTGTTTACTCTATTCCTTAACTGTTCTCAGAAATCTTTCTCGGTGACCTCTGAATATCTATGTCAGTCGTAACAATCACAACACATTATGTTTTCTCATGATTTTGCCTTTCAACTTATCTATCACACATGTCTTGCTTCATACTTTTTGATCCTCGTTTCATGTTGTATAAATAGATCTCTTATGACAGTGATCTGTTCATGCTTAGATCTTACAAACATGATTCATCGAATGAATAACCATACAAATTATTTCATTGGATAGATATTCTCAAAATCATAAAAAATCTTAAGGTGCAATTTCCTATGTGATAACGGTTCCTTGTTCCTTGATCTTGTAAACATGTTTCCACATATGTGTCCAAGTTCAATGAATCTAGTAACACGTTTCACTCGGTTCATATCAACTCGGTATACCATCTTTGTTGCTCGGTAGACATAGAGCGTTGCTCGGTAGACAACTCGGTGTATACTAAACTCTGTGACTTGTTTCTTCTATAACTGACTGCTTTAGTGCTTACCGACTGAGTATTTCGGTAGTATTAACCGACTAGAGTATATAGGATGACTTTGGACATAAAACTAATGACAACTTAGTAAATAGTAACAATCTACCCTTTTGACATTAGTTTTGGTATGTTTGACAAAACTCTTTTCAAATTCATAACTCAAAAATCTATATACTTACAAAATTTGACTAAACTGACAGTATATACAATTGTCAATAAATAGTATACTCAGATATACTCCCCTTATCAATATATTGTACATAACTCTGATTTTGCATGCAACTTTATTGTTCTGTATTCGTTGCTCGATGTTCACTGCTCCCTCTGTCAAAATTACCTATACATCTGGATACTTTGATCTGCTCGACATACTTCCTCTTGTATACACTATACTCCCCCTTTTTGACAAACATCAAAACTAGTTACCATTCGGTGGAGGCAACTGATCAAAAATAGATTTGTGCTTAGTTCGAGCATCAGTGAGAGCATTTGTAAGGGCACTCTTGACATTGTCCATTAGGGAATTCTGAGTTGTAATGTCAACTAACAGTGAAATCAGACCATCTAAAGTGCTTCCCTCTTGTTGAGTGGATAAATAGGTAGCTCAGTTAATCTGCTCTTGGACGGCGGACAAGTGTGGAATGAATAAGGTTTGAAGAGTCATGACATCCATTCTTATTTTGTGCTCTTCATTCTGAAGTTCCAACTATTGAGCCATGAGAGATTGTAACTTGGTATAGAAATTCTGAATAGAATTGGGCTCGGTGGTCAATTTATTTGAGAGATCGGTGATCTCTTTTTCAATAACTTCGGTTTTATTCTTGATATCTTTAATGAATAAAGAAAATGTATAGAGCTTTTGAAATAAATAAAGTATATGTTTGAGTTGAGGGGACAACTCAGCAATGAGTCCGACTAGCTTAACTTTACCGATAGCAATGGCTTTCTGTACCTCTTCAATCATTTTGGCAGTGAGCTCTTTGTCCTTCAATTTTCTCAGGTATTCAGATGCGTCTACTCCATATCCTTCTATTTTAGTGAGGAGTTCATCTAGTTGAATATGGATGGCTGCATCTTTTGTCACGGTAGCTTCAAGTAGCATTTATGTTAATAATGCTTTAACCTTCTGAAGTACTCTGTTTTTCTTCTGTATAGCCATTTGTCTCTCTTGTTCTACTTTGGCTTTGCATAGTTCCCCGAATTCAATGAGTGCTTGCCCTTTTAGTTTTGAAATGTCTACATTTGGCAACACAATCAGCTTTGACAGATCTAGCTTGAAACTATGCTTCTTCAATTTCTTCTCTTTAGATGATGAGGCTTTCATCGGTTGAACTAGTACAATGGCTTGGGAGGCTTGTTCACCCTCGATAGGTTGCTCGGTAGAGGCAACACTTTTGTCAGTTTCTTTAGCCTCAGATGTAGCCTTCGGTGATTCCTTTCTTGGGGTCTTGGTGGCAACAGTTTCAGTGCTTGTTGGGGCTTGAGAAGTCTGTTCCCCAGTGGTCCGAGAAGTAGCTTCTCCTTTGGTAGATTGTTGACCCTCTTTGCCTTGTTCAGTGTCCTCAGGTGTCTCGATTGAAATATGCTAAGTTACCAGAGGATAGGACTTGACTTGTTCCAAAACTGATTCACTTAATACCAGTTTGGCATAGGCATTCCCTTATATCATCTCCTATTCCTGTACTCGGTGTCCATGATATCCTCATCAAGTTGTATAGTACCAGCAGGATCTTGCTCGGTGATATCAACTATTTCAACTTCACCTTGCTCATCAACACTCTTGATTCGAAAAATTTCTTGCCATTTTTCTTTTGTCTCTTTCTCTACTTCAAGATAAAGGCCATTCATCAATTTCAAGGCTCTTTGCTTGACTAGGAAGTTTGTCTGGTAGTTTTTCAGATGTTCACTTATCTCATCTACCAACATGTCTTGAAAGAGATGTACCAGACTTCTTTCTCTCATCTGCTTTTCCAAGTCCATAGCATATTTCCACCTGTTATCAATGTGTAAGTAAAATGCTTTTGGAAGAGAATTAGTTACTTCCAATGGGACTAATCGGAATTTAAGAAGTGTGCAAATTACAGCTTCTTCAATTTGCCTCTTTTCTGCATCAGTTCTAGATTCATATTTTACATATCTGAATGCTCCAAATCCACCATATTGTTTCAGATTTCCACAAAAATTATCAACACTATGTACATCTTTTTTTGTGCTCTTAACAATCTGAAATTTACTTACCTCTTCAGATTCGGTGTCACTTGACTCTTTATTCAAAATGAGTCTCCAAGTAGACTTCTTATAAGTTTTTGTTACCTTAGGCATTGCAACATTTTTTTGCTTCTTACTCGGTGACACTGCAGATGATCTAGTATTGGGGCGCTTCATTGGAGGAGTAGGTGATCCCTGTGATGTATCATGTTTCTTCCTTTTCAAAATTTTGCCTTTTGGCAACTCAGTGCTCAATGTAATTGCTGCTTCTTGGGCTTCAGATTCCTCCTCAGTGATGACTTGATCGCTCTTGATAGGAGTGGAGGAAGAACCTTCTCCAAATTTATTTGTTAATACTTTGATCATTTTGGTTGCTTTCCTTGTAGCCTTAGGAACTACAATGCTCATCTTAACTTTTTCTTTGACCTCTTCATAGGTACTGTACCTAATCTCGGTAGCATGCCTTGGAAGTGCAAGAAAGGCATCTATCTGCTGCTGCGTAATATCAAAATTAATCTCATAACCCATAGGCGACAAGGATTGAGTTCTTGGTTCTACTGCATTGACATAACAGTAGTCGGTGACCACTTCAAAACATATATTATCCTTGTACTTCTCCACTAACTGGGGTGGTATTTTGTGCCTGTTATGCATCTTTTCTTGAAATTTGCTAAAATAATCATCCATTATATCATTGAAATTATCACCTAGCTTATTGATAAAGTCATTTATTTGATGGGTGATTGGTCGGTGTAGCTCCCAAACTACATTACCGACTGATGAAAAGAATTTCTGAAAATAGAAAAACATGCCTACTAAGAGTGACCCAAACTTTAGTGTGTTTGTCGAGTTGTTCTTCTTTGGCTTCCTTATGGTGTTGAGATTTTCAAAAAGATTTTTCAACAACACTTCGCATAGGTCAATCTTCATACCCTTTATCACAATTTTGTATGCTAAATCAACAGCTGCACATGGTACACTGTTTTCCCTTGACGACTGAAAGAAACAATAACCTATGACTCTAATTGCAAACTTCAGCTTTGCATCTGTAACATTATTCAATTTCAAATCTCTGCAATTAGATTCAACTCCGGTTAAAGTGATCAATTCTTTCTATGAAATCATTTTCTGAGCTCGAGCATGGTCGAATATAGGGTATCCGGTGATTAAGTGGATGATTTCCTTGGTGATTTTGAATGGTTGCTCCTCTAACCACATAAAGTCATCATCAACTTTGCTCAAAACAAATTTAACCCATTGGGGTTTGAAGACTCGCAGGTAGGTTAGGGCTTTGGTCAATCCCTTGACTTTGATATGCTCATATTTGCTATCCAGATTTCCATCGGTGCATAATTCATCATACGTGTCCTTGATCTCAATATGACCTAGTTCCTCAACATGACACTTAGTGTAGAATCTGACATCCTCAACCAATAGAACCCTATCTGAAATGAGAGAAAATGTTGTTTTATCGTCGGGTTCAGATGCTACTTTGGGAGGTAAGGAATATTTTAGTGAGGGCTCCTCAATGGTTTCAACAACAGGTTTCTGAATCTTTGGAGCCATTTCAAACTTTGGATAATTACTAACAAAAAAAGCTTAGAGTTTGAAACTTAACCAACAAATGCTTTCCACTTAGTAAATATAAAGCAAGTATTCTCAATTAATATGATCAGTTGACTTGCTTGAAAAATGTGTTGAGATTGATGAATAAATACCTTGAAATTTGCTCGGGAGGAGTTTGATCGCCTTTGAATCGCTTAGCTCTGCTTTCCAAAAACTTGGTAAGTGTAAAATGGCCGCGCAAAGGACTTTAAGTACACATTTTACCTTATCCGGCTTTGTGCAATTAGGTAAGAAAGCATTAAATGCACTCGGTTCCTTTAAACCGATTACCTTCCTTTTTATGCTTTTACTGACAAGACAGGCTTCCTGCATTTACCGACTTCTCTGGTACTCCAAAAGACTAGATAAAATTTCAAACTTGCTATTGCATCTTAGCTATGCAGATTTTGGAATTAAGTACATGATAAAATAGGAACTGTTAAGATATAACCTTGAGAGAATGCAGTCCCTTCATACCTTTACCGATTAATTTGAAATAGATGCACCTAACTCGGTAGGTAAGGTGCTTTCTTCATTAGTTGACACATTTTCCTTCTTTTTCCAAATCATCTATAATTTGCTTCTTATTTCCTCAGTATCTCCTCTGGGTTGATCTCTGCAATCTATGGCCAAGTGTCCAACTTTGTGACAATGAAAACATGTCATACCAGGATTTCTCCATGATCTTTGGTTGTTCATTCCAAACCTTATAAAGCAGTTGGCACTTATATGTCCATATCTTCCACAACATTCACACCATATCCTTGTATTGTAATCCCATGGTACTGCAGTATACTGTTGGTTGATATCTGTGTGAGTTCGGTAACTTCTAGCATTTGCTCGGTGTGAAGACCACATATAGTTTTTCTACTTAAACCAACACTTCTCGGTACTGTGTCCATATCTATTGTAGTTTTAAAAAAACCCCTTGAATTTTTCCTTCTGATAATTGCTAACAGACTTTGTCCTACATTGATTAGATGTGTGACCATACTTATTGCAATTGTAACAATAACCATTAGACCTAGTGACATTCTGTTGCTTATCTTTTCTGATTTGGCACATGTTGGCAATTTGTCCTTGTTTTCCACAGTAGTTGCAAATAGGCTTCTTTCCTTTGATGTTCTTCTTGTTTCCAGCTTGTTTTGATGATTCTCCTCTCTCGATGATGTGGATTCCTTTCTCGGTAGAGTCTTTTCCTTTGTAACCAAGTCCTGCAAATTTGTTGGGTCGTTTTATATTCAGTTGCTCATCCAACATCTTTGATGCTTCATAACGTTTGTTCAGTGTTTCTTTGGATTTCTTCTATGTTTCAAGTTCATCGGTCAATCTTGATATTTCAAGTTTCAATGCTTGATTCTCATTTTCTTTCAGATTTGCTTCATGATGTGCATAACCCAATTGATCAGATAGATTTTGTTGAATTCCAGTCATCCTTGTGATTTCATCATTCTTTTTAGACACTAATGCTTAAGTTGTTGTTTTTCTCTTTCTATATCTCTTATGTTATCCTCAGCTATCCTCAATGCATCAAGATTTTCAGTCATCTGTGTGCTGAAAAGCTCATGTTCTCTTTTCATTGCTTTTAGCTGATCAGTCAGTACTTTGTACTTTTCTTTCAATAATCCAATCATTTCTTCAGTCTCTTCAGATATACTGTTCTCAGATGATGTCTCAATTTGTTCCACCAGCTCTTGTGAGTCCTTCAAATCATCAGACAATCTTCTTCTAACTTTTAGTGATCTTTGCATTTGTTTCTACATGTCTGCAATCACTTGATTAGCATGATCCAATTCATTTTGAAGATTCACAATTCTCCGAGATTGTTTGTAGCCTTCCATTAATAAGATCTTTCTCTTTAGGCAGTTAAACCCTTTTCCAAGATTGAAGCTCTGATACCAATTGTTAGGTCTAATATGAAAAGCTAATGTACTGAGAGGGGAGGGGTGAATCAGTACTTCAAAACTTTTCTTCAATAATAACTTTACTGAAAAACATAAACTGAATACTGTTGAAACATAATATAAAGCTAAAACATATAAATAACATTCATACATGTTTCACTCCATAACACATATATTTTGGTTACGCAGAAACTCTTTGTTAGAGAGAAAAACTACGGTGGGTATGGCACCCACAACTTCACTACTGCAATAATAAAGGTTGCTCAGTTAGAGCTACATGTTTAGCTATTTCTGATAGCTTACCCTGTTAGGAGTATCAAGATCTTTAGATCTACCTTGCTAAAGGATTTTACAACACTTATACTAAATGTTGTACCTGGTTAAAGGCTTTACAATTTATAGACTTTGTTAGAGTCTTTTACCCTGTTAAAGGTTTCTCTTACAACTCAAAATAATACAATCAAAATCTTTACAAAATATCTGCAACTTCACATCTGAAATGTTATAGCAGATTCTATGTGCTCAATATGAAATTACCTTGCTCATAGCATACCTCAGTAATTGATAAATCAACTCAGTAAACCCTTCTGTTTACTTTTTTCCTTAACTGTTCTCTGGAATCTTTCTCGGTGACCTCTGAATATCTCTGTCAGTCGTAACAGTCACAACACATTGTGTTTTCTCATGATTTTGCCTTTCAGCTTATCTATCACACATGTCTTGCTTCATACTTTTTGATCCTCATTTCATGTTGTATAAATAGATCTCTTATGATGGTGATCTGTTCATGCTTCGATCTTACAAACATGATTCATCGAATGCATAACCATACAAATTATTTCATTGGATAGATGTCCTCAAATTCATACAAAATCTTAAGGTGCAATTTCCTATGTGATAACGGTTCCCTATTCCTCGATCTTGTAAACACGTTTCCACATATGTGTCTAGGGTCAATGAATTTGGTAACACGTTTCACTCAGTTCATATCAACTCAGTATACCATATTTTCTGCTTAGTAGACATAGAGCATTACTCAGTAGACAACTCGGTGTATACTAAACTCTGTGACTTCTTTCTTCTAAAACCGACTGCTTTAGTGCTTACTGACTGAGTATTTCGGTAGTATTAACCGACTAGAGTATATAGGATGACTTTGGACATAAAACTAATGACAACTTAGTAAATAGTAACATCACCATACATAGTAAAGTCATCCATATACACTTATACACAATCATGAGCTAGAACTGCAAAAATACTCAAGACTGGCCTTTGAAAAGTGGCAGGGGCATTACATAACCCAAAAGGCAGCACATTATAGGCAAAAGTACCACAAGGGAAAGTAAATGTACTCTTGTCCTAGTCTTCGGGTGCAATAGGAATTTTATTGTAGCCATTGAACTCATCCAGAATAGAAAAGAACCTTTTACCTACAAGAGTATCCAACACTTGATCAATAAATGGCAAGGGAAAATGATCCTTTTTAGTAGCTTTATTAAGTGCTCTATAATCAACACAAATTCTCCACTTACCATTTTTCTTTGGTACCACAACAAGAGGAGAAACCCATTGACTATTTGAAATCAGATATATGAATCCTACATTTAATAATTTTTGTAACTCCTCTTTAACTATTTCATGCAAAATAGGATTAAGTCTTCATTGTGGTTGCCTCACCGGATGACTTCCTTCCTCAATGTAAATGTGGTCTGTGCAAGTATCTGGGTGAATGCCATGCATATCTTGGAATTCCCAAGAAAATGCAACTTTACGAGTTCTAAGCATGGCAATGAGATCTTGGATTTGTTCAGTGCTTAAGTATGGATTAATATTAAGTGTGTGACTGGGTAGAATTTTCATGGCTTCTGATTGTGCAGGTGAATTAAGAGTGAAAACTTATGAAGTAGTCGATGTATTAAAAGACAAAAATGGGTTGTACAAACAATCATGAGGTAGCAATTGATGCAATGAAATAAAATGTTGAATAGACTGTGAACTACCTACCATTGGAAAATTACCAAAAGCACAATTATCACTCACCCCTAAAGAAAGAACCATCCTTTCCAAAATTTCATTAGATGCATATCTATTTTGAAGAAAATTAATAAGGATATCATCTTCAAAACATTCCCCCATGTCAAATGTTTATTCAATTGTCATAATTGGCTATGATTCATCTAAATCGCTATCAACCCACACTGGATCCTCTGTTTCCAACAAGGGTTGTGCTGGAGGATATAATGTTAATTGATTTGTTTGTTCCCCATTATAAATTACCATATTACTTGACTGATAATTGATTAATGCATCTTTAGCGGCCAACCAAGATTGTCCCAAGATTAGGGGATATCCCCCCAGCTTAATTTTTGGCTGCAAAATCATGAAGTCAGTCGGGCATTCCCATGAATCAATATAAAGAATTGTATCTTCTATCATACCTTATGGTTTGACCAAGGATTGATTAGCCATTTGGAGAACTGTGTGAGGAGGTCTAAGCCCCTTAAGTGACAACTTCTCCTTTGTTTCATTTGTCATAACATTAATTACCATCCCTAAATCAAAAAGTGTATTAGGAATAATAATATTACCAATGCATACCTTTATCATGGGACTTCTTGGATCAGCATACTTAGGAATGATTAGGTTCCCAAGCATAAGGTCAGCAAGTTTTCCAATAACTTGAACAGTCTTTGGATTCATCTTTTTCTTTTGCTTGCAAGTACATAAATCTTGAACTATCTTTGTGTATACGAGAATATCCATTGTATATGGTGAAAATGGATAGCAATAAACAACAATATTGAAAGACTAAAATGGATTCAACCACCAAACCCTAGCCTAACAATGAGCAAAGATCCACCATAACATATGAAGATAACCTAAGACAATGCAAAACAACTCAAAATCACAAAGATTATACCATCACATGTCCACTAGGGTTTTGATCTCCATTCTTCCTATCTCCATTGATCTTGTTTGATATGCTTGCTCTCAGATTTTTGTATGCACAAGAGCTCAACAAAGAACGGAATGTGGTTGCAAGTAGAATTGTAGTGTAGCCAAGCTGCATGAAAGATCATTAGCATGAGTCATTAGGGTGCTTGATTAGGGTTTGACAATGAAGGAAGCATCTCCTTAAATAGAAGACACAATAAGAAATGGAGGGTTAAGATTGAGAGGTGTAAAAAGAGAGGTCGGCTAGGATTAGAGGGTAGGTATAAGAAATACCAAAATAATGAAAGAGGTAGGTAGTGTAGGAATTAAGAGATGAATGACATGTGTCATGTGTAGAAAAGGATAATGAACTAATTAAATAAATAAAGATTTATTTAATTAATAGAAGAAGTAGAACAATTAAATAAATAAAATATTTATTTAATTTAGGAAAGGGATAATTTAAATAAATAAATGTATTTATTTAAATGAGAAATAAGGCTAGAAGAGGATAAATGAATTAATTAAATAAATAAGGATTTATTTAATTAATAGAAGAATTAGGCTTAGATAATTAAATAAATAAAATATTTATTTAATTAGACATGACAATTTTAGGTGTCTACATCCATAATAGCTCGCAACAAAGCAATTTTGATGTTAACTTTACGTAATTCATTTACAAAAGCAAATGCAGGTTTTGGAACTTTCTTTTGTATTTGTTTAGTTTGCAAGAAGTCAGGTATAGAGGTTCTTTCACTTGTTCAACCTCAAGTTCTTTAGGTGAATCATTCATTTCAGTGATGGTGGGCTCCTGAATGGATTTTCTTGACTATAATTGAACTCCATCAATTTCAATTGAGTTGACAGAATAAGGTGGATATCTAGTTGCCTCATTATTATATACACGGTGTGTGGGCTTATTATTAGGATTTGGAGTTGGTTGAGCTGGCATAGGTGTAGCTTTTGGTGGTTGTGTTGACTGAGGAAACTGACTACCTATTTGTAGAGGTGGAAGGAGTTGTTGTTGTGGTGATTGATATGGGTTTACGATGGGAAGTGGTGGATAAGGTGGAAATTATGGTGGGTATTATGTAACTAGAAATTGTGGTTGAGACCTCCAAGGTTGTTGCCAAGGTTGTGAAGCATATTGATTAGGCCAGGGTTGATAATAAGGATTAGGTTGTTTCCAACCATCATACCACCCAAATTGGTTGGTGAAGGAGGAAGGTTGACTAGGCTCAACTGTAGAATAAGGATTAGTCATTCCAGGTTGCATAAGACTAGGTGGCCAAGGACATCTAGGAGCCATAAAATAAACTAGTTCTTTTGTGTACTCAACTTCGGTCATGTCCGCAGGAAGGGCCCTTAGGATTGTATGTCTGCTAGCTTCTTCTAGGGATGCAAATTCAGTCCTATTATGAGGGTATTTTTCATTACCATGCTTCTTCCTGCAAGTTGGACAAAAGATTGCTAAATCTTTTTCAGCCTCTTCCTACTTTTTATGAGTATATAGTGTATCTATTTGTTTACCCATATGACAAAAAATCAATCTTTAAATCCTCAAGTAATGTACCAAGTTCTCTTTTGGTGATACCTGATGTACTTCCTCTGGCCACAATGCTTCTCCCCATAGAACCTCGCATTGTTTGGGCAAACTGTGAATAGTTCCTGCATGCTTCACAAATATCATCAAAACGAACTTTAGATATTTCACCCCCACCCATAAGATTTAATATCTCCATGCAATCATCATGAACTCCCCTAAGGAATAACATTTTAAAAGTATCATTATTTAAATCATTTTATCGGGCTCGTTGGAGACTAAACAAAAACTGTTCCAAATAATCCTCCAATGTTTCTTCTTCGTGTTGTGTCATGTGGAAGATTTCATCGTGCACCTCCTTGGTCTTGCAATATTCCTGATATTTAGCAAGAAAATTTTCTTTCATATTGTCCCAAGTGTGGGTTGACTGTGATCCCAAACTCATGAACCATCTTCGTGTTGCATCCTTCAAGGTAGCTGGAAATAGTTTGAGATTTTGTGCATTATTTCGATAGTCATAGCTGCTACACAACACCTCAAATTCAAATAAGAACGTGTTAGGATCTTCAATGGTCAATCCCCTAAATACTGGTAATGTAGAATGAGGAATATTTTCATTGGAGCATCCTCATTAGGATTGACAAAAGGGAACTCGAAGGTGATGGGTTTGTTGTTTGCAAGTACTCCCCCATTGTTGTTGTTATTGTTGTTGTCCCCCATATTATCGTCAAATTCCCAAGGAGTGTAAATGGTTGTGAAGGGTTTCTCAGCAGGCTTTCCACTACGTAATTCAAAAGAATCAACAAATTGCTTGACAAGATCTGGGGTGATTAATGGCTCTTAAGGAAACTCAGGAATCATTTGTGATATGCTAGGTGGAGAAATAATAGAATGTTCTACAACACACTTTTCCAAATCGGGCTCAACTACCAATGGATTTTTTCTTGATTTTTCTTGTTTTTGTGTTTCTGTTTGTTAATTTTCTCCTACTTCATGTACCTTAGCAAATCTACCTTTACTATCCCTAGGTCGATGCATGCACCTATATGACTTATAACAATACAAAATAATAGTATTCACCCAAACAAGGTTGACAATTGTACAGGTTTTCCTCAAGACATACCGGTCCTAACTTAACTCACTACGACTTCGCGCCTTTAATACCTTTCCTCGACAACACACCAAAAATGTTGGGTAAAACTGTGGTTCAGAATCGCTCTTATGTTTGACTTAAATTGCTCATATTTTAGTTTCCTTAGTTTGTACCTAAGTGTGTCAATATAATGGTCGTAGACTTATGAAAGGTGTTGTGGTTGTTTGCCTAAGGGATGAAGATATCAAGCTAAGTAGGGATGTATGTAGTGCTACCTAATATATGTTTACTCTGAATTCTAGCTTCCACACCTCCTGTCGAATCTGTGACAAGAGCCTTAGTGAAAATAGTCTGCAATGTAAACCAATTAACAATGGACAGTAATTAACATTATCTTTTTATTCAAAGAACATAATATAATTAAAAGACAAAATTGAAATGAAACACACTTAACTTTACTCGCACTTGTTTAATAATCACTCTGATCAATACAACACATGGAATTTGAACTTATGTATAATTGACAACACATAAAAATGAAACTTATATGTAATTGACAGTAAACTACTAACCAGATTAATCAAAACAAAATGAATACATAACCAAAACATTCATTACCACACAATATAATTCTACTGTAGTAATCACCAGATAATCGATGAAGTGGGCCCTTCCTTCTCCAATTATTGGTGATGAAACTCACAATCACGAACTACTCCACAATGTTCATACAAATGAAAGCGCAATATCCAAAAATCACAGAAGTCTATTACAGTATATTATTATTCATATGTATAAAAAACTGAGTCTTCGACTTACATATTTATAGACATTATAGACCGATTAAACTATAACCATCGCTTAGATGAAAGTGCATAAAGTTTGTGGTTGTTTTGGCCTACGACCAACAACCTTAAAAGCTAATAAAAAATAACCATTGTCTCGGTTACAGTTTTACATTTATTCAAAACGACATAATACAACTCATTACTAGTTTAACAATTTGGTACTAAATTTAGACAAAATGACAAAAAGAACCTCAAAACGCTCTCATCTCCATGCCATCGATGCAGACCCTTCCACATGTCATCCACTAAGTATCCCCTGCTACCAAAATCACAAGAATAGTTAATAAACAATAAAATATTTTGATATATTCATCGATTTTTATCTTTCCTTTATATTTTATAAAATATCCTTAGCTCATTAACAAATGGTGACAAGAGCAACACAAAATACTACAAAGTGGCAATTTTTATGGACAAAAAAAGGGATAAAATAAAGACATATTTCACCCCCATCACAACATACACCAAGTATGAAGTCATTTAGAACTTGAGTGTGGTAGGTACCTTGGTGAGCTGCTCACAAAAGGCATCACTATTTTCCCCAAAATGTCTTCTCCTTATTTTGTCTGAACACATGAATGTATTGATGCATCCATTTACATTAGTTGTTGGAGGTGGGAAGGCCCTTCATCCTTCTCAAAAGAGTTATCAAATCATTGACTTATTTGATGAAGTTGCATCCTGGAAGAGTCCCTAGCCATCTAGCAATGGTAGGCCTTGGAGCCTTTAGCCAATTATCAATCATATTTTGCCTACATTTGTCAAAGTTTCTATCAAAGTAGGTTATAGCTGATTGCATCGTAATGTCAGAATACTTCTCAATACCAGGACACTTGAAAATAGTGTCAAATAATTCCCCATGAAGCCTTATCAACTTCTTTCCAATTTCATCTTTTACAATTCTACTGACTGGATCAAAATGGTTTGCAATTGTCATCATGAACTCAGGCTCCTGAGCAGACATGGAGAAAACCACCACTAGGTGGATGCTACTGTTGATGATGGATTCCATTCAACAGTAGGAACAAAGGCTACTCAACCCTCTTTAGAAAACCAGATAGGTCAATATGACCTATTTCTATATCTCTTATGTGATCAATATTGGAGGTGATTGAAGAAGGCGAGAAGACCGGATGGGGGTCTTGCTTCTTGAACTTCATCGCCCTCTTTCTTGGAGAAGCTTTGGTCATTGATATGACATTAACACCGAGAAAAGGAAAATCATCAGTATTACAATGATACAACTGATCAATCATTTTGTTCATCTGAATTGAACAATCTTCAGAAAATGATGCATTTTAAGCCATTACGTTTTCTAAAACCCTCTTTGATAACGATACTTCCAGAGTAAACTATACATAAAATCCTAATTTATGTGTGTACGATAAGTGAATTTCAAGTTTATAAGCTTGAAAATTCACTTTATGAAAAGTGTGGATTAGAGGTTTAATTCGGGTTTCTAAACCCAAATTGCACTTGGGAAAAACAAACATAGGTGTAATTCAGGTTTACAAATTTGAATTACACGTAAAAAAAAGTGCAATTACAAATGAGGTGTAGGGCGGGGTTATAAACCTGCCACACACCTTAGCAATAATACAAACTGGTGTATGGTGGATTTACAACCCCGCCTTACACCTTGGAGGAAGACAATGTTTGACGGGTTTAAAACTCTGCCTCACACCAAGAGATAGGCATGAAGGGCATCGATGTTTGGTAGGGTGGTAGACCTACCATACACTAGGTTTGGTGGATGGCGGGCCTTTGGCCCTGCCAAACGCCAAAAAATTGGTTTATCATAGAGAAAAGAAAACAATGAATAACGGTGGTGCAGGCCAGGGTCATAGACCCACCATGCACCACAATGGTAGAACAAAGCATGGGGATAAATAAATATGGTGTGTGACAGGATCATAGACCCGCCACACACCACAATAATAAGAGCAATAAAAATAAATGTCGTTCGATCCCTTCGACCCGGATGACACCATAATGTGATATCGTTTGGGTCGAAGCTCTTGAACAACATCACACAAAGGATGCAAATACCAAAATGAAACAACATGCATTTGAAATTAAAAAGGATTTCTAAAACCCTAAATAATTGGAAGAAAGAATACATACCCAAATAAAAATCGAGCAAATCTCCCTCTCTTGACTTCAAACAAACTTAATTAGGTTAGAATGCCAATTGATATGAAGAAAACTACTTAAAAATCAAAAGAGAAACTCCCATTGAAAATCTACAAATGGGCATTTAATAACTCAAGTGTAATAAATATGTGCAAATCAGGTTTATAGTAAATCAGGTTTACAAACTCGATTTGCACCTAAAGGGAAAAATAAGTGAAATGAGGTGTAAATTGGGTTTATAAACCCAATTTGCACCTAAAAGGTATACTTAGTGTAAATCAGGCTTGTGAACCCGATTTGCACCTGAACTACACACTTAAGTGTATAAGGGATAAACAAGGGAAAAATGAGCTTACGACGATAATGATGTCTCGTAAAGCATGCATAGAGCATAAAGACCACAAATGGGCAAAAAATTGTGGGTACCCTTAGATTTTCGCAACGCGAAAATTGAGGATAACAATGCCATAGACATGTAACTTTCCAAAGTCAACCTCTCTCTTACACCTCCATCCTCTTTTTGACACTTGTGACAAGGCTAAGCTCTCAATCCATGTCATAACTCCTAATAAATCCAAGCCATCCATTAACCATTGAATCTTGGCCATTGAATTTTCTCATGAAAAATATATAAATCGAGGCCTTTGGTCTCATTTTCATCAATCTTCTATCATCCTACCCTTATGCTGCTATTTTATTCTATCAATCCATCACAATCCTAACATCATGATGTTTGTTTGAGCAACCACATTCCTCCCATCAACAACATCAAATAGAATAAGTGAAGAATGGGTGCATTCACTTTACCTCATCAAGGAGAAGTGAAGGTATAAAGCTTGTGTTTACATTTTTTATTAATGTTTATGCATTTGTTTAGCTTCATATTTTCATCCTTTACATTTTGGCATGCCTAGTGGGACCCACGTCCTTTTGAATCTAAACTGAAATTTGAGATTTTGTAAAATTTTCACACTTCAAGTAGCGAATCAGCATCTACATTTGTGCTTCAGCATCTCTGCCTATTTTGACATGGCATTATTGATTATAGGGTTTTGTTCATAAGGCTAATTGGTTTTGCAAGTGTTGCATTTTGACGTATATGCTTTTTGATGTCTACAGGTCTAAGTTCCAACACCTCTAAATGATTTTTTGCACCTCCACCCCTAATTTTTGGTGTTTGTGCTTGATTTTTAATACCTCGCCCCTAATTTTTGGTGTTGATGACTGATTTTTGGCATCTACACCTGTGAATCAACATGTGTGCTTGCTAAAAAACTAGTTTCACATAAATGAGAATAAATTTTGGCTCGGATATCAAATTTAAAAATACAAAAATGCGTTGGAAAGAGGACTCGGAGCTCTAAAATAGGTTTTTTTATAGTTTTTCCATATCTTTATAAAAAAATCAAGTGTATTTGTTCAAAGTCACCCCTTTATTTTTGGAATTTCAAAATGATCATAACTTCTTCATATGAAATTATTTTTTAGCAAAAAAATTCAAATCTATTATAAAGTAAAAAGGAATAAATTTTTGTTGTTATCTTTTGTATTATATAATATTTTTTGTGTGTTTTTCTCGTATTTTAAAATCGGGCTTAATATTAACACCTCACATTTGGATTTGGACTTAAAACGAACAAGTATTTTTTGAGACCCAAGACCCACTTATGTGTGCTCTCCTCTCGCGTCTTATAGTGACCTTGAGAGCACCAGAAATAAGTGGTCTTGTTTTAATTTTTAGGAGTCCTTGGGAATTTGATCACCCCAAGGGACAACCTTAACTCTCGTGTTAAAACAAAGTATAAAGAGTGGGAGGTGAATAACAAGACACCCCTCTTGGAATTAGAATCTTATCAATTTTCGCTAATCCCCAAAGAACTTAATACCTTTGGGAAGTGAAGGTGGAGATTGGGTTACCATCTCCTCCTGGTTGTTTGGCATTATTCTCTTTCATCTAAAAATTTGGGCCTCATGTACCTTGCGTATTTAGAGGACACACCCTATTTGAGCTAGTAAAGCCTAGTTAACAATTTTTTGGAAATTTTTTCTTGTGGTGTCTTGTGCATACAAGGATTGATAATCCCACTTGACTGGGCTTGTTGGTGTGTATTATGTGTTTGAATGTTTATATCACCTTCCCTACTTGAAACCAAAAGGGGACACATCATCCAAATTGAGCCATAGGATATTGTCTTTTGCATCATTTCATTGTGTGTTTTCATCTTAAATCAAAATATCCAAAAAAATCATAAAACTCAAAAGTCCAAAGGAAAAAACAAAAAACCCCAAAAAATAAAACGTTTCAAATATCAAACGAATTCTTTATTTAAATATAGGTGTCCTCTATGTCAGGCTTTCCACATCATCTCTAAGTCAAATCTTCTATCTATCAACTTCCACCTAATCATACCTCTCATTATAATCACCCATATTATCTTCCAAATCATCCTAATCACCCATCAAATTCTAATAATCCCTAATCATTCCAATTTTCCCTCTAATAATCATAATCATTCCCCTTCATCTTAATCATCATCTCCTAATCATCCATAATCTTCCTAATCATCCTAATCATTTTTCTTATCTCAATAATCTTTAATTGACCTATAATCCATCATTGAGTAACCAAATCCTCATCAATTTTCTTAATCCAATCAAGTTCCTAATCCTTATCCTAATCATCTTCCATAATCCACATCAAAATTCACTTCTCTTAATCTAATCTCATCGCTCATCCTCTTCCCCATTCTTTGTCATCATCTTAATCCAATCCCCTTTTCAATCTAATACCATTCCAACCAAATCCTAATCCAATCCATCTATCCCTTCATCCAAAATCAATCACTCAATATCCATTCACTTATCTCAATCAAACCTCCAATTCCCAATCCTTAACAATAATAATAAAAAAAGACATCCTTCATCTTTCAAACATCCTCCATCCTCCAAATCAAAATCAAAATATATCAACCAACCTTTCTCTCATTATCACATTATTCTAACCTAAACCCTATATAAAATCATTACAAAACCTCATCTTCCAAATCTCATCCATTTTTATTTTCAACCCTCATCCAGAACCTCATCTAATCCAAATCCAAAACCCACACCCAAGAATCATGGGTTGGTTTGAAAAAATGGTTATGGAAGTTCAAGGATCTATGTCAAACAACATTCCTCAAACCATACCCCCAACCCAACCAACCTATCAATCATACCTCTCCAACTCATGCATGCTTCAAAGTTATCCAACTTCCACCTATTCATCTCTCCCACCCCAGCCCACTTACTAAGTCAATCCCATAACCTCTAATCCATATACCATATTTCCATCCATTCCACCTAAACAAATTATATCCAATCCCAGTCTATCTTTTATTTCTTATCCTTCCTCTACCTTTGACAAGGGAAATCCATCGCATTCATCATCCATGTCTTCATATTATTCCTCACCCACATATCTTGCCCATTCAAAATCTACACCTCCATCTTCACCTTTATCCACATCCCAATCTCCATATTTGTATAACCCCTCCATCACCTCCACCCATAATGCAAATTATTTAAATTATAATTATCCAAACCACAATACTAATCTTCCATCTAATCACAATACTTCACTTAATCCCCCAAGCCTTAATCCTAACCCCCCACCTAATCTAAATCTCTCTCATAATCCTAATACTCCACTTAATCCTAATCCCTCACTACATAATCCTAATCTCCTATTTAATCCCAAACCTCCACATAATCCTAATTCTCAAGATTCCACATCATCCCCATCCTCCAAGTCTATTTTTTATAAAACTACCCAAGAATTATTAGCAAAGTATAAAAAGTCCCCACCTAAAAACAAAGTTGAACAATCTTCCTATATCATGCATCCACCTTCATCCCCTCCAAATCATGAAAAACCTCAATACCCTGAGCTTCAAGACTCCCCCATTCCTCCACCCACCCAAGTTGAACAATCAATATCCTCCTTCATCATACAATCCTTACAACCCCAAACATTGCAAGACCTTGTTCCAAAACATGCTAGCATAGATTCCTCTCCACCTCAAGATCAAAGCATCCCTCCATCTCATGATACCACTCCATCTCAAAATCCAATTCTACCCTCCACTCCATCCAATGATCCTAATCCATCTTAAGAACCCAATATTCCTCCTAATCCTCCTCATGATCTCCTTCCTAATCAATCTTAATGCATCCCCCCTCCTCCCCTTCATGATCCCCTCCCAAGTCAAGATCAAATTATCCCCTCATCTCCTTGTCATGGTCCTAATCCATCTTAAGAACTCAATATTCCTCCTAATCCCCCTCATGATCCCCACCCTAATCAATTTCAAGACATCCCCTCTCCTCCCCTTCATGATTCCCATCCAGTTCAAGATCAAATTATCCCCGCATCCCCATGTCATGATCCTAATCCATCTAAAGCACCCAATATTCCTCCCAATCCCTCACATAATCCTAATCCTCCACATGATCCTACGCATCCACAAGATCCCATCACCCCTATCCAAGTCATCCATGACTCGCGTACCTATCAACTTGGTTCCTCCACCTTCATCCACTATGGTTTCCTTCAAGAGCTCACAATTCCTTCCACATCCTATCCCCCTCAAAATGGACTTGCATCTTGTTTCAAAAATAATAAGTATCCCATTGACAAAAGAATTTGTTAAAACATGAATTATAAAGGCAAAGGGTTAGGACTACATGAACAAGGTATATTGGAACCCCTTCAAATCACATCAAATCAAATCCAAGTTCCTATGGTCTTGGCTACCAAGCTCATGCTCAAGATGTCGATACTCCCATCCATTAAAAATCTAAAATTCCTCCATCTAAATCCAAATGTTCCCATCCTCTATCTTCCAAATCCATTTTGGGCCCTTACATCCATAATTACATTCCTTTCTCATCCACATCCATTTTAGCTCCTTATGTTCCAAAATTAAATCCTCCATCCCTTTGACCTATCTTAGGTCCTTACATCCCTCCATCCACCACTCCATCACCTCAAATGATGCCTAAGAAAGATAAAAAAAGGCATGCATCCTTGAATTCCTTTCAACATTCTCCCTTCATTATTTCATACATAACATTCCCAAATCATCCATCCTAATGCACATATACCATTGCTATTGGAACCAATTTGGATGCCAAATATCAAATGCATAAAACCAAAATTCCACAAAACTTCAAGGATCAACATGTCCAATCAAAAATGCATGCTAAAGAAAATAAAAAAATGATCCAAAAGCAGGAAATATTCAAAAGGCCACAAAGGCCCTAAAAGAAAAAATAAAAAACTATGTGGATTCTCAAACTAGTCATAGAAGAAATGCATCTCAAAGTGAAATCCAAACTGGCTTCCAAACTTTCAAATCCAAAATATCCCTTCCCTCATAAGTCCTCTAATTCTTCATCTAAAAATCCTTCATCTTCAAAATTTATTTTGGTTTCTTATGTCCCAAAACCTACTATCCTAATTTCATCATCCCCTTCATCTATTTTGGGTCCTCATGTCCCAAAAACCATATTTTATGCTCCATCTAATTCAAAACCTACTCCTCCGCCACTCCACCATCCTTCAAGGTGTGTGCCAATGTTAATCTTCCCAACATCCCCATCCATTTATCCCCAATCTTTTAGAACCTCATCCATTATCTGACATCCATTTTCCATAATCTATTCCTTTAGTCCAAACTTTTGCATAAATAATTATGCCCCTCCATCTTCCATCCATTCCATCTCCCCATCCATTCCATCTCCCCATCCATTTCTAACAACATCTATGAGCATTTATCCAATTATCTTGGTTCATTATAGCACATCTTAAAGGAATAACTTCTATGGAACTACATGCTTGAGTTCTTCCTCCATCCCCTATCACTAATCCACTATCTCTCAAATCCACTTGTCTACATCATTATGATCATCCTTATTGTCTTATTTATTCTCTTGCAACCTTGATTTTTCCCTTGATAAACCTTTGTTGTATTACCTTTGTAACAACCCCAAAACCTAAGTCTTAGGAAAAATAAATATTTTTACTTTTACTCAAGATAAAATACCATAACAACAGTAAAAGCATACATTTTTTTTCTTTTAATAAATTTGCATTCAAATAAAATTACTTTAACAATACTTATCAAAATAACATGATGAAGGAAATATTTTCTTCATTTCACATTGCATAGAGTATCATAAAACAAATCATGACATAAATAAGTTTACCAGTTATACCGATAGGAGAGTTTTGTATATAGGCGCTACTCCAACCATAGACCAAAAGTCTCCCGCACACCTTCCTAATGGAAGTGACCCTAACCTTCATGAGGAGTATAGACAAGGAGCTCTATGTGGTTCCATTTGAGTACTGGTGTCATTTGCCACATATCTCAATCTGAGCATTCTACTATAGACTTTCCTCTAACTAAGTATGACCAATATGGATGATCTATGTTTTGGCTACACTTGTGAATTGACTTGTCATATGCAATGACTAATACAACACTTTGGCCAAAGTTTCATAAAAAGAAGTCTTTGTTCACCCACCTCTTACTCGACTTGGATATTACTCTCTTCCTAGGGTTTGGTAAAAATAGCAAGACCAATTACATAAAAAAAAATTCTTACATGGACACTTTATAGTTATGGACTTTTCCCTTTGCAAATACAACTTGGAAGTATAGAGTCACTACTCTTAGTCCATCTAAGTTCGTTAACAGGCTTTCACTATCTTTCTCATAATACTGAGCCTATTAAGACAAAATACATTCCATGACTGGAAGTCCTATGACCCACTACTCTTTCTTGGGTACCTAGTTTCATCTTTTGGCAATCCCTTTCCATTACTAAGATCATGCACATAGTTGTAGATTAATTTCTCATATATATTACAATGATACTAATAACTCAATCTCATAAAGAATAGAGTAAGAGATTCACCAAATGATATATTAAATTCTCCATTTCTAATTTCTTCTTATCAAAATCATATTAGGTTTTTCACATATTGAACTTTACATAAAATCACTTATAAATTCACATTTCCAAAAAGGATATTACAAGCACATGATTAAGAAGCTATCTAGCAAAAACTTAAAATGTCTCTGGATGCTTTTGGAGATCAATGAGGGTAGAATATTGTGAGGCTCTAAGTCCTTCCTCTAACTCTCCTCCTCCAAGCTTATCCTTGCCATAATCCATAATTTACACAAGAAGAAAATTATTTCCTAACTATTCTTCTAAAGGTGAGAAGATAAATTTCTCCATTTCAAGATTTCTTGAGAATAAAACCAAATTCTTAGCAAATGCACACTAACAAAAATTTCCCAAGAGTTCCCTTAAAATCCCAAGGCTAATCTATTTATAGCCTTCCCATGTGAGGATATTTCTCCATTTAAAATCATCCTTTCCTTCCAAAAATGAGGGTTATTTAATCCTCATAATCAACTGATAACCATAAGTTGGTTATCTCATTTAAAACATAACTGAAATATTAAATTAGATTCCCCCCAGCCCCAATAAATTCAAATTTGTTTAATAACCAACTAAATAATCCCCTATCAATAAGTACAACCCCTTCTTAATCTAGGAAAATGGGTAAAAATAAAACCAGTTTTCAAAATTGAATCATTAATATAATTATGAATCATTTAATTAGCAACCAAATTGTGATATATTAACCACCTTATTAAAGGTCCCACGGAGGGATGCACTTTAATGAATTACTATGCATTCAAAACCCTACGTATGCCAACAATCTTGTTTATTGGCTATGGAAAAGGTGATTTGACCATTTCAATGGCCACATGCTCAAAGATGGAGGTGATTAACTTGGTTTGAATACCCATGGTGTGCATGAGATAAACCATCTTCCACATGAGTGGGGTGTGTCACCTTTCTTGATGGTCGCCCCCTTTCCATATTCACCACTACGTGGTGCTTTACACAGGCTTCATACTATAATGAAAACCGCTAATTTTAGGACTTAGGACCATTACATTCAAAAGAGGATTTCAATCCAATGGATCTAGTCTCAAACCAACAAGTATTAGGACTAAGAAGTATGATTGGATTGATTGGGGATCTCTCTTTTGTGAGTTGAATTGAATTTGCTGAAATTAGGGTAAAAGTGCTGAAAATGAAGGTAGAAATGCAGAAACAGTAAGCTATAGTTGCTGGATTGAACCATGAACCTGGATCTGAGAAATATAAGAAGGTTCAGACATGTTCCCCAAAAGAGATCCTAAAAATTTGGTACCATTTTGCCCACGCCTTGATCCTCTAAACTTTTTGCACTCCAAAGGGTGATTGATTCGTCACTGTAAATAATGCTTATTCTAAAGATCCCAGCTCCGTATCCATTTCTTGCACATACAAATAAGGGGAAAAAGGTTGGGAATAGGGGTTTGCCTAATTCAAACCCCGGTTTAAGAATTAACCTTGAATGAAATATTTCAAATACTAAAATAAATAATGGAAAGGTATAACTCAGATCTGTAATGATTGATAATTATGCTTTGCTTCTTAAATGTAATCACATATATTGTATGGAATGGTATGAACATGACAAAACCCTAATCACACACATTCTTGCATATGAATTATGCAAAGTTTCTCCATAATAGATGAATGAAGTATATGCAACCTTGAAAGTCTCCAGAGATGCTTGATGATGAACACTTCAATGCTTGAATGATAGATTGCTTGAATGGACACCTTATAATTCTCCTATGATGTGTATGTATCTCAAAATGAGAGGTATGGACCTCCTTATATACTTGACCATGAAAAATACCTCAATTTTCTGACATAGGCCGACATGGAGATCACTTTCCCTTCAACTCAAGGTGACCATTAAAGGGGACCAATTAAGGTCCTAATTGAGAGGACCAAGGTGCCACGCCCTGGTCCTACCCCATTTAAGGGCTAGAACCAAGGGGCTAAGTTATGGGGAAATAGAAAATGACGCTAGAATTGAATGGTATGCGAAGAATTAGTTTCTAGTCCAACTTCAAGACACAAACGCTAAGAGGAGGACCAAAACGTGGACCAAATTGTAAGGGAGTACAATTTAGGATTCTACATTTAGCCCCACTTTAGTACGAGTATGAGCCTATGGAAATACTCATGATAAAGTAGATGAAAGAGAGACGAAGAAGAGGAGACATGAGGAGCATGATGACAAGGATTGTAAGACATCACTAATTTCAAGGGACTAAGCCCCCAATCTTAGGATCTTAACTCACTCAAACATATGCAAGGGCACACAAAACAAAACATAAACAAAAAGACAAACAAAGAAAAAAAGACAAACGAAAGGCAAGCAAAGACAAAAAAAAAGGACACACAACACAAAAGCTAAGGACCAAAAATAAGACCTCAAGTCAACTAGCCAAATAGACCTCGATATAAAAATGTCTCAACAACTAATATAATTCTTCAAAAATGCCATCTGAAGAACACAAGTGACCACATAAAAGAGAAAAGCATGCATTATCCATGAACCATCGATAGAAAAGCTATGAGTTCATGAGAAGAAGGAAGGAGAGAGCACTGATACACACTAGATATGTTTTTCTAGGTGATTTGAGAGGAATGATGAGAAAGGGCATGGATACTTGCCCCTAGATATGTTTCTAGGTCATCCATGTTGGGGTGGAGAGTAGGAATAGACTAGCCATGTTCCTCTAGTTCCACTCATTCTCATGTGTGTGTGCAAGTGATGTCTGGTTTCAAGTATATAGGTTTCAAGTATATAGCACCTCGTATAAGAGTTTGTTTCCTTTGTTTTTGAGTGTGCATCAACATGTTTAAGACACATAATGCAAATGCAAATGCTATGGGGTAAATGTGTGAATGCCAAGGGGCAAATGTCTGGTTTTGGGAACATCTCATTTAAGAGTTTGTTTTCTCTTGTTTCGAGAATGTGCAACCTTGTTTAAGATAGATGCATGTCTGGTTTTGAGGACATCCCATGTAAGAGTTCATTTTCTCTTGTTTGGGTGATGTGTACCCCATCTAAGACATCTATCAAATGTTGCGTCTAGTTTCAAGTGTGAATCATCTTGTATAAGAGTTTTTTTTCTCTGGTTTCGAGAATGAACTCCCTGTTTAAGACATGCAAAAATGATATGAAAAAATATGATACAAAGAGGGCGATATGGGTCCCCCCCCCACCTTAAGATGTCAACATATCCCTATGTTGATGTCTTAAGGAATCTAGGAATAATGATACCCGCCTTCAACACCAAGGAGATATCCTTTAGGCAACAATGTCATAAATCCAAGCTAAAGAGGGAATACTCTTCAAGCAAGGATAAGATAGTTGAAAAAGAGATATCTTGCAACAAGTGTAAAGAGGATCCTTGGAGGAGAAGAGTCTTTTTTCAAAATACATCTACCTCCAAGAGGAGATTCTTAAACAAGCATAACATCTTCTACCAAAAGAAGGGAAGGAGAACAAGAATGCATACCTTCCCCCTAATGCTAGGTGAAAGGGATTCTTGATGAAGGATGACACATTTTGACCCAATGTGAGGGTAAGTTTATAATAGGATATTACCAAGTGAATAAGAGGTTGTAGCAAAGGACATACACCTCTTGCATAAGAGAGAATCCTTGAGAAAACAACAACTTCACACAAGGAATGAAATCAAATCATAATCAAACACCACCTAACAAAGGAAAAGTAGATCCTTAGAAAGGAGAGAGAGAGAAATAAATCATTTCCCCCCAAGTGTAATGACAATGAGAAGAATTACACAACCTCTAAGGAGAGATTAAACATAAGCCAACACTCACATGAATATTCAATGTAAGAAAATACATTAATATATGTTAAATACATCTCTAAAGAAGAGGTAATCTTCAAAGAGAGAGAGAAGGAAAGAAAGATCACAAACTCCCTCAAGGAGGGATTTATCATAAAATACATACCATTTCATGTAAGAAATAATATCAAAATATGATAAATGCAATCCCTAAAGGTAATAGTGATACTTTAGAAAGATAGAGGAGGATAAGGTTCTTGCCCCGCAAGCATAGAGGTAAGAATGGACCATATTGCAGCCCCAAGGTGTTTGAAATTGAAAAATCACCACCTATAATGACAAATAGCCCCCAATTAAGTTAACTAATTGTGTCATAGGGTGAGGAGAAACATTAAGGGTGAGAAGATTGCAAAGGCACTAGTATCTCACCAAGAAAGACAACAATATGAGTTGAAAGATTTATTTGAGCTCTATCGAATTGTTCATGAAAACATTCCTTAAATTCTTTACACTTTCGAAGAGAATGACAACCACCATGATGAAAAAGACAATTCTCACTACCTTCTTTATGCTTTTAGCTAAACTTTACAAAAGGAAAAACAACTTTTTTTGTCATACTTTAGTTTCCAAAAGATTCTAGTTGCCAACCTTTCTTGATCATCAATAGAATTAGTCTTTGTCTTTTGTAATGTAGTATCAAGATTGTTATAAGAAGAAGAATCATCATCTATGATTTTAACTATGCCTCTATCAATGAATCCTTTCATTGCATTCTGAAAAATTAGGATAATCATTGGTAGTATGATCATTAGTTTGGTGATATGAACAAAAAGGAGGTTTTGAAGAAGAAGCACTTTTAAGGGAACAGATGGCTTGTTGTTTGTAATATGGTCTTGTAAGTCTTGAATCCTAAGAAGGTTATTCATACGAGATTTATGATCATTTCCTAGGCCTTTTGTGTTAGTTTGTGTAGGAGGGTTTATAGGGACTCGATTTCCTTGTTCAAATTTTCCAACTCCTCATCCTCTAAAACCTTGTCTTGATATTATGTTAAAGCCACTCCTATAAGAATATTTTAATTCAGAAGGCAGAGGAACATTGTAATAAATTTCTTTGAATTTTGTAGTGCAAGTGTGTTTAGAAGGAACAAAGGGATTAGTAGATGAAGAATGAATATTTTGTGAAGAAATATTTTCCTTTCTTTCATCATGCATGTCCTCTTGGTAGATTGGGAAGGAAGATCCTTATCATCTAAGACCTCATATTTACTTAATGTTATGTTGGAATATAGATCATGAATGAAATGGATAGCATCATCTTCCGTACAAATATTTTGATGACTAAGATAGGCTCTAGGAGAATAAGAAGGATTTAGAGAGATAGAAACACAAATAGTTTGATCTCGCCCCCCTTGCACCAGGGTATGTGTATGAGAAGAAGATGGTGCCATGTTACTCTTAAATTCTTTCTCTCCATTAGAGAGATCATTGATAGGAGTATTAGCTCTTTCTTCACTCACACAAGATACCCTAGGATAGGTACAAGTATTAGGTTTCCCATTAGCATCTCTAGAATTGGGATCTACAAAAGCTTTGAGGTGATCTACATATGAAATACATTTTCCGAAAAACATGATAATAAAACAACATGCATTATAAATGAAATTTTTGAGATTGAATTGATTGAAAGGAAGAAATTTTGAAACTCTAAAAACACAATATGCCAAAATGCTATGGATGAAAATAAGCAATAAGAAATGAAAGAAGCCATTATCCAACACATGATTATTATAAATGTAAGTGAAAAGAAAAGTGATTATGTGTGAAATAGAAAATAAATAAGACCTATCAAGTGCCATTATGAATGTTTTTAAATCATATCTGAAAATTGAAGTGAAAGATTTTGTAACCCACAAACCAAATTAACCAAAATAAATTAGGGTTTCTATGAATTAAACCTCTAAATTTATGTAACTTGATTAAACTGAGATCTATGAATTTGAATTTTTAAATCTTTCTAAATCGAATTTGAAGAAATTAATCCAATTTAAGTAATTCACAAGCTCAATTTTAGAATTAAAAATTAGGGTTTTTGTGAACTTAACTTCTAAATTTTTGAAATTCAATTGGAAATTAAACTTGTGAATGTAAATTTGAATTTAAAATTGCATAAATACTCAGATCTAAGAACATAAATCAGAATTAATGGTGTAAGGAGTCGGGTTCACCAAAATGTAATGATGAGAAATTAGGGCTTCCACCATTAGATATAGTGAAAACTGCTAATTTTAGGACTTAGGACCATTCCATTCAAAAGAGGATTTCAATCCAATAGATCTAGTCACAAACCAACAAAGATTAGGAAAGGTATACCTAAGATGTGCAATGATTGATAATGATGCATTCCTTCTTGAATGTAATCACATATGTTGTATGAAATGGAATGAACATGACAAAACCCTAATCACACACACATGCTTGCATATGAATGATGTAAAGTTGCTCCACAGTAGATGAATGAAGAATATGCAGTCTTGAAGGTCTCTAGAGATGCTTGATGATGAACACTTTAATGCTTGAATGGATGCCTTATAATTCTCCTATGACGTGTATGTATCTCAAAATGAGAGGTATGGACCTCCTTATATACTTTCCCATTAAAAAATGCCTTAATTTTTTGACATAGGTCAACATGAAGATCACATTCCCACCAACTCAAGGTGACCGTTAAAGGGAGCCAATCAAGGTCCTAATTGAGAGGACCAAGGTGCCACGCTATGGTCCTAGCCCATTTAAGGGCCAGAACCAAGGGTCTAAGTGATGGGAAAATGGAAAATGAGGCTAGAATTGAATGGCATGTGTAGAATTAGGTCCTAGTCCAGATTCAAGACATGAACACTAAGAGGAGGGCCAAAATGTGGACCAAATTGTAAGGGAGTACAATTTAGGATGCTACACATACAAAATAAATTTTGAATGGCTATTGAATTTAATTCGACTTTCTTTTATAGAAATGTGTCGATGCCATCTTGAGTCTTTTTGAAAATTAATTTGATAAGGGATCAAGTAAGTACATTGGTCTTTAGTTTTGGGTCTTATCCTTGTTTTAGTTTAAGTCATCAAAAACCCCTAATGTCGGTCAAGCGTTGGGTCTTATCCTTGTAAGTTTGATTATTTTGTCATTTGGATGCTTCTATTATAAGAGCAACACATATGTTCATGTGTATAGGAATACATCTATAGACATATTTAAATAGACATGAATATATTTCACAAACAAATATACACTGATAGTAAAATAGTCACACTTATCTAAACACCAACTGTAGATCTAAGAAACCAATACCAAAGCTTTGGAAAATTTAGGATACATCATTAAAAGCCTTTTGAAGCAACCAAAAATAGACTCCACACATCTGCATGACTATACTGGAATTCCAATACCAAATCACATTCAAACCACAAACTATAACCAAAACACTCATCCACAACAACAAGTTTGACATCAATGACAACAAGAACACATATATGTAATAGGTATCAAGTTACAATTCAAGTATTTCAATTTAGATCTAGCCTTGCCCTAAAAAATCAATCTTTCCAATTCAATCAATTCCATTATAAGTTCAATTTCAATTTCAATTCAAGGGTTGATTCCAAACCCAAGGTTTAACTTAGGCAAACCCCTATCAACACCATTTCCCTTCTTTCTATGTGTAGCCAACATATATAAAAGCTATGAATAAAGATTCTGGTAGAGAATACGATGACTATTAGATCAAGCTTTTGCAGGAGGAAAAAGTGAAGGATGGGGTCACCTCGGGCATCTTAGTCCCATGAATTTTTAATAAA
This sequence comes from Cryptomeria japonica, assembly GCF_030272615.1. Taxonomy (NCBI): domain Eukaryota; kingdom Viridiplantae; phylum Streptophyta; class Pinopsida; order Cupressales; family Cupressaceae; genus Cryptomeria; species Cryptomeria japonica. Next base: position 518,570,248 of record NC_081411.1, read on the forward strand.
CTTCTGGGAGAATATTCCAAGCGACTTTTTGATTTCTAAAAGTTTCTTGTTTGTTTGCATTCAATAGTCGTAGGACCAGTTTGCCCCAAGAATCCCAGTTCCATACTTTTAGGCTAGATTTTTTGACACAAGTTTCTCTACATTCCCTTCAACTCAGATTTATCTTTGTGCTTGTCTACTACATATGTAGGTTTTCATGTTGTCTTATGTCAATTTTCCATCATTTTCCCTAGATCTAGCATTTAAATTCAATAATACAATTCAACTTCAATTTCCAAAAAATAAGTTGTGTATTCTAATCTACATTCAATCCATTTCATACTTGAATAGGAGATTGGAACAATCAAATTCATTTCACCCCTCAGTGTAATGCTTAATGCGAAATAGAGGATTCCTTATTTACATAACTAAATTTGTGAAACCTTATTTTCCACCATTACATTTTGGTGAACTTGACATAGTTCTTTCTTTACTTCTAATTTTTATTTTCAAATATTATTTGTATGCATTTAATCAATTCACATTTATAATTATACATATTTAGAGGTTCAATTCACAAAAACCCTAGATATTTTGTCAAAAAATGAATTGTGGGTTGCGTAATTTATAATTTGTTTTCTCATATCTGATTTATATTGCATGTTATTTTTAGATTTAGAAGCATCTAGTTGCTTAATTCATTGGTTAATCAATTATTTTATAAACAAATTTCATTGTTTAATCTATCCATCCAGTTTTTTCTTTCTTTGTGCATAAGTTTTACTACCATTTCACCTAAATCCAATATGTTGATGAGAAGAAGTTGTAGACTTATGGCTTCCCAAAGTTTAAATACTAATGGGTGTGAACCTATGTTTAATAACCTATTCCATGGGAACTTGGGTGAATCCTCAATCTGTACACAAGACATGCCTAACATTGTGGAGAAGGGTTCCCCTCACACTTCTCATGATGAGGATGACTCATTAACTAGAGTTACTATTGACCAATTGGGGAATATTTACCATGATTTAAATAAGCTTCAACAATGTATGGGTTAATAACACTCAAATAATGACGCAATCCCCTTGATTGAATGCTTGATTAGATTGGTTCAAAGTGATGAAATAAGTGTAGAAATGTTGTGTGGTATTTCTCATATTGTTGATACCATTGTTATGCCAATAAAATGTTATTTTGAAGCTCTTGGTTACTCTAATCCTACAAATCAAGTTGATCATTCCATTCTTATTCCTACATCCTTTCCTAATGTGTCCATATATACATCGTCTATCATGACTACATCTACACAAAATGCTAATCCTACACATGTTATTCATGCGGGCAATCCTATTAATCAATACTCCTACATACCTCCTTTTGTTAGTCTTCCATTTGTTTCCCAACCATTTCCTTTACTAGCATATCATAATGTTCCACTTCCTTAATCTCAACCTCTACCTATCTATCATAATGTTACACCTCCATCTCAATCCAGCATGTTGAACTCCAACTCATCCATTGAAGCCACTATCAGTAGCCTAGCTCAAAGTGTGACATCCTTACAACAACAATTGGATTATTTAACCAAATTGAAGTTCAATTTCCCCAAATATGATGTAGCTAGCACACTATCCAAGGATGTGGATTGTACCTTTGCTTCTAAGAATGTGGAAATTCCCCAATTGGACTTATATAATAGAAAAGGTGACCCCTTAGCTCATCTGAAAACATTTCAAACCTTGTGTAGTGATTTCTCCCATGATCATAGACTCATGGAAAAAATATTTTATCAAACTTTTAGAGATAAAGCTTTGAAATGGTATTGCTCTTTGCCTCCTTAGTCTATCACTTCTTTTCAACAATTTCAAAATAACATTGGTCCTAAAATTACTTTGACTGATTTGATTCATTGCAAGCAAAGAGTCAAAGAAAAAGTGATTGATTTCATTGGTAGATATAAACATTTGCATTTACAAATTGCTTATCCTATGCCTAACGGTGATGTCAGAAGAATTTTTTCATTACTATTTTGCAAAAGGATATTAGAGATAAGATTCTATTTTCTGAGTTTTCACCTTCCACATAATTGTGTGTAGTGCTTCATAACTATTGGCTTAAAGTGAGCCAGTTTGAATCACCTTCTTCAATGGCTCTGGTTGATAAGAATGAAAGCACTCAAAAAATGTTCCAAAAGTTCCAAAAGTAAAATAAAGTTTTCATCAAGATCAATGATAACTGTTCCAATCACATTTTTCACAAGTGGCAACCACAATACCAGGTGTGGCCCCTTTATCATCAATCTTTAGAATAAAATTAACTCTAATTTGTGAATCTTTACATAGTATAATGCTTAGATTGATGAATGATAATGCATTGCAACTTCCTCCCATCGAACCTAAATATAACTCTAAGCCTTTACCAACTTCTTTCGATTATAAAGCCTTTTTCCAATACCATCGTCAGGTCGCCCATGATATTGAAAATTGTTATAAATTGAGGCATAAGATTCAAGACCTTATTGATTCTTATACTATATCCATGGAAGGTGTGAATGATAAAGGAAACAAATCCATGGCACCTCCTAATCAGAATTTGCAAATATTTACTAATCCTTTGCCTTCTCATTCTATTGATGTTATTGAATATAAGCCACTCACAATTACTCCCAATGATGTGAGCATAGCGTCTAATATTGTTGTGAACCTTATTAAACAACCCTGCACCTAAAACTGAACCATGCATTACCTTTTATTATAGGGAGACTATTGAAGCATTTTATGGATCGTTATACATTACTATGAAGATTAAAGGAAAGCTCTCATGAGGAGTGCTCATTTATACAATATGTATGGTTAATGTTATTATTGAAGAACATCTCTTTACACCAATTTAATTAGGAAACATATGACAAATTTGATGTTATGATTAAGATGTAGGATAGTTTGACTTGTTTTATTATAGGATCTATCACTCTTCCAGTTGAGGTTGGCACTATGTGCTTAGATGTTACCTTTACTATTATCCCTACTTCCTATTAATTTCATGTGAAGTTGGGGCATCCTTGGCTCTCTTTGATGCAAGCTATCCCTTATACCATCCATAAGTGTTTTAAGTTCCCTCATATTGAGCATATTATCATGATCAATCATAGTCTTTACAAACCCACAACAATACGTGGAAATTTCACCCTTGATTACTTTTAGCTTCAACAATTTAAATCTTTGAAACCTTAAAATGATTCTATTTTCCTATCTTATCAAAAATGGAAAAATGAGATGATATTTGCCTTGAGTAAACCTAAGGATCCTTTACCTATGGATATTCCTCCTCCTCGGATCTCGGACGTGGATTTATTCCTACTCCTTTTATTCCTCCTATGTATGTTGTAGTCCCACCCCTACATCTTATAAAAGAAAATGTCCAACCTCTTATATCTATCAACCTAGTGAGGTTTCTTTCATTCCTCTCCCTACAAGGGAAGAAAAGAAGCCTATGTTGATCAATCCTCAACCTTCACATGTTTCAAATTGATCTGTGAGAAATCATAGTGCAAGAGAACATCGACAAAGACATCTTGCCAAGGTTCGTGAACTTGCTTCCCAAACCAATTCCTCTTCAAAGATGCCAAATGTTTACTTCCAGTCCCATTTGACTAACCTTTGCCTAGCCCTAGGGAGGAAGTTCAACTTAATTCACCATGTCAAAATTTAAAAATATGTATGTAAAATGATGTTCATTTTCCTTTACGTGTTAAAGATACCATTGTGATTAACTTAGATGATAATGTTGATGTTGATGCTAATGCTAACAATGTTGATCCTAATTATTTTGAAGATATGTATGAGGTTAATGAGTTTAATCATAAACTACCTTCACAATTTTTAAAAGAATTAACCCTAGCTCCTAATGACAAACAAAGTGAATCATCATTAAAAAATGGCCCTTGTTTGGAACTTGTAGTAGGTCCATCAACCATGCTAATTTTTGCTCCTCCTGCATCTTGTCCACCACCCCTAAGTGATGTTAAGCAAGATTGGTGGGTGGACAGTTTGCTTGACTAGCTTCATTTGTGTAGTAGACTCTTATATGTGTTTTCTTGTATGTAATGTACTTCCCCTGTAATGTGTTGCTTCATATGTCATTTTGTGTTATGTTAGGCTATCTTTGGAAGACCCTTGTTACTCCATTGGCGACATAAGGTGATAAAGAGGCCTATTCTATCATGCCATTAATCTATTTGTATCTCAATTCTTCTACATGTCATATCAATGTTATGTCGTACATGTGTTATTGTTTGTAAATGTGCCTTTATGTTGTCTACTCAGGGATGATGCAAAGCATTGAGATCTCTCATTTTGGTCTCTACCATGTTGACCCAAAAAGACATATGTTTGTTTATCTTATGTGCCCTTCTTCCACTATGCTCGTAGTTCCACTACCATTGGGGGATGAGGTCAATTCAATGCAATCATACTTGATATACATGGTTTATCAAATGCACATATTGACCCTAGTTAGTGGATCCCTTATGTGCTTTCTCATTATGTTTTGTGACCATTGCCCTTGATTTGTCCTTGCTTGGGGGCATATAATTGTGGCAACATGCTTGTCTTTTGGATGTATGTAGGTTACTTTAAAACTATTGCTCCCGGTAAGGTGTATGCAATCACTTTAATGTGGGGGCATACACTTTTCTTATTGTTACACTTTGTGCACACACCACGAGACTTGATTTGTACACTTTTGATCGTACACCACAACATGTTCGGTACATGTTGGAATACCTATTTTATAGTCGATTCAATTCACTTATTCAAATTACTTTGTAAATTGAGCCTTTTGATTTGTGGTCTTTTGAACTAGTTTTTCAATTCAAACTTTTTAGATTTTTTCAACATGGCTCATAATAAACATAAACCTTACTAGGCTAGCATAGTCATGCTCTCTTTTCTCTTCATGTATTTCTCCTTTTATCTTGATATTAGATTTGTATGATCCTAAGTCTTTGGGGGCTTGGTGTGTCTTACCTCTTTAATATCTTGATGAAAGTTTTTCAATGCTACTCTATACTTTATTGAGAGTATGTATGTAGGCTCATACTCCTACTAAAGTGGGGGCTAGATGTAGCATCGTAAATTGTATCCCTATACAATTTTGTCCTCACCTAGGCCTCACTTTTGTGTTTCGGTCTTACATGCCCTAACTCTACTTTGTTTTTGCTCATACAAACCCAAAATCAATATTTTCAGCACCTTTGTGAGGTCTTGTCCAAATTTTAGTCCTGATTGGCAGGACCAGGACACCTTGGGCACCCTGGTCCTCTCAAAAGGGGCCAAAAGTTGGACCCTGCAATGATCATATTTTGGAGGAAGGAAAACTTTCTTCGTGTATACCTGCTTCATAATTTTAAACGCGCTTGGTGTGGTTAGGTATAAAAGCAAGCATAACCCCCTCATTTTGAGGATCTCTCTACAAGTTCCCAATTTCACTTTTGCAAATTGAGGTGAGCAAGCAATCAATCATCATCAAGGTAGTGAAGGAGAGGTCAAGTTCAGATTTCAAGAACGTCGATTCAAATCTAGCCTTGCCCTCAAAAGGTAAGCTTCCAATTCAATCAATTCCATTATAGGTTCAATTTCAATATCAATTCAAGGGTTAATTATAAACCCGAGGTTTCAATTAGGCAAACCCATATTAACAATACCATTTCCCTTCTTTCTATGTGCAGGCGATAGATCCAGAAGCTATGAATGAATATTCTAATATAGAATGTGATGACGATCAAATCTAGCTTTTTAAGAGCAAAAAGAAAAGGAACAGGTCACCTTGAGCATCTTAGTCCTGTGAATTTCTAATGAACTTTTGGGAGAAGATTTGAGCGATATTTTGATTCCAAAAGTTTCCTATTTGTCTGCATCCAATAACCGTAGGACTGTCCTAGACCCGTACTTTTAGGCCATATTTTTTGAAATGGGTTCCTCTCTATCCTTTTTGCTTAAATCTATCTTTGTGTTTGTCTATTGCATTTGTAGCTTCTTGTTCATGTTGTTTTATGTTAATTTTCTATCATTTTCCCTAAATCTAACATTTAAATTCAACAATACACATTCAACCTCAATGTCCAAAAAGGGGTGATGAATTCAGATCTACATTCAATCTATTTCATACTTGAAGAGGATATTGTATCAATCAAATTCATTTCACCTCTCAATGTAATGTTTTATGCAAAATAGAGGATTCCTTATCTACATAGCTAAATATTTGAAACCCTATTTTCCACCATAATAGTTTATAATTGTAGACACTTAAAAATAATTATTTTAATTATTTTTAATGCCTCACATAATTATTTAATTAATTATGTTAATTCAAATTCTCCTCAATATTAATTAAATATAATTAATATTGTCACTATAGCATGTGATTGATTTATTTAATAAATCAATCCCTTTCTTTATTCTTCTAAAAAATCAAATCCTCACAAATCATCCTCTTAGCTAATTAATTTCAATTAATTAGTTAAACTACATGATTCCTACAAATCATCTTCTTAATTCATTCTTCTAGAAACTCCCTAAACTCACTTAACATTATTCTTCTAATTTTTTATTCCCTCCACTCATTCTCTCTCCTAGTCAAATTCTCCTACAAATATTAATCCCACCTAACTTTTCCTCTAATCCCCCTCCTAATGAGTCGTTAATGGTTAATCATCATGATTAGTCACAAAGTCAACTCTTTGTCCTTTTCATCCATCCACTAGCTTTAAATGCTCTTTTTCTAGGTGAATGTAAGATTTTCGAAATCACACATTCCTCTAGGCATCCCCTCTCCCAAGGAATTTTTAATTCCTTTTTATTCCTCTAATCCCCATGATATCCTTTTTTTGGAGAATTTTTAATTCCTCCAATGCATCTTGTGGAGTGTGGAGATACGAAATGCCTTTAAGGCATATTTCTTGGTCTCCACACCCTCTCTTGGACCTTGTGTGAGCTCACAAGTAAATCTTAGCCCTTCATCTCAAATTCATCCTAGCCATCCGTTTTTCTCTCCTCTTCCTATAAAATAGGGCTCCATCCCTTCATTCAAAACATCTTGAAATCCAGTAAATTTATGCTGCCCTTTTGAGCCCAGGAAATCATCTTGGCAACTTGATCATCTCATCCTTATCATTTTTCAAATCCATTCCACTTGTGCACAACATTGGAGAGCCATCCATCCAACAATCAAAGGAGCACATCAAGTGGAGTATTATCAAAGGGCGCCTTCACTTCATCAAGCTCAATCCGAAGGAGAAGGTAAAATAGCAAGGTGAAATGGTCTTTTAATGATATTTTAGCATTTTGCATGTTTATTTCGTTATGTTTTGATCACTTGACCTTCAAATATGTTTTCCCCTCTTCAATAATTAATAATTTTAGGGATATAATCAAAATAATTAAGTTTAATAATATTTTATAATTATTAATTATATTATAATTTTGACTAATTTTTATTAATTATAATTATTTTAAAATTATTAGAATTATGTTTAGGGTTAAATTAAGGTTTTGATTAGGGTTTGGATTCAATAAGGGTAAGGGTTAGGATTATAGTTCAATTAGGGTAATTGTTCACTTAGGGTTCAATTTGTTGGAAACTTGAGTTGTTGAGTTGTGTTGTCATTGCTGTCAACTTGTCTGAGGTTATCATTGATGTCACTATGTGTTGTAGATGGTCCAAAAGTGAGTGTGTAGATATTGTTGAGTGGTCTCATAGTGATGTTGAGGTGTTTCTAGATAGTTGGTGTAGTGGAAGTTTCAATATGCAGGAAATAATATTTATTTGTAGGAAATAGTATTTAATATCCTAGTGGAAGAATTCTTTACATTCCTTTGAATTGTGAAGATCATGGATTGCAGTTTTGGATATAATGTTTATGATATGTGTATATTGCAATAACATGTTTTCAAGTCCTCTATTGCTTAGATGGTAGAGTTGGTTGTTGTTGTTTCTAACAGTGAGGTTGTTTGTCAGAATTGGTTTGGAGAATGCTTGGTGGTTCTTTGATATGTGGATTCAATATTGCATCTTGGAGGACATGTTCATTTGGTTTGTGCAATGTTCTAGTTTATTTTTTTGGTGTTGGTTTGTTTGGCAAGTGAAGTTATGCTGTCTCGAGTTCAATGTTGTCAGCTATTTAGTTTCTAGCTGATTGAGGTAGTGTATCTTATTTGGATCATGCTCTTTTGGTTTGAATATGCATTGGACGTTGCGTTTGGATACTGATATGGGTCTCATCGTGGCATGTATAGATCCATAGTATTTATTTTGCATTGGAGGATGTGTTAGCATGCGTGGTTTGTTGGAATTGTCTTAAAAGGATGTGTTGTGATGTGTTAGGGTACCCCCTTTTATCTCTTGTAGTGGACTACATTTGATATTATTGTTCTAGGTGGCCTAATTTATGTAATATTGTATATTTTGTCCATGGTCGACCTAGTTGAGAGTTTTAATGAATTATCTTGTATATATAGATGTGCAGTTGTATGAGTTGAGGTATGTAATATGTGTGAATTGATGTGAAGTAGATGTGAATGATAGGCAAGAAGATTTGGTGCGAAAGTCAGTTTGTGAAGAGATTTTATGATGATATCTTCAGTGTGAGTAATATGACAATGATTGATGTTAGATGTGTTTGCCATGATATTGGTCGCTTGACACAGAGGTTCAAGGATAATATGCCACATAACAGATGTAGACCTTCCAAAAGGAGACGTGTGTAAGAATTGAATAAATTGAAAGTGAAATAAATGATTAAATTATTTTGTTATTATCTATTATTATTTTTAATTAATCCGCTATATTGTGACTTTTTTTTAATACGATTAAATGGGGTGGCACCCTCATCTTATCCTTCTGAAAAATATCTTCATGATCGAGAGATCTTGTTCATTTGCATTCATTGATTCTCTGCACTTGTTGGAAGAAGGTTTTTTCCTAAATTGGTAGTTTGTGTAATTATTTTTACCTTGGCTTGAGACAACGAGTCTCAGTAATGCAAATCCTTTGTATCTTACACTAAGGTTGCGTTCCTTAGTCTTGCAAGTCCTATCAGGTGTAGTGAGCTACTTGGAATTGATCCCAAAAGCATTGCAATCGGTTATTCATATTGTGAGTGTGTTTCTCACCGTGGTTTTTTCCTATTTATGATTTTTCCACATAAATATAAGGTTCATGTGTTTATTGTGCTTTCTACTTTCATGTTTCATAACTGTAGTAATACGTTAATTATGGTTTGAAGTATTAGATCATAAGTAAAGTATTTTAAGGTCCAGATTGATTCACCCCCCTCTCAATCCTGTGGTGTGTTCAATGCAATTAGGGTTAGTGTTAGGGTTCAATCAAGTTTAAGATTTATTTAGTATTTAGCATTAGGGTTAGAGTTAAATTAATGCTAAGGTTTAATCAAGGAACATTAAAACTTGTGACACCTTGACATGAACCTTTATTGCTCCTTTGTTTGAACCATCAAGCTCCTTTGATTTGTATACATATCAAACCAAGGATGTGGGTAGGTCCATATTTGACATCTCAACAACACTTAACTATAAGACATTGGGTCATTGGGCTACCATCAAACTACCTACCATAGAAAGGGGAATTCAAAACTTCAAAACTTCAAAGGGATGATGATGTCAACATGGATGATTACAATGGATGATGATAATAAAGGGTGATGACATTTACATCATGTCAATAGAGGAAAGATGGAGTTTCAAACTTTTGGGGATGGATGGAGAGATGTGTTGGGAAACAAAAGGCTGCAAGTTTGAAAGGCTTAGAAGAAATTTGGAATGGGCCAAGATAAATGTGACAAAGTCAAGACTTTCAACGAAAGCATGATTGGGTTGACAAGTTTGATGGGGATGAAGGGATGAAGAAGCTTGAAAAGATGATGATCAAAGCACTGGGGAATTGAGGAGTTGAGAAAATAGGTACCAAGAGATAGATAGATGAAGATGTTTGAAATTTTGACAGATAAAGGCCTTAGGCTTATGAAGACTTTTGGGTGTCAAGGATGGAGGATGATAAAGAATGACAAGAAGGTAAGAAGAACATTGATAGTTTGAAAGGCTGACAAAATTGATACTTAGGTAGAATTAACTTTTAGACTTTGAAGATCCAGAAGACTAAGAAATGGTATAAGGGGATGCAAGTCTCTGAAAGTCCTAAAGATCGATACTTAGGCTCTATTTAACTTCAAACTTTAGGGATCAAGAATGCAAATGAATGGTAGGAAAGAAAGAGAAACTCTAAAAGTTCGATAGAACAAGACTTATGCACTTTTAGGTTTCACAATTCAAAGATCAAAGAGATGGGTGAATGATACACGAGAGCAAGGGAAACTGTGATAATCCATAAAATTGATAGGATTGGTACTTAGATAACTTCACAAGGCTTCCATGTAGGGTTTTGGGTGTGAGAAGAAAGGCATGTTGGGATGGATACCCCCAAAACTTTGAATTTTGAAAAACACAACAATTAGTTAATTTTGCAAGGATTGGAGCGAGAAATCCATATCAGAAGGGAAGGTGTGCAAATATGAGCAACTCAATAACTCCGAAACTTTGAAAACTTTCACAATTGCGCAATTTTAAAAACTTCAACTTGGGCAATTGACTAAAACATGAAAGGGGGAGGGAACACAACAACTCGAGGCACACCCCGAGCATGACTAGCCCATTTAGAATTTCTGAGGTTAGTTATAAACCTAGGCTAATCAAAAGCACAATGTAAACCTTTAGAGTAACATGACAAAATCACACAAAAGAAAAATGAGATGCCTATAGATATATCCATTTGCAATTCAATTCACAAATATGCTTTCAAATTTATGCTATTTGAACCTGGATGCTAGACATACACTAAATCATTCATTTTAATTAAATTTAATTTACAAATATACCACTTAACAAATAATTTAATAGAATACACACTTAAACTAATTCATAATAGTAAAAAAAAAAGACAACAACATTTTAAAGATAACAATTAATAAAAATAATAACTTAAAAAAAATGTTTGGTGACCAAATTTGATTGCGGACATGACATCTACACCCACATATCTAATTTAAAGAGAGAAAACAAAAATATTAATAAATAAAATTTAATTAAAAAAAGCATGATGATAAGATTCAAGAACATACTACACACACTATACTAACTTCTGTCCCATAGATTACTTTTAGGCTCGTGGACTTTGTTAAAAAGTTTTTTTTCCTTTTTCCTTTCTTTCCACACTTTCGATATATTAAAAGGTTTTAATCACCGTGGACCCAAAAATATAATTGAAAAATAATAAAAAAATAATGATGGTTATTGCCATTTTCCATGACCATCATGTTCCCTTGGGAACGAGACAACCACGATCTAGGCTAGGCCAGAGTTTGAGACAATGAGATATGGTATGAAGGTTACTAATTTTATATTAATTGGCTCTGTCCTTTTTGTAACATGCCAAATTTACCGCAGTGGGAAATGGGAAGGGGGTGTCTTCGAGATTCTACTTTTTTATCTGACATGGCCATAAAATATGGCAAAATAGTATAAATGAAAATTGAGATTGGATGAAGTCGACAGAGCATCTTTCACGTATCTAGTGGCATTCAACGTGGATGCAGATTCATAAAGTATAGTCAATTGCACTGCAATGTACGAGGTTTAGACTTTAGAGTGATTAAGATCTTGGGGGGTAAGGGTCGATGAACAGAAGACATCCTGAGTAAGGTAGGTGTAAGTCTGTAAGCGAACAGAATGAAGCTGCTACCGAGAGAAGTGGAGAAACTTGCCATGCATGGCGCAGGCCATTTGGCACAGAAACGCCTCGCTAGAGGTCTTCGACTTAATTATACTGAAGCTGTTGCACTCATCGCCACTCAAGTATTGACATTTTCTCTTCTCTTCAATTCCCTTTTCCCTTTTTCTCTACATTGACAAAATTAATATTCTGTTTGACCTTTGCCTTTGTCAAAAAATATCAGAGAGCACAGAGTAGTTTTGAGCAGGAAAACTGTAATCCAGCTAAAAATAATATCATGAACAATCCGGATTATTAAGATTTATTTTCACAGCTGTTCATTTTCAAAACATGTATATAGGTACTCCCTTGTGTTTAGTCCGCTACTTGGGTCTACCTTTCAGACTCCTAAGTTTAGGTCATGTGATGTAATATGGCAGGGGTACTTGTAATGCTGATTCGCTTTCATTCGGTACAATAGATGCAGAGTATAAGCATCTGAAAACAACAGTTTATTTTGTTTCGAATCACACTGTAATCTATAGTCTATTGTACGATGAAATAGGAAAAAATGTTTATAACTTTATTCTTTCTTTTTACATCTTGATGATATCAAGATCTGAATGCTGATGCAAATACAATATAATCACCGTTATATTCAGAAGCTAGTATACTCATACTAATGGACACTGAAAATCTCATGTATTCATTATGATAAACATGAGATTTTCGGTGGTTTCGGGTCCCTTCAAATCCTGTTTGATCCTTAATAAAAAAACATGAAATTTTCAGTGTCTATTACTATGAGAATTATAGACAGACAAAGATATGTTGGAAATTATCATAAAATTTCAATATAACCGACACAGCGATTATAATATATCATCCACCTCTTGAGGTCCACCTTTTTTGTAGTGTAGAGGACTCTGCTTGGGACTAGCTACTTCTTTATTAGCCTGCATTGTAGTAATGGTAGGAAGCTCCTTTTAGCAAGTCTGACTCTTGGACTGGTAAATTTACAATTTTATCTAAGGAATTCAGCCATTCCATAAAGTCATGTGCATCTTCTCGTTCTTGCTTTCTTTCCTACTCGTAATCAAATCCTATTTCAGCCAGCTTTTATTTTTCACCAGGTCACTTTAGAACTTCTCTATCATGGGAGGTTTTCCCTTGCTCTTGTCTGTCAAATGGTATGAGAAGTATTTTACTCAATGCATCAGAGTTGCATCCTTTTGTTTCTCCTGACATCTAAAATTTTTCACAGCCATCCCCACATTTCTCTCTTAAAGAATTTGAATATGCAACTAACATCCTCACCTTCTTATTTGGCTCGGTTTGCCTCCTTCTCACATGTAGAGGTGAGTTTGTAGCTTTCTCAATCATAGTTACCATTCTATAAAAATCAAATTCATTTGGGAGGTTAAAAAATTTGGAAATCTGAATTTTTCTTTGTAAAATCTCTATAATAATTGAAGAATATGGACTAAAATTGGACAAATCTTTGGTTGAGTTTGGGATGACATTATCTAGGATTGCCTTTGCTATCTATTGGCAAACACTATAAGTATTACTAAATAAGGTTGGATATTTTGCCCTTGAATCTATTAAAAAATAATGTGTTTGTAAAGAACCTTTGCTGTACCTGCCTCGCCTTCCTGATAATTAGGGCCTGATCTATCCACCGAAGGTTGGATTTAGGGCCACAAAAGGAAATTACGGTTTCCTGCAACATTTAGATATTTTATTTTATATGTCAGCAGTAATATTAGATCAGTGGCATAATTATTGCAGCACAAAATACATACATGACCCATTCTAGATTTTGAGGATTTTCCAGGTTGGCTGGGCTACCCATCTAGACCCATCCCGTCTCTTAGGGCTAATAGGGCCACTTGAGGATGGGCCCAGCATACCCCTGGCTTGCACTCATTATCTTGAATGTACTAACAAACAAAGGATAATAGGAAGATAACAAATGCATACAAAAAGCATAGATTCATGACTATATTACTTGGTTAACATTTATCCATTATATATAAATTTGTAGGGATTAATTCATTATATTTGTGCCTAGTTGCAGAAACATGACTATCATTAATTAGTATTCCTTTTCTTTACTTATTAGTTGTGTCTGAGAATGAATGAATTATTTTTATTCTTCTATCTGTCACCAAAGTGTATTTTAATGCAGTATACTATACCTGAAATTGCAGGTTACCTATCTAGCGTGAAGATTAAGTTCATTTTACCCTTTTGTACATTACAGATGTGCTTAGTTCATTTGGTAAGACATTTTTAGGCATGGAACCGATTTAGCAATTAATCTGGGTCACTAGTTAAATTATATTAATTACTGTTATATGAGGAATGAAAGTAGATTTAATACAACTTGCACAAAGACATACTTCATCATTTCGACATTTAAGCGGATTGGCCTGGGGACGTACCAGCTTGTTGGTGATGGGAAGGAATGCTTACTAGGCGCTGGTTCTTCATCGCTGGGAAGAACCAGTGACTAGCCCTTTCACATCGTCTGCTGACTGATGCGTTCCCAGGGCAGTCCTCATGGTTGTCTAGGCATCATAAATTATGAAAACTGATGCATTCCTAGGGCAGTCATCTCCCGTGTTTCCTTGGGGTGCGGTTTTATACCTCTTTGAAACCACGCGATTCCCCTTGAAACATGGCGTCTATTCCGGAGGTGGCTTGGGAATGAACGCGTCCTTTCATTACTCCCACTAGTTAAGATAAAATGTATTTTAAGCGGTAAAAATAATTAATGTATTGAAAATATATATATTTATGTACATGTATTGTTAAATGTTTCTAATCATTGCCTACCGTCTACACGGGAATATGACAGTGTTCTTGAGTAGTGTGTTTTGGTTAACATTTTGAATGAGGTGAATTGATTCTACTACCTTATGGTTGATATTTGTTTATGTGTACATGTAGAGTAGAGACCATCTCATTTTGGTTCAATCTGATTCTTATGTGTTTGTAAAATTCAATTGTAGACCTATAGGATTCTATGTATAGGCTCTTGAATCATCTGATAGTGATATACATATCTAGGCCCACTTGACCAATACTTGTGAACTCGTATGATGTGAAGACTATGTGTACATGACTACAAGACCCTCCAGAGGTTAGAATCAGGTTTGATATGGGAACATTCAGTAGGTTGTCATCGGACTGTTCTAATGACGGATGCCTAAAGCTATTGTTGTCTCTTAGGATTAGCTGACATTGATATTGGAGAAATTGAGCTGGTTGTTACCCTACTATGCAGGTAATGAAAATTGGAGCTAACTGTTGTATCGAGAGGGTTAATAGGTAATCACCTATAGCACAAAAGGTGATCAATGTTAGATGTTACCCATATTGTGAAGGGGTTAGTTGACAATATCACCAAGGTTACTGTTGATATGCTTTTTGTGACACCTTCAAATATAGAATAAAATACTAAGTATCTTATCGTCTCTTGAACAAAATCTCCTCTTATGCTAAACTTCGTGATCAGACGAGGTGACTCCAAGCATCTGATAGCCAGGTATTGACTTTATACATGGATAGACTTAGTGATTGTGATGTGATTTTTGTTGGAATCACAAGGGTGACTTACGTTGAACCTTGAATGCCGTTGGAACGTGGAATCTTACTTGATTTGAAAAAAGATAAAAAGGGTGAGGTTTAAGAAAGCTAGTCTAATCCTAGGAATGCAAGAGACTATGAATGACTTAGTGAAATTCAACTAGACTTTGTTTTGCATGGCAAAACAACAACTACACAAAGTTTAGTGCGATCTTCTAAGGTAGTCTTATGATATTCAAATCAGTACCAACAACATAGAAACCATCAAGGGGATGCATATCAATGAGCAAATAGCAATCAAAGTTAAGTTTATAACGAGTTCAGTTGACCACGCAAGATACTTAACAATTAGCGAAATACTAGTAGTATGAACATGCAAATTTCACCATTAATCATCCACAATAGCTTCCATCCATCTAATCAACACCATCTATCATGAGGATATAACAAGAAACCATGCAATTATGTAGAAGAAACAACTCATTCCACCATAAATTCAATGAAAAAGATGTTTATTTACAAGCCTGGCAACAATTTTTGCCTTCTCCTCCTACTCTTCTCTAGCTGCTATCTAATTATTGTTTGCTACTAAACTATTCGCTATTAACCTTTACAAATGAGAAAACTAAGCCTTATATAGATAGCTCTTTACAATGAGTGGCTCAGATTGATTCACAATCAAGGGTCAAGATTACAAGATGAAAATCCTAATTAGGGTTTGTTTATGTTATAACCATTACATAGCATTTAATGCTTGACCAATGATAAAATTATAATAAATAGGACACATGTCTCTCCTTGAATTTCGACCAATGATTGATGAGGGTAGGTACATTGAACTTTGTGCCCACATGTGGTAGTTATTTGCTTCCTTGGATGAGTCAGGTGCATTGAATTTGGACGCCTTGAATTTGAATGATGTGTGAAGGTGAGTTGATGATGACTGGGCACCACCTTAGCTTACTTGCCATTGTGACCCATCACAAGAGTTTGCGATTGAGGCATATCTCTTGATACTCAACATTTCCGGGCGCCTGATGTGATGATGGTGGGAGATATTCCCAAATTGCATTATCTTGCCTAACTTGATCATCTTCACCTATTCCTCCTTGGATTACTCTTTTGCTATATTGGCAATGATTTCTTGGAATTCCAAAGGAAATTCAAGATAGTCATAAAATTTCCTTCATCATCAATATGATGTCGTTAAATATCGTAGCTCTTGATCTTGCATTCTCATTGCTGTCTTTTCATCCTTCATTTAATGGCGTCCTTGAAGTTGTTGATCATTGCATATGCACACCATGAGATCATGATGCCTCTCTCTTTCGAGGTTACAAATGCCCTTCATCTTTGGAATTCTTCTCATTGCTGGATCATCTCACCCTCCTTCTTGCTTTGATGATGCTGGTATCCTTCTCCTTTTGTCATCAATGTGAATGTCCTTGATCTCATCAAATTGTGATGTCTTGTCTCCATTCTTCCACGTTTTTACTTCTTGCATCAGACCCTGACGTTGCTGGCAGCCAATCCTTCATTTGATCACCTGCAACAACAATCACGACAGCATCAAACACATATGGTATATATAGATTTCATACATTTTCCGAGTTCTTTAACCTGATATGTCTTCCTAAGGATGTTTGATTTCTGACCTCATGTCTGATTTTGTAATGTTTTGAGGCCTGAGGCCTGATTTGAGTTTTTGATTTGAACTGCTTCAAGGTCTGATTTTTATTCTGCTCTTGGGCGTGGATTTGAGGGGTCTTTGGAAATGGTTCCAAAGTGGTCGAGCTTTTGACCCCCTACAGGAAGTGAAAATGTGGCAAGGCCGGGCTTTTGGACCACATCAGAAATGTCATATGCTGGACCTCAAGTGGAAGTCCTCACTAGTTGGTCGTGCTTTTAGGGGGTCATTGGAAGTGGTGACTTCCTCTCTTGCCTCAAGAAAGGAATCTTCATCTTCATTAAGGTGATAAGCCTGCAACATGTTCTTCATTGTCTCTCCTCAAGTCAAACTTTTAGAGTCCAAGTGGAAATGCCTTAAAGCTGGCTGGGGTTTTGGGCATGTATTGGAAATGAGCAAGCATGGCCATGCTTTTCACCCCCAACTGGAAATGCTATAGGGCTGGTCGTGGATTTCACCAGCAAGTGGAAGTGGTCATCAGCTGGTCGGAATTTTTGCCATGAAGTGGAAGTGCCATATGCTTGGTCGTGGAATTGGAGGGTAAGTGGAAATCCTTTCAAGCAGGTCATGGATTTGGAGGGTCACTTCCAAGATATCAATATAGCTTGCTCAATGAACTCTTCAATGCGTTTCCATTCATACTTGGCAAACTTTACCAATCACAAGCAACATTACTCTCCAAAACATTAAGTATTCACCTCAACAAGTGGGCATTTGATAGTGTAATGTCCCCTTCTCAGTGATGTGCATTTAGTGGTCCATTGGCCTATTCCGGAGACTCGTAGGCCATTTGGAAAGGAGAATTAGGGTTTCCAACTTTTGTGGAGTTTTGCACGTGCTTTTTAGGGTTTATCAGGAGGGAATTCTTCATATTTGTTTATGGATTCCTTCTGGGTTTTTCATGAACTTCAGGGTGGCACAACATGCAATTGACTCTATGGTGAAGTGTGAACTTACTATTTTTATTAAGTTAGGGTTTGGCTAATTGGATGATGCTATCTTACAGAGCTTTCCAAGCTCTTTCTCCGGGTGCGAAGATCATGCTTTTCGGAGGAGTATTTCATGACTTGCTATTTTTAGTAAGTGGCAGTATTGAGCATTTCTATTTTTAGTAGTCTTGGACAGGGTCCTGATCTTGCAACAGTTCAGTGGCCTTCTTTGCTCAACTTCATCCTAGATTTTGTTGATAATCAGTATTGGAGTCATAATTGATTTAATTAAATATTATTTCCTTATCCTAAGGTTTAATATTTAATTAATTTAATTATTTTTATTACTGATTAACGACATTGGGAAATGTGCATAATATGATTTCTCCTAAGTCTGCTACGTGAATTATTTGTGTCATGAAGGGGGACGCCAAAATGAATAAGGAGATTTTATTTTATTTAACAAAGTATATGTTATGTCAAAAATCGTGGTCCCCTTTGGCTAGGCGTGGTTTTGACTTTAAGGGGGACGCCATTCTTGGGTCCACTTTGGAAAATGAAATGCAATGAGATGTGGGCGAATTTGGGAGCAATTACATTTGAATTTTAGAGGGAAAAATCTTTAAATACAGGTGCTTGGCCTCTCATTTGGACATCTTGAAGAAATTACTTCGTTATGCTGCCGGTTTGGCGATTGAAATTTGAGCTTCGAAGTGAGCCTTCCTAGCTAAGTGCAGTTTCGTACTTGCAAGGTAGTACCTAGCTGTTTTCCATGATCTTCTAGTGATATTAGTGAGTTTGTTGAAGTGTGGGATTGTTGGTTTTGCTGTAGTTCTAGTTTTGGTGTGTTTCTAGGCTGTTGGGGACGACATGGCTGAAGCGTACTTTCGTTCATAAGTCTCCGTGTGATCTCCCGTTGCTTCCGGGCATTGGCTCATTGGTTTTCTATGTCCTAGGCGATGACATTTGTAAGTTCTCAGCTCTAAACTTTGAGTTTTCAATTTTATTATGCAAATCGAACTTCCCAGCCTAGGCATCATTCTCTGTGTGGGCATTTGGAAGCAAGTTGTGGTGGTTGGGATATATAGAGGTCATTTTTTTGTTTGTACTTGGTCACTTATGATATATTAGCATTTTGGGAGTTTTTGGGGATGTTTTGTGTGAGTGGTGAGTGAGTTTTATGCATTCAGTGTGTCTTGGTGTTGCTGGTTGTGCATTTCCAGCTTGCTGTCATAAATTACAGATTTCCAGAAGTTGGCTTTTGGGTGTGCATTTCGAAGTGTGAGCAGATTAGTTGATTTGGTTGTGATTTGGGTGAGTTGGGAGAGAGATATGAGCATTTCTTCTTGAAGCTGCTGGTTTGTGTGTTATTGATCCTAGAATTTCATAATTACATGTTGAAGGATCTTTTGGGAGTTAGTAATTGTTTGGAGATATATATCAGCATTGGACAGCATTACTTCCCTATTCTATCTCTCTATTTCTATATTGTAAGGTTAAGTAGTAGTACTACTAACCAATTCTAGAGTGTTGCTTGCCCACTGCATAAGTGGAAGAGGCTAGCCTAGCCGCCTACTTGTTATGTAATTCAGTTTTGTTGCTTTGTCCTCCCACTGAGTAAGTGGTTGAGTGATATTATGTTTGTAATGATCCTCCCGCTGCATAAGCGGTCGAGTTGAGCTTTATTGATGTGTTTAGTCCTCCCGCTGAAACATTGCGGTAGAGTGATTCGTGCTGAGTGTGCTCTTGTTGCCTTGGTTGGTTTACCGCCAAGTATCTTGTTTACCCGCTGGATAAGTGGAAGGGGCTGGCTTGCCGCCCATTATTGTAATCATTACTTTCAACAGTTTGTGGCTAACGATCCCCTGCTACTGTATGCTCTCACCCTCCCAGTTTGGGCTCTCGGTGATCAAAAGGTGTAGGGTTCCTTTAGCTGTTTGGATTACATTGTTCTAATCAGAGATTAGAAAATTGCCCGAAACTCGCCAAACTCGGTGAGTTTGAGTCCGAGACATGCTCGCCGAGTCTCTAGAGCTCGGACTCGGGCTCGGCCGAGTCTGGCAAGTTTGGCATAAACTTGCCAAACTCGGCGAGTCCTGTGCCTAGGACTCGGCCAGCGGCAAGGCCCAAAAAAGGCGAAAAAAATGCATTTTTAAAAGTTTTTTTAAAATGAATAATCTCATCTTTGTTCACTACAACCTCCGCTTGAGAATGAGAAAATTAGGGTTACAACATGTTAACCAATAGAAAAATAACACCTGATGCCTTTACTAAATAATAAAAGTCTTTTTGGCCTCACGGGGTGCTGCCCCTTGATCCCGCCCTGTATCGTGACAAGGAGTGCGCAAGGGGCATTGCCCCTTGACCCCACCTTGGGGGCGCTGCCCCCAAACCCTCGTTGAAAAATATGGGGGGAAACTGAGTCGATAGAAGTAGGGAAAATTTAACCTCCAAGTCTGACACTGATTGGATCGACCAGGTAGATATAGAGGCTGAGGCTGTAGCCATGGCAGAGGAGGAGTAGAGAGCACGAGCAAAGACAGGAGATACTGATAGTGACACAGATGTTCTTGATGTTGGTGAGCATGGCATGGTGTCACGGGGAGCGACTATGCCTGCCGAATCATCTAGGACCTACCTTAAACGTCTTCGTAGGGGGCCAGGGTGAGAGGGTGCACGCTCCTCCGAGCCATTGGCTTGTAGTTGTATTTACCTTTGGTATTTGTGTGGAACATTTGATGATGATCATATGATGACATGGATTTTTTATTCCATGAATTTTGTAATATTGTATACATTTGACAATATTTATATATTTATGTTTGTTATTTCCTTCAGCTACAATTTGCGTTTATGCTAATGTGATTGATGTATACTTGTGTATGTAATCAAATGAGCCGAGTTTGATGATGTTATTGTGTCTTTAAGGTGTATTCAATAAAGGGTGTATGAAACAAGTTTTAAATCTTTAAAAATCTCTATTATTCTTGAGTTTTTCACTTTCCCGAGTCCAGCCGAGTCTGATTCCGAGTCCCGAGTCCGAGTCCGATTCGGCCTTGCCGAGTCTGAGCCGAGTCCGAGTCCTGTTTCTTTGGTTCTAACCCTAATGGGTGATTGGTGTGACTGTGATCTTGCTTTAAAAATAAAAATAAAATTGTGGGAATATTACAGATAGCCAATTGGAAGTCATCCCAAGGTGGTCAGACTTTTGGAGAGTCACAGGAAGTTGATGTGAATTCAGGCCGGGGATTTAGGCATCAACTGGAAGTGGAGATGAAGCAAGTCGTGGATTTGGGGGGTCATTGGAAATGACCTAACTTGTCCCATTTTTCTGGTTGTATCACTTCATCCACTTCAAGAGTTTTCTATTCATCTCATGAAAGTAACCTCATCATCAACAAGGCTTCTTCATTATTGCTTATGCCTTGACTACCCTCTCATCAAGCATTCCACTTTGTTCGATAGTTCTCCACACTTAGACTCAACATTCCTATCCAAGAACTTGAAAGCTGCATGGTGATGATCAAATGAAATGATCATCCTAAATCGCTCATCACCAAGGCATTGAAAGCTAAATTGATCTCATTCCAACTTAAAGAGAGAGACATGACTTGATCACTTCTTGACAACCTAAGACACTGCACTTCCTCAAGTAAAAGGTTGAGAAAACTAAAAGTACTGCCAAGCCAAATGACTAAACTAAGACAACTAACCTAGAAAGTGAAAAAGTAGGGATCCCCATTTACAATGGAGCGATGTGTGAAAACGTCACAACGTTTACTAGGTAGTATATGTTGAAGGCTACTTCTTGGGTAGATAGACTTGTCATCAGTGGCCTAGGGGCAATAGATTTTGGAATCCATTGGCTTGATGGTTCAAGGGGTTGTGGGAATCTTGTTAATGGCCATATGTGATGTGTTTGTTACACTTAGTGATGATTGCAAGTAGTATGGGATGCTTGCCATCATCATGGTTGGTGTAGAAGACTAGAATAAAGGATGGGGCCCACAATGTAGTGCATAATGTACCGTCATTTTTTTTCTATTTGTGATGCACTAAAAAGGTAGGTGTTAGTCACTCATTGTGAATTTGTTAGTCATTCACTGTCTACTTGTGCACATTGTTATTCTGGTGCCCTTGCCAATGATGACATTAAGTAGTATGGGATGCTCGATTGTCATTATAGATGGTAGTGGATTGAGAAAAGGATGGAACCCACAGTGTACTATGGGATACATCGATATTCTCTTTTCCCAATGAGATCTATTTATGGGCATATATGTTACTAAACTAGGTAGTGGGATGATGCACATAGTAGTTTGTATCCAAGATTCAACAATTTTGAGTTAACAAGTTTAATTCAAGGTGCACTGAGGTGTGCAAAAGAGCAAAAAATAAGAAATCAGAAACAAATTGGTTTCTGGTTAATGCTTGGTTTGATGAGGAATGCAAAATTGCAAGAAGAAGATAAATATTAAGCCATACAAGTAGATTTTAAGAAAGAAAAAAGTTGGTTTTATGAATACAAGGCATGAAGAACTAATTTACCTTGGAAAGAATAACCCCAAGTTATCTTGGAAGGAGATTCAACCAAGAAAGAAGCAAACTGAAAATAACATTACAACTAATCAATGGTTTGAATCTGCAAGGCAAATTTGTGAGCAAGAATTTAAGGTTGTCCCCCTTTGGTCAACTCCCCCTTTGGTCAACACCACAATGAAAATTTTCATCGTGTAGGAGGTTGAGACAGATATTAAGAAATTGGGTGTTGGAAAAGAAAAGGACTTGGTTGAGCTTCAAGTAGAGTATCTAAATTGGGGGCTGAGAACTCTCACATCTCACATTATGAAAATATTCAACAACATCATTCAACAAGGGTTCTCAAGAGATTGGACATCTAACCTAGTGATACCTCTTTTTAAGAGTGGTAACGTTAACAGTCCTTCCAATAATAGGACCATAATGATAAACCCTTTGTTTGCATAATTATTTGACAGTATGATAGAAAATAGAATCAGTAAGTGGGTAGAAGGAAAAAAAGCATTAAGAAGGGCAAGCAAGTTTTAGGCCTAAGCACTCTACAAATATGGAATTACTTTGAGGCACACGATTGAAAAAGTTTGGACAAAAGGGAAGAAGCTTTTTGTTGTTTTGTTGATTTCGAAAAGGCTTTCAACACATAGGGATAAGCTATGGCATATAATGGAAGGACTTGGCATTACTATGCATCTTAGAGCGGCTGTCCATAGGCATTATGAAGAGGTTAAATTCAAAATCAGAACTTCAGTAGGCATTTCAAAAAGTTTTAGGAGAGACATTGGGGTCAAATAAGGGCGCCCCTTATCCCTTACACTTTTCAGTTTATATATTGACAAATTTGAAGAATGGTTAAATTTACAAAGTGGAGATGGTGTTCGTTTGGGAGAGTTTGTGATAATGCTTCGTCTTTATGTAGATGACCTTATGTTGATTGCTACATCGGCTCATATGTTGCAAGAGAGCTTATATGCCCATGATCATTTTTGTAGAGTAGTGGGGATCCAAGTCAATATTAGCAAGACTAAAGTCATGTTTTTTTTCAATAGAAGGAAGCAAAACCAACATAAGTTCTACTTTGAAGGCAATATTCTTGAAGAAGTAATAGAGTACAAATATTTTGGGATTTACTTCAACAACAAGCTTAGTAGGGAGGGCTATAGAAAGAAGAGAACTTTGGGAGGATAAAAAGTATTATATGGGCTTCAAAATAGATGTAGAGGGGCAGAATTACGGGATTGGAAAATTACCTAGATCCTTTTTATGCTTTTAGTTCTTCTGATAGTGCTCTATGGGTTTGAATTGTGGTCTAGCAGCACCTTAGACTCAAAGTGGAAACAAATTTTCATTCTAGAGGCTATCATTGATAGCAGGGAGCGTACTCTTATGAGGAGGAATATTAGAAAGTACTTAGTGAAGTGGAAGAACATGTTGATTGAGGATGCTACCTAGGAAAGTGAGTAGATATTGCAACATCCAAAGTTGAAATTGCTTGCGGACAAGCAATTTTGGAGAGGGAGAATTGTAATGTCTCTTTTCGAAGCCTAGACAGTTGGTGACCGTTAGCCTATACCTTGGGTTCCCGTAGGCTAATGTGGTTGGTTAGGGAACTCCTTGGTTCTTGGAGCTGTTGTAGTTCTGTTCTTTCGACATTTTTATGGTTGGCATTGAGCTCGATTTTCAATGTGTTTTGAAGTGATGCTTTTGGAAGCATTTTCAACCATTCGGCTTGAGCTCCAAAATTCTTGGAGCTTGTGGCTATTTATAGTAAGTCACCATTTTGGCCTCAGTCATGTCTCCTCATCTTTAGTGACACCCTGGCACATTTAGTTTCGACATCCAATGCTTTGTTGGTGATTCCGCAATTTAAATGGGGTGATTTTAATTGGATGCTTAAAACTAGTAGTTTATTATAAAGTTCACTTCAGCATTTAATTATTTAATAATGTGACTTATGCCATGGAATGTTGTGATATCTCCATATTATCAAATAATAGTGATTTATGCCTATATATGCTTATACATCAATTATTTAATTATGAATTTATTGCTCATTCAAATTAAAGATATGATTAAACCTCCTTAGTATTAAATAATCAAACTCATCAATAAACAGATTATTAATATGCCTTAATATTACTATTACGTATCACATATTAATAATCTTATTATTATCAAATATTCATTAATATCTTTATTAATATTTACATGCTCATTAATAAAGCAATAATGATTAAGACTATGATTTTACTGTTATTAACAACGATTACATCACTAAGGAAAATAAGACTAAGAAAACTCATCGATGGCAGCATTGATATCTGATAAAGAGATCTTATCAGATTTAAGAAAGTATGCGAAAGAGATGGAGGACATAACAATATCATTATCATACCAGGAATCTCCATAAGAACAGCAAGTATTATAGATCTATCACACATAAAACAAGGATACAAGTAATTAATGAGACACAATGTCATCATCTTAGAAGATCGATCAACAAACATCATGAGTATCGACTTGATAGGCATGAATAGGCACCATGGAAGGAAGATATTTGATTTCTATCAAGTATCAAAAGAATATCGATTTAAGGGAGAAGTTGTCAGATGATTAGTCATTAACCATCGATAATAACAACGATAAGATAAGCAATCAAACAAGGAATTAATTAATAATCATTAAGCAAGAGGAAAGGAGAAATACAAGATGGCAGCGATTATACAAGTAAATGGCAATTTGCATATCAAACAAACCAAATAGCATGAAGAAACATGATTAGTATAACAAATTAATTCATTATGTAGTAGTACGATTTGAATATTATAAAGAGATGCGATTATGGAGGGGCATAGGACATGTCTCTTAGAATACAACCAATCCCTTGGATCAGCAAGGTATAGAATGGAGTTTGACCTCATTCCAGCGATCATCATTGAATAAGTTTAACCTCTTTAATACATATCGTATTTGGATAGCTCGATCAAGCATTTTGGCCTAAATATCAAGAACCGGTGGCATATATTTCAAGGACAATATCAAAGAGAGCACCACCATTGTTGCAAGGACATCAAGTTGAATAAGAAACAACATCATCTACCATCGTTGCAAGCATATCATTCATATCAGAGACATCAACCAATCGCTGCAAGCGATACCCTCATATTTGCATATCCATATAGACTTATTAGAAACAGCAACATATCATTATACATAATTACATATTCGTATAAGACATAACTGAAACAGCAAATCATCCATCGCTATAAGTGATAGGAAGACATAATTTGGAGTATACTTCATATTGCTATAACAGATAATTAAGGATTAAGTAAATAATTGACAATGTAATTTGGATAATGCCATATCAAATTTAATTCTTAACCCATAGATGGCAGTGATCTGATTCTTCATTTTTTTCTAATACTTGCAAAGATAGGGAGTGTGTGGGGGAAAGGCAGAGTAAATTGGTCACATGGCGAAAATGTCCCAAGACAGGTAGAAAATGTAAGAACCCCTACTAGTTCTGCTCCGGAGACTCAGTTTTGACCTTTTGACATTTCGTCAAATGGTTGGCATGCAATGCCTAAGTTCTGATTTCTGAGTGTATATGTGTTTGTTTTGTTTGTATTTGAATGATTTGCAATTCCAAAACATATACCAATACATAGAAATGATAACCAATAACTTGCATAAACAAATAATGAACATTCAAACTTTCAAATGAATTTTTATTGCCACTATATCAGGTCTGATAACAATGCAAATCAGGTCTGATACACTGTTTCAGATTACAATAACATGCAATATTTCAAAATGTTAACTTCAGCTCTACAAACAAAGATTGAAAATTCTTTAATCTTCATACCCAGATGGCTGAAGTCAAATATTGGAGATCAGTACAGCAATAAACCCCTTGATCATCTTTCACAAATATGCTTAAACATTGTCGCGTTTAGTGTTCATGTGTTATTGTAGCAGCTAGAAAAAAACTTGATATCTGCTCTTTAATGGCTGCCAATGGTAAATACCTGGGTCTGCTGTAGATAAACCTCCGAAAACTTCAAACCCTAGATGAAATTCTTCACTTTTAAGCACAAATAAAACTCTTGGATGAAGCTTTCTCAAGCAATAATATTAGTTGGTATTGCACAGCCTCAAAAATGCACAAACACTGAAGAGTTTTCGTTCTCCAATGCTGTAGATGACTGAAATCCTTGTGTATTTCTACACTCAGTTCTCATATCAAAAAGCACAAGTCAAAATAACATCAAGAATGAGTTTGATTTGCTTTTTGAAACCTGTTATATCCTCACAACTCTTAAATGCCTTTAATTCCCTTTTGAAATCCACTTTTAGGTTTTTGATAAAATACTTTATAATATCTCCTCAACTTGGGTGCTCACTTTTATGCAATTAATAATGTACTTTTAAGTGGCATTTAATTGATGGTCATGGCTCCATTGAATATAAAGTGAACTTAAAACATTATAATTGCACTTTATAAATAATTATTCATAAAGTAATCACTTTATTAATAATTAAAATAACATAACTCCACAAATAGTCATATTTTCTTAATTCCACTTGAATGTGGGAGTTTAAGGGTCCCTCTCTCTCAACCACTGATTTACTATAAATAGTAAATTTCTCATTATCTGATCAAACTAGTTGTGCAAGGGATCGACATTGCAAACTTGGGTGCTCACTTTTATGCAATTAATAATGTACTTTAAGTGGCATTTAATTGAGGGTCATGGCTCCATTGAATATAAAGTGAACTGAAAACATTATAGTTGCACTTTATAAATAATTATTCATAAAGTAATCACTTTATTAATAATTAAAATAACATAACTCCACAAATAGTCATATTTTCTCAATTCCACTTGAATGTGGGAGTTTAAGGGTCTCTCTCTCTCAACCACTGATTTACTATAAATAGTAAATTTCTCATTATCTGATCAAACTAGTTGTGCAAGGGATCGACATTGCAAACATAGCCTGTCCAGGTGCCCTGCTATAAAACCATGACTTTCTTGAAATGATGGCTTACTATAAATAGTAAGTGTACCGAACTAAGTCCAATGAAGGCCAAACCTGTACCCGTATTGAGCTCTGAGAGAAATAACACACTGATCTCTGCCAATTGGGGACCCTCTAAATATCTAACTTAGCCTACGAGGGCCGATGATAGGCTAACCAATCATAAAATGAGAGCGGCTCAAAAGGGGACATTACAGAAAACCTCGAGGGAGCCGCATGTAGACTGTGTCATGTGCCTTTGGCATAGTAAATCTTCCATCTTGTAAGGTTTAGCAGAATAGGGAAGAGGAGTTTCGTGCAATCTATGGGAAGTAAATCATACAACAAATTAACAATATATCCATCTTAATTGAAATATTTTAACATTTCGTTATTGGCATAAGTAAATGATTGATAGGTATGCTGCTATGCATAATATTAGCTATGGTTGGGTAATATGGAAAAAGTCAATTTGTATAAAGGATGAGCACCTATTCCTAAAAAAATCCTAAATATTTTGCTAATATATGTTTTTAGGGTGAATTTAGGAAGGGGTCATCACAAATGTACACCCATCTCTTGGGAAATATAATTTATTTAATTTAATCAACTTTATGCTTGTTTGGGCATGATTTATGGGAGACATAAGAGAAATTAATAAATTAATATTTTATTCTCCTTTTTGGTGTGTTGGAAGTTTGGGCAATATATAAGAGGGTTTTGAGCTCATTTTTTGTAAGTGTGAAAAATTAGAGAAGGATATGCTGTGGGTTTTCTTCTAGATCTTCATGAAGACGAAACCCTTCATGGAGAATATCATATGCGGAGGTGAAAGATCCTTCCTAGGTGATTGCTGATAGTCTCACATAGAGGCTATGCTTGTGCTTCAAATGTGGTGATTTATTCAAGGGTGTTGATTCAGTTTTCCAAAGTATAATGAAGATCTTTTTAGTTTTTTGATTGCAAGTAATTTCTACCTAGTTTGGAAGTGAATACAAAGGATTCGAGATAGTATTTAAATGGCATGATTGTAGGTGCTTTTGTGGTGGCCGTACAACTTGCCAGGAAGAGTAGAAACTCATTTTTTTGATTCAACTAGGGTTTATTAATGTTGATCTTTTGTTGGTACCAAGAGGCTTCTTTATACTAGCCGCCTGTTTTGGGACTGATGTCAGGATGTTTGGAGAAGTATAGATTTTTCTAGAGCCTAATCACCAGTTTCAGCTAGCTGACTTGCTCATTAAGGGGTCAATTTGGGGTAAAGGGTCATTTTGAGGTAGTTTATAGAGTTAGTTGGCATCTCCTTGGATGGTGTCCAGAATTACTGCTGCAGGTTTATGATATAGTAGTAGAGTTTGGGAGAGGTTAATATTTTGCAATTTGCCCTCGTATACTAGTTCAAAACTTTGCAACAATAGGGAGTTTAAAACTGATCCTATTTGCATTTGGATGGTTTGTTCCTAGTTGTTAATGCATGATGATAAGGTGTAAGCACTAAATTGGAGTCCATCATTGCACTAGAAGAATTATGAGTTATTATCACTGCTTATGGGGCCTTACCTTTGCTATAGAATTTGATTTCCAGGATTAATGGTGACTTTCCTGTCATGGAGTTTGCTGCAACAGGAACTTGGGATGATTTCAAATGCTCATTTATAACTATTCACTGGTCTTTCCAGTCCAAACTAGCCTCCAAGAGCAAGAGAAGTGGGTGCGGGAAGTAGTGGGAGAGTTTGCCAGCCTTCTGAGGTTTTCTGAGTGTTCTTTTTCATTTCTTCAAGGCTGTTGCTATTCAATTATTTGCCCAGAAGTTTTCTGTGATGAATCTTGCTAGTAAGTCAGCATCTTGTATTTGTTTTATTGTTGTGTAATTGATGAATTTGCTACTGTTATGACATCAAGCTCAATCTGAAAATGATTTGGTTATCATTTATAGTTTGTCACTACTTCTGTTTGTTATTTCACATGAAGTTGTTCAATCGGCAATTAATGTTATATGAAACCATAAAAATCTCAATAGCAATCAAACTAGCGAAACAAAACCAAAGTCTTTACATGCAAGCATTAGTTGGACCAATTATCAGTGATAAAATTTGCAAAAAAATAAAAAAATAGAGCTAAAACACTTCGTCAAAACATCAAATATCTACTTGAATGCATGTCCCATGAATAGCAAGGAGATAAAGATTTTTGTTATGCATAAGTTCCACAAGCATACATGGGGTAAAGTGCTAGGAAGAAAGAATAAATATTATAATGAGGAGATTGACCCCACGTGATCATCAACAAAAAGTGTAAGAGATAAAGTTTTTTAATGGATAAGTTCCACAAGCATACATGGGGTAAATTGCTTGGGAGAAACAAGACATATCATCTTGTGGAGTTCAACCCCACATATGATCATGGAGTTTAATGGATAAGTTCCACAAGCATACATGGGGTAAATTGCTTGGGAGAAACAAGACATATTATCTTGTGGAGTTCAACCCCACATATGATCATCAACATAAAGCTTATATAGGGGCTAATATTTTATAGATTGCCAAAATTCTTATTACTCAGTTAAGAACTAACTCATCAACTTTGATGTGAAACGAGGCAGTGGAAAAGACGAAAAGAAGCATGGGAAGAAAGGGTGTGTATTATTTGCAATTTTGCATTACTGAAGCCAATGGAATCATAAAAACACATTATTATGGTGTTTGATGCCTTCAGAGACATCAGGTACAAACGTAAAAATTTTGACTGCTGGTTTGTGGTATAGTCTTTTCAATGAGGGGAATGTTGAGAAGTCAAGGAGCTCATCATCATCTTGAATAGGAAAAGGATTGAAATGAAGAAGTAAAAAATGATGAAGCTGATTGTCTTGTAGGCTATTTTAGCCTAATGGATGTTAAAAGATTTTCTTCTTTTTCTTCTTCTTCTTCTTCCACTTTTTTGGTGTCAAGTTTTTTTAATATGAACATGTGATGTATGTGTGGATTGTACTTGTGATGTGTGCATGAACTAGTCACCCTATGTAGAAGTGATGTATGCTTGAGCCAATCATTGTGTGAACTCTGGATTGTGATATGACCTCTATGTGAATTTGTGTGTTTGTACACTTATAATTGATATTCATTGATGTGGAATTAAGTTATTGACACTTCATGGCAATTTGGTATCTTTCTATTATAATTGGACTAAGTTGACAATATAAGCTTTATTAACGGTCATGAATTAAAAGAGAGATCATAAATCTCACACAAGAGAATAGGATGAATTCTTTATTATTGGTGTACAAACTATGAAGCCTTTGATTCCCAGAAAGGGGTACGTAGTCATGATCATCACGAATGCATCCTCAAATTTTAGGTGTGGGTCTAGGGATAATCCTAACATTGGGATCTCCTCACTTTCTAGTGTAACAATTTGAGAGGTGGCATGGAGTCGTTGCCACAATGATGGTCGGAGAGGTTATGAAGTTGGCACTTCTAGATTAGTTGGAAGATGCTCAATTGTTTAAGTTGGTTGTTGAAAAAAAATAGTAGTAATCAAGGGGCACTTTTTACACTATTGTGATAAGACGTGTATTGTTCCTCCCAAAACTTACAATGATGCACTAAACCATTCATGAAATTTCAAGGAACTAGATCAAATAAAATTTTGTTAAATGAGGAAGAAGAAGATTTCAACTCAATAATGATTCCAGTCCAGCAAAAAATAAATGTTTACAGATGTTGCAGCTTGGTTTTACTCCTATGAAGAAAGACAATAAAATAGTATGGCAATTAAAGTGCATGAGATAAGGGCATTCCAATGCCAAACTTCCTTTGGAGAATAGACTAGCCTATGAAGTAATAGTCACAATTTGAAAAGTGCATTTTTAACATCAAATATCATAGTCATGTCGGTGTAAAACTTGTTAGCAATCAACACGTTTATATTCTACATGGATGAAATTTCCACTAGGGGTTATTATAATAATAGACAAATGTGGAAAGAAAGAAAAAAGCGGATCAACTACCAATTAGGAAGACCAAAGCGACTAATTAATGGTGTGTTGCAAATCTTTTCAGCATTTTGCTTGCAATTGTCCTTCCATTAGCACAAAACATTTGTGTATGCATTACTACCTAGGAGACAATGATGAATTCATTTTGAAGCACTAGGCTGCTATGATGTGATTGAATCATCGTTACATGACTTGGACTTGGCCGGACTCAACATGGCTGATTTTTGACTTGGATTTGGACTTGGTAAATAGAAAAACCATAAAATATAAAGACTTTTTAAGAATTTAAAGCTTTTACTATTCACCCTTCAATAAATCAACTTTAAAAATGTAATAAAATTATGAATTAGAAGTTACTTTGATCACATACACAAGATACATCAATCAAATGAGAACAAAAGCAGATTTGAGTTGAAGGAAACAACATTTTTAAATATATAAATATTTTCAAGTGTTTTAGGTGTGTTAAAAGGAGCCTGTATCACATAACCCAACAACACTAGCTCAATATGGGGTCCTGCACTTGTATCTTATATAATTTTGCAATGCTATTACAACCGTAGGAATACAAGTTAGGATGGGGATTGACTTGATAATCAAAAGTATAAATTTACCTGAATTGATTGGGAAATAACTGGGGAAAAGTGGATAGAACAATTTTTTTTACATTTTTCATTTGGTATGGCTCAAAATGATTTTTTTTTTTAATTTTTGCTTTTGAAAACTAGAGCATGGGTTGGAGGGTGGCAATCTCTAGTGGGTTTAAGGAGCAATGCCCTTCGTAGGGGCTTAGGAGTAGTGCTCATAGTAGGGTCAAGGGACAACACCTTTTGTGGAGGTATTGGGGTAGTGCTGCTAGTGGGGTCAAGGTTTAGTGCCACAAGTAGGGTCAAGGGGCAATGCCCATTGTGTGGTCCTTGTTGTGATATAGGGTAGGTTTTGAGGTGTAGAGTATCTACCACAAGCCCAAATTAAGGCCTTTAAGGCTACACAAACCTTCATGGTGTATGCCATTTTTCATTATTTAATTGCTTTTGACCAAGTTCAAGGAATTTATATGCCGCACATACATCAGTTTTAGTTTTTGCGTATTCTAGATAACATATTCTAGCCTACCTTTATCCACATTATCCCAACTTATCATGTAGAATATATAAATGACATCATATTACAAAAGCATGTCATAATATTTCTTATTAGTAGTGTCTATGGAATTTCTCCTTCATTTTATGAAATTTATAATCTATAGTATAATATATAGTTGTGTACCATTGAGGAAGCTGACTAAGATTGTTTACAAGGTATATATGCACACTATTGTGTGCTATTGGAAGTTGAGTTAGGGTTTTTTTTTTGAAAAAAAGCATCGCCAATAGAAAGTTAGGACTGAGATTGCATGATGGGACTCACTAGGTACTTTGGTTTTGAGCCTACTGGCCTTAGCTAGGGTAATCCGCCCCATGTCTTGCTAAGTTTGGACGAGTCCAAGCGAGTTTCGTGACTCCAAATTAAATAGATACCTCAACACCTTTATTTTGACATGAATAAAGGAGGCTCCAAACATGCATCTTAGAAGATAATGATTGTAGGAAGAAGTGGATATGTATCGTAAAGAAGCAACACAAGTGCTAGAGTTGATTGATGTTGGTAGGTGATTCAAGTCAATTGACATAACAAAAGTTGATGTAGTGGTGAAAAGAGCACACAATGTATGATGCAAGGTTTCAAATTTATACCAAATGGCGAGTTCACTAATGTGGTGGGACATTTGATTTCAATATAAACAAAGGAGCTGCAAGTTGTCTATAAAAAGAAGGATGAGTTGATTGAGAAGCCACAAGGTCACTAATCGATTTGCACTAGATAGGGTTCGAAGTTGATCAATGTAGGAGTGGTTTTTGAGTTGATTGGTGCACTTCAATCACATGTGATAGTTGACAACATGTATAGTTTAAGCATGATCATTGCATGGTTGATGCAAATGGATCCAAAAGAAATAGTTAAACATTCTAAAATAGATTAATGATAAAACCATTACTATTTTGATTGCTAATTATATGAAGCTATGTTTTTAGTTTTTAATGTTGTGGGAAGAGGTGCAAACTCAAGAAATTATGGTAGTATATTGTATTAAAATAATATTGTAATATTAGTTTATAATGGTCAATTAAGTTAGGATAGACTTGTTGTCATCTTCTTTTTTTGGTTGTCAATCTTATCCTTTATGGATAAATTGATTGTATCTCTTATTTAAGGAGGTTTTTTCTCCTTTGTTAATATCAAATATCTTGGCAATCATTCTCTGTGTTTTTTATTTTTTGTAATATGTATTAGAGCTCAGGTTTTAAAAATTATTGGGATCAGTGAACGTGTGGATTCCTTGGATTGTTTGAATGAAAGATATAGGGAGGGTCATGCCAAAGGAAGTTGTACAAATTTGTACAAGGGTTTTTGGCAATTTTTAAAAATAAATTTGTGGATCTATTTTTTGTAATTTTCTAGTGGTCTTTTTTACAAAATTTGTGGTTTTTTTATGACCAAAAATGTGTAGGTTTTCTCTATGAAAATTGCGATGGTTTTTTGGTTGAATTGCACCATTTTTTGGTCTGTAAAATTGCGCTTGGGTTGTTTCTGACCATGCATTTTTTTTTCAACAAATCATGCTTGCATCCATCTAGCAATCATCGGTCAACAAAGAAATGCGCGAGAGATCAACGGTGGAAGGTATTTCCGGATCGGATTGGCCTTCCATAAGTTCAAATCCCGCAAGCAACATTGATAAGATCTTTTTTTTTGTTCTATTTGAGAGTATCTATTTACCTGAATTTCAGGTGCTCGCATTTCTACTTCCCAACAATCAACTCATATTGCACTATTATTCTCCTCCAAAAGTCGCATGACTAGTTTTTCTGGGTGTGGTTACAGTTTTTTGTATATTTTGGGCATTTTTTTCTATTTTTGGCTGCAATTCTACCTTCTTGTTTTTGCAATGGATTTTTTAGGAGTTTTTTTGGTGACATTCATTAATAAATCATGGGTTTTCTTGCCATTTTAGGGCCATGCAAAAGTGTTTTTTGAGCTTCTTATAGTTATTTGAATTTATGTTTTGCTGATTTTTTCATTAAAATCGAGGGTCCTTTGTACGTTGTGACAATATTATTTTTCTTGTGGCTAGGGCAGGGGGATTGTAGGTGTCTTGACATTTTTTAATAAAAACCTATTAGGGGTTTCAGACCCTTCGTGGGTTGCTTCATTTTTTGATAGTTTTTGTACAAAATCGTGGCTATAGTGATGGTTGGGGTTTGACCTATACATCTAACAAGCAACAAGTTTCTTCATTTTCCATAATTTTGAAATTGCAAGAGGTATTCATGTTGGAAGGCACCCAAAGGTTCACTAGCAAAAATTATAATACTTGAAGACAACGAATGCTCACAATTTTTGATTACATGTGCCTTGACAAGATTGTCCTTAGAATAGACACTTGGCCAATAGTTGTGAGTAATGACCAAGACAAATTCGATGAGGTGAAGCTGTTATGCTCATGAAATTATAGGTAATAGATGAGATGCTTTTAGAGATTCCATAAGGCAAATCTTTTGTGGAGATTTGGAAACACTTGTGCAATTCGCACGAGATGTCAAAACAATATAGGGCCTTCTTCTTGAAGAATATGTAATTTTCCATAATGATGGACAAGAAGATGTCTTTGCAAGATCATTTGATGAAGATCAAAGACATTTGTGATCAATTAGTTGTTGTTGGCCGCATGATGAAGAAGAATACATGGTGGTTATAACATTGAAAAGCTTACCATGGTCCTATGAGAATTTCATAGAAACTCTCAACATCACATCTACTAGTGTTGACCTGAAGTTTGATGATTTGTGCAACAAACACTTGTAGTAGGACACATGGAAAAGCAGTTTGGCAGTAGCAATGACAAGTGGCCATAGAAGAAAGGTCAAACGATGGAATGAAGATATTGCAAGGAATTTGAAGACTATCACATGTCATTGTTGTGGTAAACTTGGTCACATGAAGAAGCACTGCAGAAAGAGGTTGTCTTATTAGAAATCTAACTAGGGATGGTCTTCATCAAAGGATCATGTCGTAGAACATTTTGAGCAGGAGTCAACCTTTTATGCTTTTATGGCCAAACTCCAAGTCTTCTATGTGGTACATTGATTTTGGAGCATCTAGACATTTTACGCACAGGAAGGATTGGTTCACTGAGCATATATTAGTGATTATGATTTTTCCCTTCTTAGCCTTTACAAACTAGGGCTATAAACTTTGTATCCATATGATGTGTATAATAATTTCCTAGGGTGTATTCAGCCCCAAATAGGATTCCATAAGCTAAACCATAATATCTATTGTATATAATGCCTCATTCCAAATTTACCCTAGATTTTGCCCTAGAATCACAATTGCAACAAGTTAGGGTGAGGGTTAGCGTTTTTATCAAGTAAAATATCTTCTTTAAACAATATGGGCTTGGATTTAGATTGTGCAACCATAGCCAAGAATACATTTACATATATTTCCAACTATTGGGGTTAGATAATAACAAATCATAATCTCAAAATCAACACATATAATACCTATATTACTTCTTACTATTTTCAAACATATTAGGCTATGGGGTAGAAACATGTTAGGTTCACCTGAAACCATCCTGTACTAAGCCCAAGAGTGGACACTCACCCTCTTGGCCTTGGTGGCAAGCAACATGGACATCCACTCGAGGTGGCCTACCTAGTGGGGTGCTTGTACTTGCTTTCCTTATCCATGCCTCATTCCCTAAGGTCAATAGCCATCATGGTGGAGTTGGAAAGGAGCTCATAATGGGGTTTTCTTGATTGTCCTATCTAAAGCCCAAGAGAAGAACTTTGGCCCTCTTGGCCCTAGGGGTAGGCAACATGGACATCCCTAGGGTGGCCTACCTAGATGGCAACCTCATAATTCTCCTCTTCCTTAAACCTCCTTCCTTCCATTCATGATGGGGGTTTACAAATAGATTTTAGACATATGCATTTTATATCTAATCATTTATATATATGTAAAAGATAATTGATTGACAAATAATGTAAAGACAATATTATAACCACAAGAGCAATTGTTAGATTATTAAATGCTTATCATAATAGTTCTGAAATAACCAGGAGTCTGTTGGTTCCTTATGCCTGATTTGGATATTATCTTATTTTTTTATTACTGTATTTGCTTTTGATCTGATTGCTATCTTCTCCACCGATTGTGAGAATTGCTTCTATTCGCTTGTCCTTCCATGCTGCTCTCCTTTGAGTCCCGGTTGGCAATATATACCCCTCAATCGGTCTTGGAGGGTCGCCTCTTTTCATAACAATGTCCTCCTCCTAAAAAGTGATGCCTCTTTATTTTGCGACCGTGGCATCTTATTTCATTCAGTCGCTGCCTTGTCACTCTCACACGTGCCCTTTCATAGTGTAATGAATCACTTAAGGGTTAAAGCGATGCCTACGTTTATTCTTCCTTAGACAATGACTTATTTCCTTGTTACCTAAGTTAGATTAGGAAATCGTGAAGTCTTTGAAAGACAATTTCCCTTGATTATTGATTGTTAGCAAGGTGAGGGCATGATGATTTTCTTCAACTTGATCACGTGTCTCTTCTTCTTACATGGCCCTTAACAATCTCCTGTTTAGGGGTTTGTTAAGTTTACAAATTTGCTTGAATGCAGGGGTCAATTTAGACACACAGTCTTGCGAAGCTTTAGGAAATATTTTATTCTCTTGTTGAACGCCAAAGTCCTTATTGGCCGATCTCCAACCTTAGGAAAAGTCGTGAAGTCTTAATAAGATGATTTTTTTGAATTCCTCCTTGGATGATGCTATTAAGGTGGGGGCATGATAGTTCGTGCTTCCCAAAATTGTTTATCCTCAAGCAATGCCAATTTTATTCAAATCTTTTCAATGTGAGGGTCCCCAAACTAACCTTTGGAGATATGTATTCCTTAGATTCTCCATGGAATGTACTTATCTTCTACTGCATAACTTTGATATTAACTCAACTTGCAGATGTAAACCAAGATATGTTTTTGTCTTTACTTCAAGGTGGGGTGCCTCAATAATTGTCAACAATGTGAACAATAGTTGAGAATTTGCAAGGCCCGTGACTCAAGATAATTTTTTTCCCTTGTCTTGTGATAGCGTAGTTTGAAAACAATTCAGGGATGATCAATTGAAAATTCAATCTCTGCATTTACCAGGATTCTACTTTGATTTATTTTCTTGAGGCAAGGTAAGAAGAGGAAATTGTCAAATATTAAGATGAGGATTTGAAGCATGGCACACATCTATGGTCTTAGATGCTCTTGCCTAGAAAGATTCAGAGTCGTTTTTAGGTCTCATCTTCTTTGTTTCACAATCTTGCCTTACTTGTAGTAGGGATTATGTTGAGTTGTCATTTGTTTGCTTGTGCACTCATTTTACTGGGTTGAAAATCCCAAAGTTCATCACCCAGTTACATTATTTTGCAAACTACATTTTTGTTTACACCTGGGATAAGTATGAGTCTTTGAATTGGCCTTTGTTTTTTAGGTTCAATTTTTCTTTCCCAAGAGGTTTTATGAAGAGGGTTTGATTAATTATCCGCAACTCACCAAGGTCGAGACCTATCTGCTTTGTAATAGTCATTCCTTGAACGTTTATGGATTGTTTATCTCTTGTATAAGAACTATTTGGTGTATTATTGCATAGAACAACTTGACCCCATGCAAGGGATATGAATCACCTAGTAGTGTCATCTATCACGTGCACCTCACCTTTCATAGATGGGCTGTTTTTTTTTGGGTACACTATCATAATTGGGGAGATGTATCTAGTTTCTCTAGGATCTTTAAATTCCATGTCAATATCTGGGACATGACTAGATCACCCTCTTGTGACATCATTATTGACTTTTAGCATTAAGCTTTGGGATTGATAAAGTCCATTAAGAATTGTTGTAATATGATTAAAGGAATGAGAAATTCTTTGTTGATCCAAACCTTTAGTAGTGAAGGCTACCATAATTGTGTTCACTAGGTTTTGAGAATCTGATTTGTGAAGGTTGTTACAATGAGCTCCTTATTCAGATTAAACTAATCAAAGGATGTAGTTCAATCAATGCCTTTCATGTAAAAGTTCATACAATTTCAAATGCTCAGGACCTATGTGCTTATATACAGTACGGTGTATGAATGTTTTACTTGAGATTGATGTCATTGGGTGCATCATAGGCCTTGTTGTAATGAAATTGACCCTTGGAGATATGAACAACATGTCTACATACGTGGCATATCTTGTAAACTTCTTAGGACTAAGTTTTGATTTGTCAATTTGATATATCATTGACAAGATGATAGTCAATTACTGTTGTTCATAATATCTGCAGACTGAGTATGACTTAGCAGTCAAAACATATGACAGATTTATGTTATGATTTTTCGTTAATTCCTCAAAAGAGAGTTAACCTGTTTAGTCATATGTCAATTTTATCATATTGAGTTCAATAATTCAATGATATATGTCTGAATGGCATTTAGCATAAAGTAATCATGGTTTAAACATGCTGAAACACATTCGCTATGAAGCAAATACGTAAAGCATAAGTACATACACATAGGGTATGAATCATAAGGTGTAAAATATGAACTATACACATGAATACAAATAAGGCATGAATCATATGCATGAATGTAGTTAAGGTGTAAAACATGAAGTATACACACAAATCTATGTAAGGCATAAATCATTCTCATGAATACACTTGAATACATGTAAGCCATAAAGCATGAAGTATACGTAAGGCACAAATCATACATATTAATACACGTAATGAAGTATACATTTAAGGCACGAAGCATACACATGAATACATGTAGCGCATAAAGCATGGGCTATGAACACTTAATGCATGAAGCATACACGGGAATACACTTAGTTCATAAAGCATGAAGTTTGTATACACTTAGGGCATGAAGCACACATGTGAATACACTCAAGGCATGAAGCATATATGTGAATACATGTAGCTTATAAAGTATAAAGTATAAAGTATACACATGAATACACTTAAGGCATAGAGTATACATGTGAATACACTTAAGGCATGAAGCATACATGTGAATACACTTAGCATGAAGCATATACGTGAATACACATAGCGCATAAAGCATAAAGTATACACATGAATACACTTAAGGCATGAAGCATACATGTAAGGCATGAAGCACAAATACATGTAAGGCATGAAGCGGTATGCAAGGCATGAAGTAATACATGTAAATACACATAAGACATGAAGTGTATACGTAAGGCGTGAAGTATAAATACACATAGGGCATGAAGTCATATAAAAAACACGCTAGACATAAAGCATAAATTTGAAAGGTACACACATATAGATGTGCAATGTTGGCCTATTTGATTTTGATTCACTTAAGAAAGGATTGAGTAGATAACCCTAATTGTATTTTGATTCAATTAAGTAGGTTTATCCTGTAGGTTGGTAGGATTAAGGCTTTGATACCAATTGTAATGTCCCCTTCCAAATTTATCATAAATTTAGCCCTAGAATCACAATTGCAACAAGTTAGGGTGAGGGTTAGCTCTTTTATCAAGTAAAATATCTTCTTTAAACAATATGGGTTTGGATTTAGATCTTGCAACCATAGCCAATAATACATATACATATATTTCCAACTATTAGGGCTAGATAATAACATATCATAATCTTTAAATCAACACATACAATACCTATATTACTTCTTACCATTCAAACACATTACGGTATGGGGGAAGAAACATGTTAGGTCCACCTGAAGCCATCCCGCACTAAGCCTAAGAGAAAACACTCACCCTCTTGGCCTCGGTGGCAAGCAACATGGACATCCACTTGGGGTGGCCTACCTAGTGGGGTGCTTGTACCCGCTTTCCCTATCCATGCCTCATTCCCTAAGGTCAATAGTCATCATGGTGGAATTGGAAAGGAGCTCGTAATGGGGGTTTCTTGATTGTACTATCTGTAATATCCCAGCTATTTTTTTTTGTTTTTTAGGCCAATAATAATCATCCACAAACAGATAACCCATTAAGGTTAGAAAGCATAAACTGAAAACTTGCTGGAAAATGCAACCCTTCCACTTTCTGATCACCAAGTGTCCAATGTGGGAAGGTGAGAGCATACGGTGTTGAGGGGATCGTTAGCTTCAAATAACTGGAAACAATACAATGCTTGGGCGGCAAGCCAGCCCCTTCCGCTTATCCAACGGGAATGCAAGAAACTTGGCGGTGAACCAGCCAAGAGAAACATACAAAGGCACAAATCACTCAACTGCGATATTTCAGCGGGAGGACTGAAATTGCAAAATAAACTCAACTCAACCGCTTATGCTGCGGGAGGACCATTACACTCAGACATCACTCGACCACTTATGCAGTGGGAGGACTGAATTACAATTTACTTGAAAATAGGCGGCAAGCCAGCCTCTTCCACTTTTCAGCGGGGTGAGAGTTACAAGTCATAATTGGTTAGTAGTACTACTACTTAACCTTACAATAATCAAGATAATGTGAGAAGAGAGTAATGCTGAATATCCAAATAAGAACATGAAATTTCTGCTAACATCAAAATCTGCAGGCTAGAATTGCAAAATCAGCAGCCTATGAATTCACTAAAACTCTCATAACTCTCTCATTACTCACCCAATTCACCCAAAATCTGTTCTAAACAATTGCTATACCCACTACAATGAAAACAAACCCAAGGAAACCCATCGAAACACCCATATTTATTTTGCACACTTCCCAATGCATTCACAAAACCCAACGCCTAACCTGGGAAGTTCGATTTTCAAAATAAAAATCCACACTCAAAATAAGATGCTAAAAACTTACAATATGCATCGCCAGTGGTAGGAAGGAAGGATGAGCCGATACCTAGAATGATGGAATCGCCTGGCCAAGTGGTGTGAGCAAAATACACTTTCAACAGTCCCGCGACCAGCAACCAGAAAACACTCCAATCTCAAGTAAAACACTCCACAATCTGCAACTCACTCACCAACAGCACTGGGAATACATGGGCACAACTAGGTACTATTTTGCAAGTACAAAACTGAGACTTAGCTAGGAAGCCACACTTCGAAGCCTAGATTTTCAATCGCCAATTCGGCAGCATAACGATGCAAATTCATTTTTCACCAAATGAGAGGCCAAGCACCTGTATTTATAGATTTTTCCCTCTGAAATCCAAATGCAAATGGCGCCCAAAACCATTGAAATTCAATTTCATTTCATTTCATAGCCTCCCCTAGACATGGCGTTAATTTTTCCAAATTCCCTAGGCAAAGTTCGAACTTTTTCCTAGGTGACAACTTTGCGATATAAAATAATAAAAACATGAAATATTTCATCTTTCTCAACGCCACCTTTTTTAATGCCATTGACTTAGGAAAATAACAATATTGCTGGCAGATATATATTTTTCCTAAGTTGCCCCATAACACAATTAATCAGTAATAAAAATAATTAAATATCAAACCTTAGGATAAGGAATTAATATTTAATTAAATAACTTATAACTCCAATACTGATTTATACCAAAATCAAGGATGAAGCTGTGCGATGAAGACCACTGAACTGTGCTAAGTCAGGACCCTGTTCAAGACTGCTAAAAAAAGAAATGCTCAACACAGCCACTTACTAAAAATAGTAAGTCAAGAAATACTGCTCCGAAAAACATAATCTTCACACCCAGAGAAAGAGCTTGGAAAGCTCAGTAGAACCACATCAACCAAACAGCCAAACCCTAACTTACTAAAAATAGTAAGTTCTGACTTCACCAAAGAATCAAATGCATGTTATGCCACCTTGGAGTTCATGGAAAACCCAGAAGGAAACCATAAGCAGAACTGAAGAATTCCCTTCTGACAAACCCTAAAAAGCTCATGCAGAACTCCACAAAGGTCGGAAACCCTAATTCTCTCTTCCAAATAGCCTACGGGTCTCCGGAATAGGCCAACGGACCACTGAACTAATCACTGCGGAGAAGGGGACATTACACTATCTAAGCCCAAGGGCAGAACTTTGGCCCTCTTAGCCCTAGGGGCAAGCAACACGGACATCCCTAGGGTGGCTTACTTAGATGGCAACCTCATTATCCCCCTCTTTCTTACACCTCCTTCCATTCATGATGGGGTTTACAAACAAATTTAAGACATATGCTTTTTATATCTAATCATTTATGTATATGTAAAAGATAATTGATTGACAAATAATGTAAGACAATATTGATACCACAAGAGCAATTGTTATATTATTTAATGCTTATAATAATAGTTCTGAAATAACGAGGAGTCTGCTGCTTCCTTATGCCCGATCTGGATATTGTCTTATTGTTTTATTACTGTATTTGCTTCTGATCTGATTGCTATCTTCTCCATTGATTGTGAGATTTGCTTCTATTCACTTGTCCTTCCATGCTGCTCTCCTTTGAGTCCTAGTTGGCAATATATACCCCGCAATCGGTCTTGGAGGGTCACCTCTTTTCATAGCCATGTCCTCCTTCTGAAAAGTGGTTCCTCTGTATTTTGTGACCGTGGCCTCTTCTCTCATTTAGTCGCTGCCTTGTCACACTCACACATGCCCTTTCATAGTGTAATGAATCACTTAAGGGTTAAAGCGATGCCTACGTTTATTCTTCCTTAGACAATGACTTATTTCCTTGTTACCTGAGTTAGATTAGGAAATCGTGAAGTCTTTGAAAGACGATTTCCTTTGATTCTTGACTATTATCAAGGCGAGAGCATGACGATTTTCTTCAACTTGATCACGTGTCTCTTCTTCTTACGTGGCCCTTGACAATCACTTGTTTAGGGGTTTGTTAAGTTTATAAATTTGCATGAATGTGGGGGTGATTTAGACACACAGTCTTGCAAAGGTTTAGGAAATATTTTATTCTCTTGGTGAACGCCGAAGTCTTTACTGGCCGATCTCCAGCCTTAGGAAAAGTCGTGAAGTCTTAATAAGATGATTTTTTTGAATTCCTCCTTGGACGATGCTTTTAAGGCGGGGGCATGACATTGTGCAATTCAATTGTTCAATTGAGCTAAGAAGAAAGCTAGTAACATTGAATGACAGTCCCCTTGCCATGGTAAATTTGGTAAAAATTTCCTTACTAGTAAACTCTGTTGTATTTTATGTGCACCATTAGGACCTACTTGATTGGATCATCAACCCTGTGGTATATTTTAGTATTTCAAGATGGTTCCACTTTAAGAATTTGTATTTCTTATAGCATTTAGAATCTAGATTGAGAGTCACCTGCCATAGCCAGTCAATTGTCTATAGTAAAATTATAATGTCAAGAGTAAGTCATAGGAAACCACCATGAGAGTTAATGATGAATGTCCAATTGCCCAGCAGTTCAAACTTCAAAACAGATATGCAACCAAAAGGGTATGAAGGCTATTTAGTCACAAGTACTTTTCCAAAAGA
The DNA here is from genome assembly GCF_030272615.1 of Cryptomeria japonica. NCBI lineage: Eukaryota > Viridiplantae > Streptophyta > Pinopsida > Cupressales > Cupressaceae > Cryptomeria > Cryptomeria japonica. The sequence goes on from NC_081411.1 coordinate 518,614,300, forward strand.
TTTTTAATTATTTTAGAGATTTTTTTCATGAATGAAATACTAGTTTAATTAATTCAAGGCTTATTATATACTATGCAGGGAAGATTATATCCTTAGAAGAGGTGTGATGGAAGATGAAATAGATGTTACCTTATAAGGGGCACACTAAGGGTAGGTAGATGATCACGTGGGCTGTGACACAACAACACAAGTGGTTCTGTTTGTGTATCCATGGTGGCTCACACTATTTAAAGATAGCCATGATTGTGTGTGGTGTTTTCATAATTGTTAGAGAATTGGCTAACCTACCAAGCTAAACTTCATGCCTCTACACCCTTTGTGACCACAATAATTATTTGAGATAGGGCCTTTGCTTTGTGGGACTTTTAAAGGGAGAAGTTGATGGTATATTGTGATTGGCACAAAATTTATAACTAATGGGCTTAAGTTGAAGGTTTGAAAGATTATTCTGTCTACGACACTGCCAATTTCATTAATAGGAATATTTTTGCAAGATTTGGTTGTTCCATAAACATCATAAGTCACAGTGGCATTTAGAGTTGCTACAAGAAAGGATTAAATGTCACAAATCCAAGCCTGATATCCTCAACCAAATTGGCAAGCACAGGCAACCGAATACTTTTTGGTGACCATCTTTCCTAAAGTATCTATTGCAAATGCAACCATCTCATCAGTTGAAAATATTATTCATGTAGAATCCAATGAAGCTAAAATTAAATCTTATTCTTTTTCTCACTATCAGGAGAGTATTCAATTTCAGTGTCAAAGTTTAAAGAGTTTTTTGTTGTTGAGATTCAAATGATAATTTATGAAGATATTCAATGCATGTTAAGATTGATCCTGGATGTATTGTTTTTGTTGTATCTGTTATTATTGCTGAAATTATCAAGATAATATTGTTTGCCACATTCTACCTAAGCTTCAAGGTTGAATCCTTACCATTACTTATCAAGGATTGCTGTGAAAAGACCTTACCTATCACCTTGTAGGTATACTGCCTATCATACATGTCCTTCAACTCTTGTTTATAACTTTCAACCAGGGTAAGGGCTTATTTATTGTGATTTTACTTGATAAAGGAATGTCTTCTATATGATCTTTTGTGAATTGTAAAGGTAATCTCCTTTTTTATTTATTTGTCAAAGACTGACATTGATGAATAGCAAATGAATGTGGATATTTTTTTCTCCATTTTCATTGTCTTGAAACCCTGATTTTGAGTGGCTCATTGGTTGGCATTTTCCAGATTGCAGAAAATCTCACTTTTAAGAAATTCAGAGTACAGTTTTTCCAGTGGCATACAGCTTAATAAATTAATTTTAAAGATGTATCTGCACTTAAGAATGAAAGAAAGAGTTCGTATTGCTGTAGGCTATGAAATAAAAAAAATTGGTATTTGTGATTTAGGAAATGTGAAAGAAATACTGAGACAGATGCTAATAATATAATTGATTAACATGAATTTATGTTCTAGTACATGAGAAATGTTAACATGAGTCTTAACTTTACAATGACAAAAACTGAGCAGATTTTGGAGTTAATAAGAGATGGGGAAAAAACAGTAGCTGAGTTGATGGACTTGGGAATACAGCTTTTGGGAAGGTAATGCATTTCAAATTTAGATTGTTACAAAAAAATGCTATAAAATTGTTCAAAAATATGTTGCCTTGAATTTTCCTTTTCTTTTTGAGATCTTTGTTCTCATGGTTGATGTCATATCTAACTAGAGAAAGCATCTGTCTGTTTGCAATAAACATACTGTTTGGAAGTTGGAAGAGGAAGAATTATAGAAAGGGGGGAAAAACTGGCGATTTTAAATTACATATTTAATCAGTATACAAGGTGTCATTTAAAAAACAATTGATTTTCCTCCTCACAACACATCTCATGTCAACACTTTATTGTTGTGATACACCACTTACAAAGAAGGAACCCCTGTGTAGAGATAACAAATTAGTTAAGTGGTTACACCAATGTTATAATTCTTTTCAATCAATCACCAAGTAAGTTTTCAATATTAGAATGTCAAAGCAATTTGAGGTACAATGATAGACACTGTTGTTGCAATCAGAAAAATGAATTAATAAACTCAGATTTTGTTGTTGAAATTATCATACTGCTGTCATAAGTTTTCGTTACAACAGAGCTGGAAATATTCGTGTATCTGACCTTGTATTGCTGAGTTGGTGACCAGTATTGTTATGTCTTCAAGGCTGTGGTTTCTTACACACCTTTAATAAATATTCCTTCAGCTGGGCAACTGTAATGTCCTCTTTTTAAGCATCAGCTATTTCTAGAGGCTAGCCTATGACTTTGGTCCCCGTAGGTTAACATGGTGATTAGGGGACCCTTTTGAGAGTGTTCTATGGCTCTTTAGCTGACTTTTTGGTGCTTATTTCAGTATTCTTCAGTTCAGTGTCCTAGTTTATTTGTGATGTGCGTTCTGGAGATCATTCTGGACACTTTGATTTACACTTACTATTTTTAGTAAGTCACTTGGATGTTTTGCCCATACTTACTATTTATAGTAAGTCACCAGGGCGGTCAATTGGCATCATACCTATATCTGGAAAGTGGATGGATTATTCCCATGAGTTGATATTGACAATTATCAGGGGTTTAATGATTTAAGTTAAATTATTGAAGTGAAATCAAGTTTAACTTTAATAATATTAATTATATTAAGTGACCTTATGATATGATGACATAAAGAGGGTTAAAGTGATTTTTAAGTCGTTTTCATAAAGTGACTTTATTTTGGCACCTAGGTAGTTATAAGGTTTTAAATAATTTAATAAAGCATTTTATGGAGATAGGTGCCAATACTGGGAGATATAAAGTGAATATAAAATTACTTCATGAAGTGACTTTATTTATATTAAAATTATATAAGGGGGCACTTTATTATTATTCCCATTTGCAAGTAAATATGAATATTAAAAGAGAGGGAAATGGTTTTCCGGAAGATTCCTTGGAGAATTATAAAAAGGGTCATTTGGAGCTCATTTGATATACTTGGCTTATTTTATTCTTCTCTGAGAAGTTTGAGAACTTTGACTTTCATTTACAAGAAATCTGAGGAGGAAAACCCTTGGAGTTTCTGGGTGGTTTGGACAGAAACCCAGTCCCATCTTGGTGTGGATTCATCTAGGATTCACCATTGTGCTTCATTATCGGATTGTTAGAGGTTTCAACTGAAAATTTCCGTGGAGGATTTGACAGGCAAGTTCTTTTGAAATTTGTAAAGTTTTGAAGATTTCCTAAATGTTGAAGGCTTGCTACAGTGACATGAATGGTGTTGCTACAGTAAGATTTATGAGTTGTTTTCAAACCTCTGGAAGATAGTAAGATTGTTGGAGACTCGCTTCATTTGGCACTTACCTAGTGAGGTTTGTGAAGAGTCTTTGGGGTTAATTCTAGCCAACCCTGTGCCACTTGTGCCCAGATTGCTGTTGGTGGAAGTTCTGAGCATATTTCAGACCCATGGATAGTGATTTCAGATATTTGGAATGAAGGGTATTTGATCAGAGCATTCTAGAAGTGTTGGGTTTGGTGTGTGAAGGCTTAATGACCTGAATTGCTGCTTTGGAGACTTTGCAAATTAACCTTGGAAGACTGATTTAGCAAGTTTATGACTTTCTTACTTTCCATAACTGCTGCATCAGGTCTGAATGGATTTAATAATTTTCTTTTTTCCAGGTATTCTTTTATATTGTTGATTGTCTATAATCTCTTACAAGTATCAATGAATGAATGAGAATACTTTCTTCCAAGAGCTTTGTAATCAATATATTGCATGAGCAATTGAATCAAATAATGAAATCAGAAATTTGCATCAGTAAGGAAGCATATTTACAATATCAAATGATTTCATAGTTGATACAGTAGTGTTCCATCAAATTTAATGTTGTTGTTTAATTCTTTTGAAGTACTCTTTAATGGTGCATGAAATCTGAAACAAATCAATTAACCAAACTATTCACATTCGCATTCAAGACTTGCAAACAACTTAAAAATATCCAGATCAGGGTGGGGATATTTCAGCAACTAAATATCGTAGGAAAAAATCCTTGTCCAATACTGAAATCTACATACTGCTGGTTCAGAGCTGAGTATGCTCTATAAATCCCCTTTAACATCTGCAACTACTATGTTCAACCTTGCAAACAAATGGAATATCTTGCATTATGGAGCGGTAGATTTCTAGAAACCCAAACACCCTTCAAACATGAAGAGACTCATCCCAAACAATCCTCATACCTCCTCTTGCTTGTATGGCTAGCAAGGTCAATGGTAATAAGAAGAATTTTTTCCTTTAAAAACCTCCTCTATTCCTTTAGCACTCCACGCCGCGTTCACCTTGCACATACACAACCATGATATGCAACATAGAAGTGGCCAGCAAGTACGAACCAAGAATCTTACCCAAAAACTACAGCCAGGTATGAGGAAATTTAAACTCCTTCAAATTATTTATATTCTTGGAATGCTATCTAGAATCTAAATACTCAACACCAAACTCCACAAATCTCATAACCAAACACTGCAGAATCAAATGGCACAAACGTTCAGCACAATGATGAACTCCGTATGAATCCACTCAATCAACTAGGTGGGTTTTCATCCATGAAACTGATGGCCAAAGAGTTTTTGTCATTTGGTTGAAGAATGAACTTGGTTCAATCACCCAAATAATCAAGGGTTTGATAAAATATTCAAAGTGAGCTTTCTCTTCTCAAAATCCCCTTCTATAAGCACTTGTTGGACTAATAAAATATTATTATATGTGTCCTCTTAGTTTCCCTCCAAAAAGTGACTTTAGACTTCTTTTAATAATTAAATATAAGTTGTCTTTTAATTTTTTACTTTTTGAACAACATGACGTTTAACTATTTAATTATTTTCCACACATATGTCCAAAGTTAGTAAAAATATTAAAATGGACCAAATATGTTGTTTGACCCTGCCAAAATATTCCTCAACTCATGATTAAACTTATAAAATTTGGTGCTTTCCAAAAATAGCAAACTTCTCCAAGAAGTGTGGAGAGCTCCTAGAATGTCAAAATTGCATATAGAAAGTACCATTGGACCCATCTTGATTTTTTGAACTTGTTGCCATTGTCAGAATTCTTTTCTGCCAAAGGGTGTTCTCCAAGAATTTTGGTACTTCCCAAGAATGTTGGAATGGAGTGAAAAGGGACATTACACAAAGCCCGACATTGAGCAATTTTTTTCTTCTTGAGTAGGTTTGCATGCAAAAGGGGATAAAACTTCAAAATGCATGGTGAATTGGACTTAAAGCAAACAATGGTGTTCTTGTTTTCCTAATGAGGTTCTTTATTGTAGACAATAAACTTTTATGCGTGAATAAGTTTTTGGACATGATAGAGAGTGCATTCTATGAAACCAAATTGATGTGTTGAGATGATGATCACTTCTTCCTTCTATTAATGATACTTGGTAATAGAATTTTTTGTTATTGGGTTTTACATCATCACTCTTATAGATAAATCTTTAGTTCTTTTTCATTCTATAGAGGTTTCCTTAACAAAGACTTTGTGGGCCAAGATGTATGCCCCTTCTTGTCAATAGACCAACAATCCTTTGTTGTCAATTGGGTGTACCAAGAGAATTCTTTCATGCTTTCACCAATTTTAATATACAATTTATATTTTATTTTCACTTGTAATAATGCCTCTCCCACCTTTTAGCTTGTTTTGATTAAGAAGTCTTATAAGAAACTTAATCTATCCAAGATGGTTTGAAGTTAGGGCCGTTCAACAAGATGTCCTCTATAGAATTGCCTATTCTTTCTATTTTTAGAATATCACCATCCATCATGTCTATTTCTAGCATCTCTTTTTGGTAACCTTAAAGCTAGTCTATTATGTTGGTCATATGCTTAGGCCATATCCAACTCAAACGATTGTGCCTGTTTATGATCTTCTTAATGAGTAAAGAAAAATGTTAATTCTGATTATAATTCTTGTTCAAGTCAAGCTATACAAATGAAACATAGGAGAGTAGTGATGCTTATTTCTGCACATGGTGCTTTTTGCTGGGGTTTTGCAGGCGTCAAGTTCTTCCTTCTGTTGTTCATCTTTTGGAAACAGTTCAGGTATGGGGCATTTTCTAAATGCTTGTATAGCTTGTATATTATATTTTCATTGTAGTAGAAATTTATTTATCATAACTTGTTTACTGTTTCTATTCTCTTGAAAGTATGCTGTGATTGTTGAACCAAGAATGTAGCATTTAGGCATGTTGTATCAAATTGGATCTTCTTGTCTAATAGTTCTCAGTGTTATATTTGGTACTATTGGTCATAAAATTAGAATATAACACCTTACTAGGATTAGAAATGTAATAGATCATATATTAAACTGCAAATGGAAATTAGAAAAGCATTAGAAATAAAACCAAAACAGGAAATGTTTTTATTCAAATAGAGTCCATGTCCATATACCTTTAATAAGCTAATGTGTTTCAAGAATCATTTTACTGATAACATACTCTCTATTTCTCTCTTTATACTGTCCTAGAGTAGGCATTATATCATCTAACTCAGAACTGGCAATGTCAATGAGCAGATGTAGATGAGTTGATAATTCTAGTGAAATTTCAAATCCTTTGTAGACTCCCTTGTAGTTTAGATGGAGAAAGATTTATAATAAAGGTGCAATGACTCTGTCATGATTCATGATGGTAAATTCCTGAATTTAAGGCCTATTATGCCCATTTGTGACATCAAATGTAGTATACCGTGCCCTCTGTGCTTGTCATTGTGATTATTTCACTTGGATTTAATTATGGCAAATAATTGGTTCCTTTTTGAAAACTTAGGCGAAACTGATACTACTTAGTGCTTTCTTACTGCACCTTTTCCTATTGCTTGGGAAAGGGTTCTGTACTTTTCATGCAATTGACTTTTAGTTTTAGGTCCTTGTGGATTTCTTTTTTTTTCCACTGGATTTGTTCCCAATACATTGTTCTAACAATTATTTCTTACGAATTGCTCTCCAATAATGTTGAAGCTTCTTATATACGTAGGTGCAAAAGATGCTACAGGAAAACTATACACAGAAGAAGATAATCCATGCAAGCTGCTACAGCAAAAACATATACGCAACAAGATAATCCACGCAAACTCAAGAATCTGGTTGAGATTAGGGGAGGGAAGGAAGACATATGTTGCAAAATGACTGATAAAACCTATGATTTTCTTCTCAATTTAATAGAGTGACTGTGAACTTATCTGGTAGGTCTAAACTTGAGACAGATTCCAAAGATTCTAAATTTGTTTAGAAGTTTTTTCAAACTCAGGTTTAATTCCTCAAATAAGGTGTTACAGGACTAGTTTTTCATATATAAACAAACTTTCCCATATGGATACCACTTAGATCAAGTTTGATGGCAATTTTGTTATTCTGCATGCAACTTTAATGTCTAAAACTGAAGGGAATATCAGGAAAGCAAATTTCCAAATATAAATAAAATCACATAAGAGGCACTCATTATAAAGTCACATAGTAGAAAAAAATATGTTACTAATCCATGCTGCAGTCTTAAGACATTGAAAATTGGCAAGTACATCTTGATAGGCAAGAAGCTTAGGTGAAAAGTTATCTCCAAAGGTGAGAAATACTTACATCCTAAAGAAGTTGTATCTTAAGAGAAAAGTCCATGATAATTGTAATGTATTGTGTCAGAGGCAATAACCATTATCAGAACTTTATTTATAATCAAGAATTTTCCCAAATTTGATTGCATCTAATGCACGTGATTCATTATATGGAGACCTCTACTCAGAGTCGCAAGGAGAGGAGAAAAAAAAAATCTGCCTCAACAATTTAAATGAAAAGAAGTTTTGAAGGAAATGCAATATCACTATGGAAGTAAACTCGAGCTTGTTTTGTGACTGTCGGTGAATTGCAAGACTATTGAAAAAAATATTTGATTCAGTTAGAAGGTTCACCTGTGAAGTCACCTTTACATATAGAAATGCTAAAGGTTGAGATCAAAGTTGATGGGATCCTCATCTCCCATACCTTTGAAAACAGCAGTTTGGTTCTTGGTGCTTACACTACTGCTAACTTATCCAGTGACCTTCCACAATGTTAGCTACTCCAAGGTCAGCTGAAGTTTATCCTCACTCTCGTCTTCTGAAGATTTATTATTTCCTTCCTAGCATCTGGGACTCTCAATAACTTAAAGTCATCAGGCTCAAAGCTACTTATTCTTTCTTGGGAATGCTGTTTGCTTATCAAGGATTATTACTTTTCAATGCTTATTTGATCAGATCCTTCTAATTTAGAAGCTTAGGAAATTCAATGATATTGATGCACTGTGGCATCATCACCTCCATCAAATTTTACTTCAATTCATTGTGATCACTCTAATATCCCCACCATATCTTCAATCTTGGTTGCCTAACCTATGCCACACTACTCTTGATGTGCTTGAGATGCTTGACCTGCTTGATTAGCTTGACTCCTCATGGTGCTTGAGGTGTTTGACCTTTTGTATTTGCTGCTATAGCTTCCAGGGATGGCATATTGTTCTGTTTTTAATCTATTTTGTTTATAATATATCTATGATAGTTTCATTAAACTGTAGTCTAGACTGGTTGTTTTCAAATGTTATGCCCAATATAATTTGAAGTCTGTTATTTGTAGGTGGAAGGAACATTTCCAGATGGCACTAAATTAGTGACAATTCACAATCCCATCACAAATGAAGATGGAAATCTTGAACTCGCACTGTATGGCTCATTCCTTCCAGGTTAGATATGGGGAATTCTTCATTTCCAATCATCTGTTTTATCTTTTCTCTAACTCACTTGAATTGACAAGGTGAATTTTTCCTGTTTTGATATTTTGTATAAAAAATTAGAGCTGTAATGGCAGTTATACTTGAATGCTGTGATATTTGGAGAGTGGAGAGAATTATATTTCAAGTTGATATTTTTTATTTGTGATTATATTGCAGCTTGTGCTACTATGCATTTTAGCTGTATTGACTACCCATTTATTGGATAGCATGTTGTTGTGTTTGTAGTCATTTTTTGTGTTTTTAGATATATTTGTTTACTATAGTCTTCCCTTTGTAGTGTTCTATTCTTGTGCATGGGAAAAATTTGTCTGATTCTTAATCTGTCATATTTTTAGTTTTATTTATTACTAAAGTATTGTGCAACGATTTCTTTTTGATTTAGGTACAGAAGAATTGCCACTATTCAGAATCCCATTTGCAAGGTCCCAATAATATGGCCCCTATAACCTCCGCCCACTTTAGCTTCCCTTATGATGTAGTGGTTCAAGCCGGGGATTCAAACTTCTGACCATTACTCATGTCTTTCAAAAACTTAACCAGCTTGTGCAAAGGATTTATCAAGAAATGTGAAAATAACTATTGTCGAGGAACTTAAACATGATAACTTGGACTAGCTGCTAGAGATACGAATCATTTTGTAATTGATGAATAGTAAGGAACGTAAGTCATATATTGACCCCAAAAAATACATTTTCAATTCAAGATTCAAGAACAAAGAGATGCTTATATAGACAAAGGGAGAGTCAATCAATTAAAAACTTTATATGATTGTTTTCTTATGGCCTCAAAACCTTGATAACTACAAAGGAACTATACTTACTAAACTTTCCAGTGATAGACATGAATTTCAATCTTGTGTAAACACTCTATGACTCATTACCCATTAAGCAACTCCATGAGACTAGAGTGTGAATCGATGTCATGTCCCCTTCTAGGACATAGGCCGATAAAAGACCCTTACCCTATTTTTAATTTTTCCATAGGCTAGTGGGATGTTGTAAAAGGAAAAACTATTTAATAATTTAATTTAAATCGTCCACAAGGTGATATTATGTTTATTTAAAAAGGGGATGAATTAAATTCAAATTATTAAAAGATGAGGTCTAAAGTGTTCTAAAAAAGAGACTTTAATTATGTTTGGAGGGAAAAAGGTGAAAAAAAGAAAATAATATTAAGATCTCTGAAAAATCTATAAGAGAGGGGTTTAGGGTATGAGGAAGGCGTCCATTTTGAAAAACAAATTTCTTGTTCCAAGATTGAACAATGCTCACCTTCTCTCTTGTGGACAGAAGCCCTTGAGTTTTGGATTGAGGATGAAAACCCTCGAGTTCCTTTTGGGTGATTTAATACAGAGATCACATTTGAGCTAAGTGTATTGTAGTTTTGGTTAATGTCTGCATATGATTTTGATTAAAGTTGTTGTAAAGGAGTTAGTATTGAAGTTGTTACAATTCTGCTACAATATATGGTTGCTATTGTGTGAAATTTCTATGGTTTATTGATGGACAAGTCAATCTATTCTAGGAGGGCAATCTAATGAAGACCACAACAACTCTTGCTGCTGATCAGAATAAGGATGTGGACATCATAAAGGAAAATAAATTTGATATTTATTACTAGCTGGAGTTATATTTTTATTGCTACCACAACAGTCCATAGTGTAGGCATTTTGGGAGGTTGATTGAGCAGTTGAAGTGGGCTATCAACCAACTGCTGGTCACAAAATGCTGTGCTCATATTTGGCCATTTATGCCCACTTCAGACCTGCAGACTGTTATCAGGCAATGCGTCCTCAATATCTGGCCATACATGCTCTTGTTGGCCATTTTCCTTCAAACCATACAGATTTTCAGTTATTGGGATAGCCGCTTTCCTTGGCTGGGATGTGAGGCTATCAGAGATAACTGTCGTTACAGAAGTTTATTAATAATTGAGTATAGTTTTGAAGTTTTATATCAGGTGCTCCATTCTCAATCAAGCCTTGCTACATATTTCGGGTATTATTATATTTGTGTATTTTGCACTTTTCTTTCCAACTATTTGACAACATGCATTTTTCCGGATTGTTGGACAATTGTTTGTTATAATTCCTAGAATTAAAATAGAAGAGTTCTTCATTGCTTATCATTCATATTGTAAAATCTGTGCAGTTTACCATTTTATTTCCTTGGAATGTAAGTTTGGATGGCAATGTCACTAAGACATGTGTGATGTTGCCTTCTCGAGTGTAAGTCACGAGTGACCCTTGGCCTAATTTTTTGTAATTTTCCCATAGGCTACTGGGATGGTTAAAAGAGAAAATTAATTAAATAGTTCAATAAGTTTGTCAAAATGAAAAATTAAAAGACAACTTATATTTAATTATTTTAAAAGGCATTGTAAGTGTTAATTTAATTATTGCTAGGTTCTTGGTATAAAAAGGTGATGAAAACGATGCGTAAATTATAATTTATAACTTCAATGGAAAATAACCTAAAAAGAAATAAGAAATATATTTTTTCTTCAAAATAAAGTTAAAATTATGAGGACTGTTTTTGAAAAACATTCTGCATGCATTTTGAAACAATTTATTTTGCAAGTACAAATGTGTGTTATGCTTTTTCCAAGGATGAAATTTTTTAAAGCTTCAAGAATGAAAACTGTCCTAGATGTAATCTCATTCAAGGATTGACAAATGGTACAATTTTTTCTTGGTTTCCGTGCTTCATTTTTGAGAGCGAGTTGTTCAGTGTTTGCTCTCATTTATTCTTGATTTGATGTGATGTTTTTTTGGATCTTATGGAGCATATTATATTATTATTGTAAGTTTTTAGCGTTGGTGATTCTGTTATCTAATGTTGTTGTGGAGTTTTCATTGCTAGATATAGTAGTTCCAGTAGTACTGTCTTTTGCAGGAGGTTGTGATCCCTAATAGGTTGAAGGAATAGTAACTATGGCTTTTTGTAAGGATGGATATTACTTTTTTTTCTTGACCACATTATTCCAAAAGGTGAATATCTGATTCTTGTTCAATGTTATGCTCATTTGTTAGCAGTCCTGTTCAATATTATGCTCACATTTTATATCAATTGTTGCATGCTTGATCTTGGAGGCCGTACATTCGCATAGCAGGCCATACTCCATATGTGAAGTTATTTATAAGTATTGGTAATCAGATTGTGTGATTCAGGATTTTCTTGAAGGGAAATAGTATCAATTTTCAGCTGATGATTGAAGAAAATGGAATTGCTGCATCTATTTTAGCCTCTGTCGGTCATACCACTCTTTGAAATCTAGGCCATACACCTTGAAGTTGAACCATTTGTAGCTGAAAAATGAATCATTTAGAATATTTGATATCTATCAAAAATTAGATGTTTTTTGGAACGTATGATGTTTAGATCAAGCCTTATCAATTCCAACTAGCTTTATCTTTTACAGGTATCATCTAATAATTCTGAATATCTCCTTGAGGGTCAAAATTCATATTTCCAAATGGTGAATTTAAATTTATTATCTTGAGCTGATGTAACCATTTCAATTATTTATACTTGAGCTCTAATTGAGACATTATTGTAAACTGAACAGTTTACCGCCAGTAGTTTTTAATATCATTTTTGAATATTCTAGATGGTTTACTGCTGAATCCTTGTTCTTATTTGTAATTGATCTTAGATGGTACATTCACTGAGTCTAAATTTATTTTTTAGTACATTCTCTGCCTTGCATGGCATGTAATGGAATCAAGTGATTAGTCTACCATTTTGGCTTTGACACAACCCTACTTGTAATCAGCTTGTTTGGCTTGATTGGGATCTGCATTCATTATTAGCTAGTGTGGCTAGAGTGATTTTCTGACTCTGCTTTATTGTAAGTTGGTCAGCTAGTTACATCTTTCATGTAATTCATCTGTCTTTGTTCTAGTCTTTATATGCTCTCACCTTATCCTTATTGGAAACTAGGTGATAAAAAAAAGTTAGAATTAGAGGTGATTGCAAATGTTTTTACAGACCACTCAAATATTTTTGCCCTTAATACTTAATACAATAGGTAGTGATATCATCAACGAAAAGATTTTGAGCTTCATTTTTGGAAGCTCTTCCTCCCTATGAAGAAAAGTAGGTTGGAAAGGACTAGGAATTGAACCAATAACAGTTCTCTAGGTGTTGCTCTTAGTGACATTAAGAACATTAGCCCCTGATGTGCTTCCTTCACCATTCTGATGTCTAGGGGCATTCATATTATTGTCCATTTTATGACGCATTTGTGTTAGCATATCAAGCATCAAATCAGTGTTTCTTTTATCTTGATCATTAGGATTGTCTTCCTTGCCAGTTCTCTTTTATTTTTTAGACATAAGATTTTGTTTTGACAAGGTTTTAGAAGGCAATAGTTCTATATTTGGATTCTCTAGAAACTTATATTGTTTTTTAATTTCTCATTGGTAGTATTTGTTTGCTATGTCACCAGGATGCTTAAAATATATAACTTTGCATGCAAAGGATTATCTCTTTGAAAAAGAGGTTGGTAAGAATCGTAAGATAACTAGCTTTGATACCAAGCTAAGCGACCATTACACCAAAAGCCTAGACTATTAGTGAATGGTGTTCATTGGTGTTAAAGGTGAGGTTTTTCGTTACACTAGAGTGCCAATGTAGATGACATCCCCTTGTGGACATGTGGCTACCCAATCATGGGTGGGTCCCAATACTAGGTACATGCCTAGTGGGAATCTATACCACCACAACATTTAGGATGGGACATCACTACATGGTTAACTGTTTAAATATTTTGTATGGCATTCATTTTAAAACTATGCAGCTTGTTGCTAGTAGGTTAGTTTCTCAATCACCGTATGCTCTTACCCTACCCACATCGGGATCTTGGTGATTATAAAGTGCAAAGATTTGCATTTCATTCTAACATTACAATCTAAGAGTTACAACTTTCAAATATTAAGATGTCGATATTTGATGCTTTGTTTTCTTCCATTTTGATCCCTTGCTCACCTTCATTTATGGCTTGTCGTTGAAGGTATTCCCACCACCTATTTTCTTCCCATTGTCATCGATGGTCTTTTCACTCACAAAATTTTCACTATTGTTGGTGTCTCCTAGTTGATAGTCTTGTCTTTATATTAAGGGTCACAAATTCTTCTCTCCTTTTTAGTTTGAGCACCATTGAGGTTTGGGTTTCCTCTGTCATATTTGTTTTTGGAATTCATCTTGTTCTTTGCTTCCTCTCCACATTGCTTACATTGGTTCCTAGAAAAATAATCTTCTTTGGTGAATTGTGATTACACAATCCTTACAAGTTGTTGAAACAAAATTCATAAATCTTTATGATGATATTGCTTTCCTTCTATTTCTGTAGTTATGTTTCATTTCATTAAAGAGGAGGCATCACTTAGTTTTTTGTTGGTGCTTTTTTATGTGCCTCTTCAAGAAGTAGTGATAAACCATGTATGTTGCTATAATGTCCCTACTTTCGGTCACTTCAACTCTGTAGTTAGCTTCAGCTTTCTTGGTGACTGTTAGCCATGTTAGAGGGGATGTTTGATGTTTGTAATGAGCGTAGATGGTCTAGAGGACCCTAATGCCACTTTACCAAAGTGAATTTTGAATTTTCTTGGCTTCTCCAAGATTCTTGGAGAGAGCGTCTATTTATAATAAGTTGAATTTAATTATTCATCATCGGTATCACTCTAGTGCAATCAAATTTGGATTCCGATGCTTTTTGATAGTTTTTGCAACTCGGGTGTATTATTGGTTTTAATTTAACTATTTTACCAAGGTTGCTGAATTTTATTGAAATAATTTAATGGGCACATTAGTATAATAGCTCGTTGGAAAGAGGATGAAAATATTTAAATCATGGACTCATAATTTTGGGACCTTGCGTATCAAATATTATCTATATTTTAAAAAAAAAGGGTCTTTTGGAAAAAAAAGGAGCTTTTAATTATATTGTGAATTTTAAAATTGTGCCTTTCATAAAGTTTTGTGGGAAAAGTATATAAGGTGATTTAGGGAGCTCATTTGTATTATGTAGTTTAATCTATTTGTCTTTGGTGAAACCTTTATGTTTTGCAAGGTTGAACTTGGTTCATCTCAGCTTTCTTGAGGACGAAAACTCTCTTGGAGAAGATTAGTTTTGGTGGTGAAAGATGTTAGAACTTAGGTGACATCAACCTTGTAAATTCTTTATTTAATTGTTGTTTACTGCTATATCTGATAAATTGAATATATAAAATAATAATACCAATGACAATGCATACCAGATACAAGAGTAAAATATATCTTTATTCGCACATGAAACTATTATAGAGAAGAAGACTAGAGATGGTGGGCCAAGGATTCCAGTTCATCTAACTATATCCTACTACCTTCCTTGGCGGTACACAACATATTTAAAGGACCCGACGGTTGCCAAGAGTAAGTCAACCAATTGACACATAACTACTCGAGAGTGACAACCCACTTAATACAAATAATTGATACATTGGCAGATAACCAATATCAAGGGAAATAACAATAGGTGTTTTATGCTGACTACATCCCCCTCAAAAGAAAAAGTTGTCTTCCAGATGACAAGTATAGATCAAGTAATATCTAGAAAGACTAATGACAAGAGTGTAGGCAATGACTTGGATTGGGCAACCCCAACGTGTAGTGTACTTGCCAAATCAAATGAGGATTTGGAGGCAACACCCCCACGAGTTAAAGGGGAAGCGCCCCTTGCGGGTGCCAAGGGTGAGCACATGATTTTCTTGATTTTTTAAGACGCCAAAAACAATGCTGATGAAGCCAAAAAATAGCAATTTTATATCAAAACTATGTTCAAGTCATACTTCCACTTCAAAATTGATGACTGTACTAGAAGTTTCCTTGTTTTTCCTGACTTCCCCTTGTCTGATGTAAGTCTTCCTTGGTCGTACGACTCACTCTCATATGGATTAAATCCTTCCTCGTACAACTTGCCAAAATGTTGTGTCTGAGATTGACCCCGTATGGTAACTTGTTTTTCTTGTTCTCCACATCCTTTCTGTATGGCTTTTTGTGAAATACCCCCATGTACAGTTTTTTCTTGTCCGTACGTTCCTTCACATACGGCTCTTGCGAGCCTTTTCTTTACAACTTTTGATTGCCCATACGACCTCCTTCCCCATTCACGTATGGTTCCATTCGATTGTGTGTGCGGGGTTTTGAGCACTTGTGGTTCGTATGCGTATGGATTGCTCCTATCTTGCTTCTCATACAGTCTATTTTTTTTGATATTTGCAGCACATGGCAACCCTACCACGTATGACAATGTTTCTCCTACATATAGCTTCACGTACGACCTAGAAGTGCTGTACGGTTTGTTTTCTCTCTCTTCGTGTGGCTTTTTCCCTCCTCGTGTATGGTTTGGCCAGGCCCTTTCTGTATGGCTTTGCAGTGTTTTCTTTGGCATACAGATGGCAACTTTTGTTGTATGGTGTTTTTCTCACCTCGCTGTACAGTCTCATAATTTCCCTGGTGTATGGTATGGTGATTGTCTCGTTTGCGTATGGATTCTTTGACTTGCTACACCCTTTGTACGAACAACCGTGTTTTTCCAATTCCATGTACGATTGACTTTGCTGCTCACGTACGGTCAATTCTACCTTGTGCACGTTTGGGCTTCCTTGTATGGAAACCATGTATGGCTCTCTGGCTTTGCACTCATACAAACTTCCTTGTACGGTACCTATGTTGGTATTTTGGTATGGTTTTGTCATTGATGTCAACACCTACTAAACTCTTATCAACTCTGGCACTTTGGAGAATCAGCAACATTCACTGGCAAGCAAGTGACTCATGCACAGTCACCAGTATCTGGTACACCGGCAAGATATAATGATCACCGACACTTGGAATGATATGGAAAACACATGGTTATGTCGAAGACATCGTTTGGACATCTTGTCCTGGAGTTTTGTTCGTTGGTATATTCATAGTTGCATATTTGCTGTTACCGGCAAATAGGTCTAGGGTTACACCGGCAGGTTTATCTTTTCCAGATCAACATGGCACGCTATGGAGATGATTAATTATTGTTGTAAATGCATTAAGCCGACATGTTCAATCGGTTATTGCATCGGATATTATATTGTTTGTAAAATGTTTTTATTGTAATATCTTGTAGAGCCGACCTACTAAAATTGGTCTTAGGTTATGGTATAAATGTAAGATCTTATTTGTAAGATCATATGTGGAATGCGAAGAAGGTTTTTGTGAAGGTATATGCGAGAATAAGCAGAGCTATACACGCAGACATCATTTGAAGGTGAAGCTAGGTTTTTGTGAAAGCATATCAGCATTACACCGGTACTGAATCCAGCATATGAAGATGCTATTTTGAGCAGTACATTCTTATTGGATTTAACCATCCAATTGTAGTCAGTGTGACTCCCATTTTGTGATTGAGCAGTGAGCTCTAGGCGGTTGGCCTTTCTGCATGTGCAGACCCCATTTATGTACACTTACTATCTGCAGTAGTATCATCTGATTGTGGGTAAGGTTTCCCACCGTGGTTTTTCCCCTTACAGGGTTTCCACGTACAAATATTGGTGTTATGTGTTGTGGATGACTTTGTGTTTATGTTTCATGCACTAATCCTTACCGGTATAGCAATTAACTATTAAAATTGTCTACCGGCATATTGATATGGTTTACCGGTATTAAGCATTAAGTTGGTTAAGTTGTTTTTGGTTTAAATTTATTAGACAACTGATTCACCCCCCCCCCTCTCAGTTGTCTCCGAGACCTAACAACCTACACGTGGTTTTAATTTGTGTCCTTTTCTTGCCTTTTGTATGGTCTGCATGATTCTCGTGCTGCATACGAGTACCTTGCCTTCATATATGACCTCTTCCATGTATGGTTTAGTATGTACTTCTTTGCTACCTGCGAGCCCCTCGTATGCCAGTACACTTGCGTACGACCTAACTCCGTACGGGTATGATTTCCTTTCGTGCAGGCACCCTCGTTTATATCGCCTCGGTTCTTCCTTCATGGGCTTTTCCCTTCCACTTTCCATCTACGTATTGTCAGATATATCATCCATAACTTTACATGCTTTCATTGGTTGCTCTTCATCGAGAGTTGTACATTCAAGAAAATTACATGATGGTGAAAATGCCTCACAGACCTCCATTTGCCAGTGGAATTCTATTCAGGGAACTCATCTCATCTTTAGAGCAGTCTTTCGACTCGAGCACCCCTTCATTGTTGGGTTCCATACCTTTCCTCCCTTTGTTTGTACCCAACTCTCCACCCTCAGACTTTGAGTCGGAGGATGCTAGTTTTTTACTCACCGCCTAGTTCCTCAGGTTGATGATGTACTTTTTCCTATCACTCTCGATCGAGAGCGTGTTCCACTTCCAATTATGATTCGTCTTGGCCGTAATCAACCATCCCCTCCCAAGGAGTGTGTTGTACGCCTTCTTCTACAGTGAGATGACTATAAAGTCTAAGAAAAATTGTTGTGTCCCAATCATTACTTTTTGTGCTATCAATGTTCCCAATGACTCGATGTTGTGTTGGTCGGCACCTACCAAGTGGAAAGTTGATGGCCAGAGCGTTGGTCTTCCAAGGCATTTCCAAGTATCTTCTTGCAGTATGTTTACTCTTGAGTGTCCATTGATGATGATGTTTGCCAACTTCTTCCCCATTATTTCCATCTTGATGACCACTGGCTTCTTCCCGATGCTCACCAATAGCAACATTGGATCACTGGTCTCATTCCCTTCACATGGTGGTTTCCTTGTCGGTTCCTCTTGTGGTTTACATTGTCTTTGGCTAACTGTGTCGTCATTGATCGTGTTGGTAATTACCACTCTCAGATGTGGCATAGTTTGAAGAAGGTTTGTCACCTTGATGGGTATGGTTGTTTATAGCACCTTCCGAACTATGTTCTTCTCTGACTCTCACAATGATGTTTTTGCACTTCATTGGAAGTTATTCTTTCCTTTGCTAACACTTGTTCTACTTTTGCTCTGCCTTCTCAAAGTCATTCGTTCTCCGTACAAGGGTCTGAGTACACCGCCTTCCTTGTCTATGCTCTCGTGATTGCCAGAATTGCCTCATCTTGTTCTGCCACATCCAGCATATTAATACCCTTTTGCTTTGGTTAGTCGGTGTCTTCATGATTCCCCAGTCCACAACATTTGCACAATAATTGTATGTTGTCTTTTTTGTTTTGACAATCTCTCGCAAAGTGACCCTATTCACTACATTGTCGCATTGTATGATAGGACGTCCGTTGGAGTCGTATTGGTATTTGATTTCGCCCTCATTGATTTCCATAACCGCCTGGCAATACATTCTGTGGTTTTGATGGGCTAGTCTATGTGTGTGAAGAGTACGTGCGTACTTCTAGTCTTCAAATTATATGGACACTCCTTTATTGAATTACCCATCACCAAGAAAATCTCACAAAACATCTTTTTAAGATAACTACCTTCTGCATGCTCAATTTTGTACTCAGTAGACCATAGTTCATTACTTTCTTTATTGGTTCCTTTCTCGACCTTCAATTGTTTCATCATTCTCAACATATCCCATCGAAGGGCCTGAATCGTTTTGGATTCTTCATCACTACTACCTTTGGTGCTCTCGTCATCATCGATCTCCTCTTCCCTCGGGAGGATGTTTTGTTTTCACTCTCGATGTCCATCACCCAATTGTAAGTGTTGTCCTCATTTTTGGATTTTCAAAAATGTGACAACCCCTACAAATTTTTGCTTAAAATGCATCATTTTGTCTCCAAGGCATGTTTTACGAGGTGCAAAACTCACATTTATTAGTGTCAAATCATTGGGGGGTGTCTTTGCCATCATTGTCCAAATTTTGGTGAGTTTTGGTCTTCATTTTCCTAGCTTTTTGTGCAATTTTGGGTTTCAGAGTAGTCGCTGCAGTTGAAGATTTTACTCTCAAGGCCCGCTTCCCAAGACAATTTTTTTGCTTCTGATTAAATTGGACTGATCTTCGGCCTATCCTCGATTCACGTTTCAAATTTCATCGCATTTTGAGTTCGTTTGCTATGTCTTTCCTTCAATTTCGGGTTTTTTCTTCCTGATTGCAGGTGGGAAATTTTCTTTCTAATGCAGGTTAGGAGTTTCCTTTATGTTTTTGTGTTGTAGGGGTTTTTTCTAGCAATTACAAGTGCACTTTATTTAAACTTGTAACTTGTAACTTACTTTTTATGTCTTTTAAGTTGTTGTAGGAAGTTTTTGGACAAATTGCAAGTGAATTTAAAATTACAAGTTTAATGAGAACTTGTAACTTCTCATAAAAGTTCCTACTTTGTGCTTTCAAGTTGTAATAGGGATTTTATTTCCCTATTACAAGTTGTTATGTGTTGCTCCTAGATGTAATAGAGATTTTATTTCCCTATTACAAATCTTTTTTTTTATTTAAGTTGTGTTATTTAGAACTTGTAATGGGGATTTTATTTCCCTATTACAAGTCTTTTTGTTCCTTTATGTTTTTAAAACTTGTAATGGGGATTTTATTTCCCTATTACAAGTTTTTTTTCTCTTTATTTTTGTGTTCTTCTTCCTTTAAAACTTGAATTTGCCCAAATGAAGGAAAAAAGTAATGCAATTTAAAACTTGTAATGGGGTTTTTAAAACCCGATTGCATCTTTGGTGGGCATATTTTGCTTGTAGTTGGAAAGGAAGAACCCGACCTGCACTTTTCTTTCCATGAATCCGATTTTTGTGGCTTTCCTCCACTAAATCCATCCTATATTCATGCAAAATCGTTGGAAATCAATGTTTATTGCCACGTTTTTTCACCAAAAATGGATTGGGCAAACACGTTTTGCATTTTTGAAGGCGTTTTTAGAGACATTTTTGGAAGACGTCTTTGCTGGTTATTACCACGTTTTGGAGCATGAAATTCGCCACATGGCAAACACGTCTTGCATTCTCCCTTCATTGATGAGTGTTTGTAGTCAAATCTACTTCTCTTCATGCCGTTTTTGGAGGAGGAGGTTAAATCAAAATCCGTTTTTGGCTGCCAAGGGTTTTCAACGTATCTATTTATGGAGCATTTCAGTTCTTCCCAAGCTCATTTGTTTTGGTCTAGGGCATTTGACCAAGCAAGAATTCGGGTTTCTAACTGATCTTCCCAAACTGATAAGTTATTTGCAAAGCAATTTGTGAATGTGCAAGATTTTCCCCCTTTTCATTTTTACTTGTATTTGGGATTTCAAAACCCGATTACAAGTAGCTTTGGTTATGTTGTCCTTCCCTTTGATAAAAAGAGTTAACCTTCTTTTTACAAAAATTACAATGTTGAGAGATTTTCCCATTTTCCAAGTTGCCAAGATGAGAATGTCCTTCTCCATATCTATCCATGGTCACATAAAGTTTGCCATTACCGGTTGGTATCATTTTTCCGATTACAAGTCCACTTGCAATCGAAATTTTAAAACCCGGTTGCAATTGTGTCTTCACTTGCATTCAACCTTCCAAAACCCGAAATTGGTCCAAAATGCACTCAAAAACACTTGAAAATGAGTCTCTAGCATGCAGTAACAAGTGCAAACTTGTGTTTTCCCATTGCACATATGAAGTTGCATGTTTGTCCTCCACAATTGCAAGTCAATGCTCTTGTTTTTCCACACATGTAATGCAGTCCTCAAAACCTGAAATTCACTTGTGAGCCCATTTTTGCATCAATTTATTCCTTCCCATGTCAGTCCTGTTTGCACACATGACCTACCAAATCAATAAATTAAGGCATGGGCCTTATTTTGCAAGCAGATTCCAAGATTGGAGAAAGAACAACATGAATGGTTGAGAGCATAGAATGCTTTCAAGACAGGGATAGGCTTCTTACTTCAACCTTGCAAATAACTTCTCTCCTGAAAAGTCAGTACTACCCCAAGCATGTGAAAGGTTAGAGTTCGCCGGTTAAAGACACAAAGACTATCAAAGGTGCAAGTTCTTGTTCCAGTTCAAGATGTCATTTACCTTGATCACAGAGTGTCTTGTAACAGCATGAAGATTTTCAAAACAGAGGATGATGTAATTAGAGTCGTGTCTTCAAACACATAGAATAGTTTCAGAATTGCAGTTTTCCTTTCTACAAGTTTACTTGTAAAAAAAAAACAATTTTGTAATTGCAAGTTTATCACTTGCACTTTTGTAATTACGAGTAAGTTGATTACAAGTTAATTTAGAATAGGACTTGTAATTTTGAATAAGTCTTAGTTAGGAGTTGGAAAAAGTCATGGTGGTTGAGAGAATTTCTCAAGTTAGTTGGGATCCTCCCACCTTTTTCTCAAGGCTCCTCTCCAATAAATACTTGAGGGGGTCTATTGTAATGGGGAGATCTTTTGGCAATGCAACAAAACTTTGCCAGTTTGTATGTACACTCTTAAGACTTTGAGCTTAGTTGTAAATCAGATTGCAGTCAATTAAAAGAGGCAAATTGCTTTCAAACTTTGTGTTGATTCAAGGTGTTATGTGACGACATTTTCTAGAGATTGATTGTGAGTTTTGAGGTGTTATACAAAAGGGATTCAAGCTCAATCTTGTAGACTTTGACCTGCTTATTGTGTTCGGAATTTTAGATTGGTTTTAAAATTTGATACTGCAGACTTTGAGCTGCTTGTCACGTCTAAAACTATTGTAGGACGCTCAAGCAAAGGGGTAACTTGCAGACTTTGTGCTGCTTTTATTTTCTATGTTTGTGCATAAGAGGTGCATCATGTGGTTAGACTTTGAGCTGCTACATATTGTGCTTAGTTACCAGAAAATCATCTACAAAGGTTGATAGGACAGTAGAAGTGTTGTAGACTTTGTGCTTTCATTTCTGTTTTCCCGTCCCGGAGAAGTGACGAGGTCTTTGTGCCTTCATGGAAACTTTGCTTCCCTTTATGTTCCAAAATCCTACAAAAAAGTCTCATTTATGTATTTGCTGTTATTTATTTCCAATTGCTATTGCTTTTCTGTGAAGAGAAAAGAGTATAATTATTCTTGAAAGAAGAAGAAAGACTGTTGTCTCACCCATATTAGATTAGTTTAGTTTGTAGATAGGGGGAGCCTTCCCTAAATTAGGAGAGTATCATACTCACACACTGTGGCTGAAACCACAATTTTGCACATTCCCCAGGTGTACAAAATTTTCAACCAACAGTAAGCATCAACATATGAGGATGGAGGCACTACTTTCATCTTCTTGCACAGTGAGGGGATCAATTCCTCAACGAACCACATCTTCTTCAACCCATTGGTCGACTATTTCTCCATCTTACTCCACAACTCCTTGAGCCTATGATTGTATGCCTGTTTTCATGCTTCCCTTGTTTGGAATTGTAGATTTCTACAACAATTTCATTGTTGTCACTCAACAGTTTAAACTATTTCTGAATTGCCTTCTTTAGTTCGTTCCATGTTGCCTTGTGTTGATTCGCCAGGTCTGTATACCAATTGATGGTAATTCCCTGTAGTGTGGCGGGAAATGCCTTCAACCAGTATTCATAGTCGTCTTGACCATTTGCCTCCCATATTGTTATGCAAGTCTTGCAATGGTGTATAGGGTACTCCGATTCGTCCCTTGTGAACTTCGACAATTACTTCACATTCCAACTTGTCAGAAGAGTCACCATCTTTCTTGCTTGCTTACTCCCTTGTGTGGTGGACTTGGGTAGACTGTTTTGACCAATACGTTTCGTTGCTTTCCTTGCACTCTCGGCTACGCGCGTGTCCTCTACAAGTCCACCTCCAACATCCCCAACACTCTGGGTAATTCCAAGCTCTGACTTGTCCTTGTACTCCCTCTAACTGAGGGTTAGCGGTTTGGATCCGCTAAATCTCGGTTATCTTGAGATGGATAGTTGGCAGAATACGTATGTGAGTTCAAGATTTCCCTCTTCGAACTCATCTGATGTTGGTTGTACGAACAGGCTATATGATTGTCCAACTGGATTTTTGTAATATCCCCCTTAATTTTTTCTAAATTTTTTCCACAATTACATTCAACACAACACTTGTTAAGGTTAAGAAATGAAAACCAAATGCTGCTGAAAGTAACCCTTCACTTTCTGATCACCGAGAGCCCAATCTGGGAGGGTGAGAGCATACAATGTCTAGGGGATCGTTAGATGCCAATAACTGAAAATGTTTACAATCTTCGGGCGGCAAGCCAGCCCCTTCCGCTTATACGGCGGGATATTGAAAACAATGCAATCACCTAGCAGTAAACCATCCAAGGACAAGCCAAAGAATGCAATCACTCAACTGCTTGTGCAGCGGGAGGACCAGAAATGAAAATTAAGATCAACTCCACTGCTTATTCAGCGGGAGGACAACATTACAATCAACTCAACTCAACCGCTTATGCTGCGAGAGGACAGTATTACAAACTCAAGATAGGCAGCCACGCCAACCTCTTCCACTTATGTAGTGGGAACCAAATAAGAAATCAGAAAGATAGCTGTTAGTACTACTAACTAGCTTTACAATTCATTACAGAGATTTCTAAATATTAGAAATATTGCTAATCTAAGGTAGGTGGCTAAGCCAGCCTCTTCCACTTATGCAGTGGGACAGCAGAAAGCCAAAATGTTGCTGTTAGTACTACTAACTAGCATTACAATGAATATAAAATTTGATAACAAAGTACTGATTATGAGCTGACAGCTGCAACAAGACTTCCAAACATCATCTAACAACCCAATCTACTCACTCTCAAAATCACACCCAAAATCCAAACTTTTGAAAATCTGATATATATGACAGCAGGCTGGAAATGCTTAACCAGCAACACTAATCCACACCCAAAAGTTCCTAACTGACTGAAAACCCACTCAAAACACCCAATAACACACCCAAAACAACAATAAGCATTGAGCGACCGAGTATGAACTGGAAAACAACAACAATATGACCCCAAATACTTAGCATGCTTCCCAATGCACTTCCCTAACAAGTATGTCTAGGCTGGAAAATACGATTTGCATTTAAAATTTGGAAACTCAACACTAAGGGCTGAAAACTTACAAATCTCTTTGTTGGATGCATAGAAAAGTTTAGAGGCAATACCCAGAATCAACAGGAGCTCGCACAGGAAACTAGGAGTGAAAATACGCTTCAGCCATGATGCCAACCAGCAACCAGGAAGCACACAAAATCTCACACAAAACAAAAAACCCACTGATGCAAACTTTTCTCAATATGCTCTATCTATTTCTCAGAGTGAGAAACAGCCTCTCCACAGCTAGGTGCTATATCTCAAGCACAAAATTGACATAGGCTAGGAAGCTCGCGACTTCAAAGCACAAATTTGGCACCATTCCGGCAGCACTTCGTTATACAAATTCTCATGGATGAAAAAATGAGAGCCCAAGTCGCTTATTTATAACTTTTGCCCACTCAAATTCAAATGCAAAATGCTCACCAAATTCTCCCAAATCACATGTCATTTCATCTCATACACATTAGGCGATATATTTCATTTCATTTCTTTCTATGTATATGGCTTCCAAGATGAAAGTCCTCCACCTAGGCTCCAAGTTCGAACTTTTCCCTTGGTCCACACTTTGCAACATAAAAAAAAACATTATAACTTAAGCATTTTTCATCCACATCGCCTGACTTAGGAGACTTAGTAATCTTTTTTAATATTAAAAGTATTTTCCCTTTCCTAAGTCGTCCAACAATAATAATTAAATATTAGACCTTAGAAAATCACTTGCAAATCAAATACTGATCAGTACCAACTTGAACTATGAATTTGAAGTGCTGAAAACCGTCAAACTGACTTGGTTGTAGTTCTGCACTGAACTACTAAAAATAGAATTGCTTGAAAGACACTAAAAATAGTAAGTCATGAAAACATCTTCGAAAAACATGCTTGTCGAACCCTGTGAGAAAGCTCAAAAAACCCAAAAAAACCTCAAAATCCAGTCAGCTGTCACCAACTTACTAAAAATAGTAAGTTCAGAAATCACTCGAAAACAAAATGCATGTTAAACGACCATGAAACTCTCGAAAAACCCATAACGAATCCTCAATTCTTTTTGCCAAACTCCAACCAGAACATCCCTGAAAACTGCAAAGAATCCTCCTAGAAAATAGGAAACCCTAATTCCTCATTCCAGTCAGCCTATGGGTTTCCAAAATAGGCTAATGGACCGGTGATTACCTCCTACCGAGAAGGGAACATTACAGTCCACCCTCCCCTACGATTTGCTTGCCCTCAAGCAATCGTAGGCCTGTATGCTGCAAAATCTCCTCATTCTCCCAAGTAACATCCTCAACAGGTAAGTTCTTCCATTTGATCAAGTAATCTTTGATCACCCTTTTTCTTAAAGAACATTCCCTGAAGTCAATGATAGCTTCTAGAATCAAAACCAACTCTCCCTCCTCATCTAGTGGAGGCAACATTGCTGAAGCTACTACATTAAGTCCAAGAGCCTTCTTAAGGCGAGACACATGAAATACATTGTGAATTCTGCTGCTCGCCGAAAGTTCCAACTTATACGCCACTTTCCCAATCGTCCTGTTGATTCTGAAAGGGCCGTAGAAATGTGGCTTCAATTTCTCAACTCCACTCTTCTTGAGAGTAGATTGTCTGTAAGGTTGGAGCCTCAAGTAAACCATGTCGCCTACCTCAAAGGTGCGCTCAATCCGTTGCCGATCAGCATACAACTTCTGCTGATTCTGTGCATGCTGGAGATTGTACCTCAAGGACCTCAAAATATCCTGACTCTCCTGCATCATATCGTTTGCCTAAGGGGTTCTGCCAAAGTTCCCAGACTCGGACTTGGCTCTGACTCGGCAAGGCTGACTCGACTCGTGAGTCGGCTCGGACTCGGCAAAATAAGAAAACCCTTGAAATTTAGAGATTTTTAACGATTTAAAACTTGTTTCATACACCCATTATTGAATTAAGTTTAAAGACACTATAACATCATCAAATAGAAGCTAATTTGATCACATACATAAACATACATCCATCACATGCATAGAAATGTAAATTGTAGCTGAAGGAATTAGAAAACATAGATATATAGAGTTATAAATGTTGTCCAATGTATAATATAAAATCCATGACTTCAAATGTTCCCAAACATATATCTAACTGTAAAGTGTAAAAAAAAACAAGTCTATGGCTCAGGCTCTGGCTCAGCCTCGTCTATCTGCCTCCTACAAAGGCGTCTAAGGTAGGTCCTGGATGACTGAGTAGCCACAGTCTCTGCCTGTGATGTGCCAGTCTGAGTAGCCATAGGTGCTGTGCCTGATCGTGCTCTATCCTCCTCCTCTGCCATAGCCACAGCCTCAGCCTCTCTGTTTGCCTGGTCAACCCACTCAAGGTCCTCATCAGTGAAGACTGGATCGGTGGACTCAGTGAGCCAATCGGACTCGGGGTCGACTTCCTCTAGAGTGATCGGAGAGGAGTCATCATCCAAAATCTGTCTGGTCCTGAGACAGAGGTTGTAATGAACAAAGACTAGATCATTCAACCTCTCCACAGACAATCTATTTCGCCTCTTCGAGTGGATGTGCTCGAACATGCTCCAGTTGCGCTCACATCCAGAAGCGCTGCACGGCTGGCTCAATATGCAGATGGCAATTTTTTGAAGGTTTGGGGTTGAAGGCCCAAACATTTGCCACCATCTATCTGAGATAAGGAAAAAAAAAAAACATTAGACTCATTTCCAACTTTAAAGGTAGATTATAAAATGAAAAATTAAAATGCATGTCATAAACTTCAGAATTTTCTACCTGGCTGCAATTTTGTCCGACCCTCTTTGCACAATTGGCTGGCAAAGATTGCCCCTGATGCATTATTAAATGCATCCATCTCGAGAAGTGTAGCTGTGGTATCAGTGCCCATCCGTTGTACTACTGAATATAGCCCGCTAAGAACCTCCTCATCCGCTTTGAAATCAGCACGGAAACGAAATGATGGATTGAGGTAATAAGCTGCTGCATGGATGGGCCTATGAAGTTGGTTATGCCATCTTCTATCAATTATGTCCCAAATGGGCCTATACTTATCCTCAACTCCAGCATATATGGATCTAATGGCCTCCTTGGCCCTATCCATGCCCTCATATATGTAGCCCATAGCGGGCTTCTCCCCATCAACAACTCGTAGGAGAACTACTAGGGGCTCAGTGACCTGCAAATAATGTTAAACAAAAATGGTTAACTCACAAGTGTGCATGAAAATAAGAAAAATTGCAAAGTTGCACAATGCAAACAAAACAAAAATATGCATATAATATTATAAATTTATAAAATTACCTGCACGATCTCTGCACAAGGGATCCAAAAACCTGGCTCATCAAAAATGCAATCTACTACATCCATCCCTGCAGTGGTCGTAGCATAGGATGAGGAAGTCCACTCCTCACCAACAAACATGCGCCTCAAAGATGCCTTTGATTTTAACAAGGATTTCAATGTGAGGAAATTTGAGGCAAATCTCGTTATACCAGAACGAGCCAACTCCCTTTCCCCCGTGTATTGCCTCATAATGCTAAGGACCAATGCATGATTGTAAATAAATTTGCATATATTCTTGGCCCTTTCAACGCATTCTTTCACCCATCCAAGCTTACCTATATCCTCCAGCATGAGGTCAAGGCAATGGGCCGCACATGGAGACCAAAAGATTTTTGGGTGCCTCTCCATCAAAAGTTTTCCTGCAACAATTTTAAATTAGTTAAAGAATTAGATGTGATAAGTATCAAGAAATTTTACCATTAATATTTAAAAGTTAAAAACTTAAAAGTTTAAAAGTTAAAAGTTAAAACTTAAAAGAAAACTTTTAAAGTTTACCTGCAGCAACATAACTTGCTGCATTATCCGTCACCACTTGCACCACATTTTCTTCCCCCACCTCATCTATAACTTCCTCAATAGCCTCACATAAGTATGCCGCATTTTTGACATGTGAGGAAGCATCGATGGACTTCAAAAACATGGTGGATCCTGAAAATAAAACAAATTAATTATCAATAAATTAGAATGTAAATTATTCAATTTCAATCACAATGCATATAGAGAAGTAAAATGATCAATCACCTCCGCTGGAAACAAGAAAATTTAGGAGTGTTCTATTCCTCCTATCAGTCCAACCATCTGTCATGATGGTGCAACCCTTCTGGCTCCAAGATTGGCGGTTGTCCTCTAGGTCAACTTTCATATCTTCCACCATTTCCAACAAGAGAGGGCCACTCAACTCAGTATCACTAGGGGCTTTAAACCCCGAACCACAAATGGTTACTGCATCAATCATGCCTTGCCAATAAGGAGACCTGTCACAAATTGAAATAGATTAAATAAGAAAAGTTCAATTTCAATTTCAACTTTCAAATTCAAACCATAAAATTTTAAATTTTAATTTAAAACAATCAAATAAAAAAGTACCTGGCTGCAATAAATGGAATGTTGCAGAAGTACCAAAACTTGCAAATTGCTTTTCTTTTTGCATCATGGACCTCCTTGTTCCAAGACATGCTCTCAAGCGAGGGCTGTGCGCCAGGAGTAGTGCGTGGTACAAAAAAATTGTCTATCTTGGATTTTCGCACTCTAGGACCAAAAGTGTGACTATGAGTAGGAATAGAAGTACTGGCACTAGCAGAAGCACTAGGACAAAAGGGAGGCATAGAAGAACCCTCTCCAACACAACCTATGGATGCAGCTGTGGATGCGGAGCCGGATGCGGATGTGGGTGGAGGGGAACCAATATGACATAACTCCTCTCTTTGCCTTTTTTTTGTTTGCTTATGTATTTCAAAGTTTTCTAATAGGACGTAACAAAAACGGACTGCTTCGGGAGTTGCCTTGTCACAAGGCTCAGTATCATGACCACGTATGCCAGCAATATGATATTTTAATCTATTTATCCCCCCATGGTTAATTTCCTTACAAAACATACACTTGGTTTGATTTCTTTGTCTACCAGGGAATTCTTCAGTGTATTTCCATGCCTCATCTTTTTGACCATGTTTCTTAGGTGGAGGATTAGGATGAGCCATTAGGAAAAAAAATTGTTTTAAAAACGTGAGGGCTACTGCAATAAGACCATTTTACAAATCACCATTTGAGCATTGTGTTTGACAAAGTTTTAAATTAAAAATTTTAAACTAATTAAAAAAAATCAGCAAAGACTAATTTGTGCATTGTGTTTTTTCTTGAAAATTTTCAAATTTCAAAGAAAGAAATTAACAATTCAGAAAAATCAGCAAACCCTAGATTTTTTTTAGAAAAAATTATAAATACATGTATACAATTTTTTCAAAAAAAAAAGTCTAGGGTTTGCTATGCTATTGTTCTATTTATGTCATTGTGATTGAATCATTGAAGTATGCAAGCAGCAATATAGATTTGGAAAGCTGAAGTTAAAAAAAAAAATAACAAAAAAATGAAAAAATCCATAAATATAGAAAAAAAACCAACATAATCAATAAAAATTAACACTTACCTCTTTCAAATTTGTTGACAAGTGTTTGAAATGAGCTCCTTGATGCTCTCAATGCAACTGTAGTGCTGCCCCAATGTGATTTGTGCAAGCTTTTCACCTCTTCCTCTCAGCTGGTTGCAAAACTATGGCTCTCTTTTTTCCTCTCTTCCTCTCTTTTTTCCTCTCTTCCACTCATAAAACTGAATGGCAATCCCTTTTAGGGTTATAACAAAGGCAAATGGCACAAAACATAATAAAAATGTGTTGTATTTTTTTTGTTTTTGCGTCCACTTTTTGCAAACTGCGTCGGCCGGGTCACGACCCTCGGACTCGGCGAGTCAGGGGGTGACTCGCTGACTCAGCGAGTTAGGCGAGTCACACCCTGTGACTCGTCTGGGCCTGGGTCAGGGTCGCCGTGACCCGACGGAGGTCACCCGGACCGCTGACTCGCGTGATTCGCTGTGAGTCACAAAACTCTGGGTTCTGCTATCACCAAATATCAAATCAGCGAAGCTAGGAGCTTCATAACCATATAATGCCATGAATGGTGATTCTGATGGACATGTGATCAGAGGAGTTGTAACAATACTCCTCTAGGTGCAGCCATCTCACCCATGCGTTCTGCTGCTCCGAGACATAGTTTCTGAGATAGCCTTCCAACCACTTATTTACAATCTTGGTCTGCCTATCAGTCTGTGGGTGATAACTTGTGCTTGGAGTGAGCACAGTACCACATAATCTGAAAATCTCCTGCCAAAAGGTACTTAGGAACTTGCTGTCTCTATCACTTACAATATTATTTGATAATCCATGCAATCTGAACACCTCTCGAAAGAACACATCAGCAACTTGAGCTGCTGTAAATGAGCTGGTGATGGCAAAAAAGTGAGCAAACTTGGTCATCCTGTCCACCACAACATATATACAATCCTTCCCCTGAGCTCGTGGCAACCCAGTGATGAAGTCCATGGATATACTTTCCCATTTCTGACTCGGAATGGGTAAAGGTTGTAACAAACCATCTGGTAAAGTATTCTCATCCTTATTTTTTTGGCATGTATGACACTCCTTGATGTAGTTCAAGACATCATTTTTCAATCTTTTCCAAGAAAATCTTTCTTCGATCTGCCTGTATGTCTTGAAATAACCTTGGTGACCAGCAAGAGGAATGTCATGGAAGGTCTGCAAAATCTTCTCCTTGAGCTTAGATTCAGGCACAATGAAGATCCTTCCCTTGTATAAAATCAACTCACCAACCAATTTGTACTTTTCATCATGAAAAGTATCCTCAATGATGCTGGTTGCAAACTGATTCTTGGCATAATCAGCAAGCAACAAGTCCCTCCAATTTGCAGTAAGCTCACACAAAGAGCTCAAGTGGGGTCTTCTAGACAAAGCATTGACCACTATGTTATTCCTCCCCTTGACATATTCAATGTCAAAGTCGTAAGCTTGTAGCTTACTCACCCATTTTCGCTGTCTTTCATTCAAGTCCCTCTGATGCATGAAGTGCTTAAAACTGTTATGATCAGTCTTAACAACAAACTTACTCCCCACAAGATACTGCCTAAACTTCACAAGAGCATGCATTATGGCAAGCATTTCTTTGTCATATATGGAATATAACCTTTGAGCTCTTCTTAACTTCCTGCTTTCAAAGGCAATAGGATGCTTGTCTTGCATGAGAACCGCACCAACACCTTCTCTTGATGCATCACATTGTAGCTCAAAGGGCTTGGTGAAATCTGGTAAAGCCAAAATAGGGCATGAGCTCATAATCTCCTTAAACTGATCAAACACCGTTTGTGCCTTTTCTAACCATTCAAAGGCTCCTTTCCTCGTGAGATCCGTGAGGGGGGCAGCCAACTGAGAGTAACCCTTCACAAACCTCCGGTAGAAACTACATAGACCCAAAAATCCCTTCAAATGTGTTATGTTTTTCAGGTGGAGGCCAATCAATGATAGCTCTTATCTTTTCAGGATCAACCTTCACACCCTCTGCACTAATAATGTGACCAAGATAGAGCAGTTCTTTCATTCCAAATTCACATTTGGACTCCTTAGCAAACAGGGATTCAGACTCCAGTGTATTGAGCACTTCGTCCAAGTGCTGCAAGTGCTCCTTCCAAGACTTGCTGAAGATGAGGATGCCATAAAAAAATATGAGCACAAACTTCCTTAACTGCTTCTGGAAGATCTTATTCATGCAAGACTGGAATGTGGTAGAAGCGTTAGTCAGACCAAAAGGCATGACTAAAAATTCAAAATGCCCAAAGTGGCATCTGAAAGTAGTCTTCTCAACATCAGATGGCCTCATTTTGATTTGATGGTAGCCTGTTTTGAGATCAATCTTTGAGAAGAACACGACACCATGTAGCTCATCAATCCTTGGAATAGGGTATCGACTTTTGATGGTTTTCTGATTGAGTGCTCGGTAATCCACGCACATGCGCATGGTCCCATCCTTCTTCACCAATACAACAGTCGAAGCAAAAGGGCTCTTGCTTGGCCTAATATATCCCATTTCAAGAAGCTCCTTAATAGCTTTCTCTATTTCATCCTTCTGCTTCTTTGGGTATCGATAAGGAGTTGTCATAACAGGCTTAGTTCCTTCTTCTAACTCAATGATGTGCTCAGTACTTTGCTCGGGAGGTCTACCAGGAGGTGGATTCTCAAACACCTTACTCCTTTTTATATTCAAAGCTTGAATGTCATCAGGATAACTTCTTTTCTCTTCAGGTGAATTAGATGGCATGATCATACACTCAGGAGATCTTCGAAGAGGTGGATTCCCAAAGCCCTTACTCTTTTTTGTGATTAGTGCTTGAATGTCTGCAGAGTAGCTTCCTTTTTCTTCGAGTGGACTTGATGGCATTATCAAACACTTTGCTGCCCATTCCACTTGATCGTGGCGGATCAACCGCTCCATCCTCTCTAGTGACACAATTCTGAGACCACCATTAGACATTCCTCGCAACACTACCCTCTTCCCATCGGACTTGAATTTCAATTCCATGGTTTGCAAATTTAGAGTGATCTACCAAGAGATCTCAGCCACTGAATGCCAAGGACTGCATCATCAGTCCCTCCTATGCTCACCACAAAGAAGTCATCTTGAATCTTATGATTTCCCAACTTCAAGGACATGTTGGAAATCATCCGATTGCATGATATGGTGGAGCCATTAGCTACCATGACTTTGAATCCTTCAACTTCTTCAGTCACCGACCCTCTCTTAGCAACAATTCTTTCATCAATGAAGTTATGAGTTGCTCCATAATCAATAAGAGCTATGACACGGTGTTCTCCCAACACTCCTTTAACTCTAAATGACTCATTCTTGTGAAGGCTTGAGAGTTGAGCAACCACACCTCTATCATCTTGTTCACTTTCAGGCCCTTCAGGAGCCTCTTCATATTCACTGTCCTCAATTTCAGTCCGCTGTTCGGAGATTTCAGAATCAGATCCATCAGTTGAATAGGTCTCCATTTGATGTAAATTGCCTTTCCCATGACACTTATGTGCCGGGGCCCAAGGTTCTTTGCAAGAATAGCACAAATTCTTCCTTTGGAGTTCTTGGCAGAGCTCATCATCCATCTGGGAAGGAAACTTTTTATGTTGATGGGAAAATTTCTTCTTGTCCTTCCGAAATGAAGAAGGCTTGGACTGAAATTTGGACTTAGGGGCAGCCAACTCCATACTCCTTGATTTCTTGATAGTTTCAGCTAAGGTGGGTGGATCAAAAGCTTTAACCCAACTTTTCAAAGGCTCTTCAAGTCCTTCAGTGAATAAGACCACTAGCCTATTCTCAGAGATACTACTGACCATAACTGAAAGATTTTGGAATTCAGTTATGTAGCTGTCCAAGGAGCCTTGCTGTTTGAGTTGTGCAAGCTCTCTGAATTTAACCTCCGGATCCTTAGAATCAAACCTTTCAATCATCTTGTTTGTGAACTCAGCATATGTAGTTATCAAATTGTGTCCAAGGGTGACCAACCCATGGTACCACCATTTGTGAGGAACACCATCCAAGTGCAGGGTAGCAAACTTAATGGCGTCTTCTTCGGGCATTGGCTTTAAGGACAAATAATTGTCCAACTTCTGGACCCAAGCTCTAGTTGTACACTTATTGCTCCCATCAAAATGTGCTAGAGTGACCTTCCCAAGAGTTTGTTGATAATCTCTTGGAGTGGAGTATCTTTTATCAAACCTCCCTTCCCTTCTCTTCTTTTGATTCATTAATTGATCAAGAGACAAAATGTCTCGGATCTCTGTGGGAAGTGAAGCATATTCCATGTAACATGCCCGTATCTCATCAACTACTGGGACTTCTACCACAAGTGGTGATGCTTCCTTTGGAAGGAATACAGGTTGCAAGGGTCTTGACACCGAAGCAACTGGTACTCCACCATTGTTGCTACTATGGTTGCGGCCATTCCCATTACCTCTTGAATTGTTAGAGGTACTGGCATGGTGTCCATTGGTATCTTGATTTTGACTTCGACCCCCACCAACATTCTGATTCAGTGTGGCCAACAACTGGGACATCATGTCCATCATAGTATCAAACTTTTTCTCAACTCTCTCCGCAGCCCCATTAGCATTATTCTGCTCTGTTGGTTTTTTTGCCATTGAATCTACTGAATTAGCTGAGTCAACCTCTTTATCTCTGTTTCTCAAGACCTCTAAAGAGGTCTCTTCCATTGGCATTAACGGTATCTGAAACTGCTGCCTTCTCTGCTCTCTGTTGTAGTATCTAATATCTCTATCACTCATGGAGAACCCCTAACACACAGGCTGGCAGGAAGAGTGGCTCTGATACCACTGTAATATCCCCCATAATTTTTTCCAATTTTTTTCCACAATTACATTCAACACAACACCTGTTAAGGTTAAGAAATGAAAACCAAATGCTGCTGAAAGTAACCCTCCACTTTCTGATCACCAAGAGCCCAATCTGGGAGGGTGAGAGCATACAGTGTCGAGGGGATTGTTAGATGTCAATAACTGAAAATGATTACAATCTTCGGGTGGCAAGCCAACCCCTTCCGCTTATACAACGGGATATTGAAAACAATGCAATCACCTGACGGTAAACCAGCCAAGGACAAGCCAAAGAACTGAAGAATGCAATCACTCAACTGCTTGTGCAGCGGAAGGACCATAAATGAAAATTAAGATCAATTCCACCGCTTATTCAGCAGGAGGATAACATTACAATCAACTCAACTGCTTATGCAGCGGGAGGACAATATTACAAACTCAAGATAGGCGGCTAAGCCAGCCTCTTCCACTTATGCTGCGGGAACCAAATAAGAAATCAGAAAGATAGCTGTTAGTACTACTAACCAGCTTTATAATTCATTACAGAGATTTCTGAATATCATAAATACTACTAATCTAAGGTAGGCGGCTAAGCCAACTTCTTCCACTTATGCAGTGCGACAGTAGAAAGCCAAAATGTTGCTGTTAGTACTACTAACCAGCATTACAATGAATATAAAATTTGATAACAAAGTGCTGATTATGAGCTGACAGTTGCAACAAGACCTCCAAACATCATCTAACAACCCAATCTACTCACACTCTCAAAATCACACCCAAAATCCAACTTTTGAAAATCTGATATATATGACAGCAGGCTGGAAATGCATAACCAGCAACACTAATCCACACCAAAAAGCTCATAACTCACTCAAAACCCACTCAAAACACCCAACAACACACCCAAACCAACAATAAGCATTGAGAGACCAAGTACGAACTGGAAAACAGCAACAATATGACCCCAAATACTTAGCATGCTTCCCAATGCACCTCCCTAACAAGTATGTCTAGGCTGGAAAATACGATTTGCATTTAAAGTTTGGAAACTCAACACTAAAGGCTGAAAACTTACAAATCTCTTCGCTGGATGCATAGAAAACTTTAGAGCCAATACCTAGAATCAACAGGAGCCTGCACAGGAAACTAGGAGTGAAAATACGCTTCAGCCATGATGCCAACCAGCAACCAGGAAGCACACAAAATCTCACACAAAACAGAGAATCCACTGATACAAACTCTTCTCAATATGCTCTATCTATTCCTCAGAGTGAGAAACAGTCTCTCCACAACGAGGTGCTATATCTCAAGCACGAAACTGATATAGGCTAGGAAGCTCGCGACTTCGAAGCACAAATCTGCCACCATTCCGACAACACTTGGTTAAACGAATTCTCATGGATGGAAAAATGAGAGCCCAAGTCACTTATTTACAACTTTTGCCCTATCAAATTCAAATGGAAATGCTCACCAAATTCCCTCAAATCACATGTCATTTCATCTCATACACATTAGGCGATATATTTCATTTCATTTCTTTCCAAGTATATGGCGTCCAAGATGAAAGTCCTCCACCTAGGCTCCAAGTTCGAACTTTTCCCTTGGTCCACACTTTGCAACATAAAAAAAAACATTATAACTTAAGCATTTTTCATCCACATTGCTTGACTTAGGAGACTTAGTAATCTTTTTTAAAATTAAAAGTATTTTCCCTTTCCTAAGTCATCCAACAATAATAATTAAATATTAGACCTTAGAAAATCACTTGCAAATCAAATACTAATCAGTACCAAATTGAACTATGAATTTGAAGTGCTGAAAACCGTCAAACTGACTGGGTTAGAGTTCTGCATTGAACTGCTAAAAATAGAACTGCTTGAAAGACACTTACTGAAAATAGTAAGTCATGAAAACATCTTCGAAAAACATGCTTGTCGAACCCTGTGAGAAAGCTCAGAAAACCCAAATAAACCTCAAAATCCAGTTAGCTGCCACCAACTTACTAGGAATAATAAGTTTAGAAATCACTCTGGAACAGAATGCATGTTAAACCACCACGAAGCTCTCGAAAAACCCATAAGGAATCCTCAATTCTTTCTGCCAAACTCCAATCAAAACATCCCTGAAAACTGCGAAGAATCCTCCTAGAAAATAGGAAACCCTAATTCCTTATTCCAGTTAGCCTCCGGGTTTCCAGAAGAGGCTAATGGACCACTGATTACCTCCTACTGAGAAGGGGACATTACAATTTTCCTCAAATGTTTTTCGTAATCTTCTTCTTTGTTCTCTTTGTTGTACAATCCTTAAAGATTGCCTAATAACTCGGTCTTGACCACCTTGTGGCCTCTTCTTGCCTTCATTGGGTTCTAAGTGTGAAGATTTTGTCATTGATGTTGTGGGTTGTAAGTATTAGCTTTGATAGCATGACATTTTGTTTGATTTGATTCCTATTTGTCTTGCTTCTTCTCACAAGGTGGTGTGAACTTGGCATTCTGAATAATGTTTTTCTGACTTATGTTTTGGACTGATTGGGTTTGGCAGCTGGGTTGGAGTTATATTGTCAGGTATTATTGATGTGGGAGTTACTTTTTTGAATTGTTACTAATGTTTTGGGACTTATTTTCTGCGCTTCTTGGTGCTGCCACCTATATGAGGAATCGCTAAGGAGATTGTTTTTTATGCTTTGAATCGAATGTCTGCTTTCTTGAAGAGCTCTGAAATGGGTTGACACCTGCCTGTTGTCCTCATTTTTGTTTTCAAAAATGAAGGACCATTACATGAAATTTTTGTGAAAAAATGAAAAAAATTACTCTATGGCACGCTTCCCGAGGCAGAATTTCGACTAATCCTTGGACTGGCTTAATCCTCAGTCCATCCTCGAACTACATTTCGAATTTCATCAAATTCTGGGTTCGTTTGCTATGTCTTTCCTTCAGTCGGGTTTTAAAACCCCAACTGCAGGTGGAGAATTTTCTTCAAACTGCAAGTTTTAATGATATTCATTGTTTTGGTCTTTGTAGGGGAATTTTTGACCAATTACATGTGCACTTTTATTTCAAATATGTTACTTGTAATTTATTTTAAATTTCTCCTTTGTTGTTTTTATCTTTTTATTGTTTTTTGGTCATTTTTAGTTAAAATAGGGATTTTTTGGCTCAACTGCAAGTAAACTTGCAGTTTGGTCAAAAAACCCCTACTTTAATGGTTTTCACATGTAATAGGGATTTTAAATCCCCATTACATATGTGCAAGTAAACTTGCAGTTTGGTGAAAAAACCCCTACTTTAATGGTTTTTGCATGTAATAGGGATTTTAAATCCCCATTACATATGTGCAAGCAAGTATAACTTGTTGTAGGGATTTTATTTCCCATTTACAAGTATTTAAAACTTGCAGTTTGCTCCAAAAAACCCGATTTTGCCTTGTAAGTGAAAAAGTGACAATTTAAAACTTGCACTTTGGTCCAAAAAACCCGATTTTGCTCATAAAGTGCATTTTTGACATTTTAAACTTGCTATTTGGCCAAAAAATCCCGATTTTGCCTAACATGTTGAAAAAGTGAAATTTTAAACTTGTCATATCCTCCAAAAAACCCGATTTTCATTGTTTCATACATTTTAAACTTGCTATTTGTTCCAAAAAACCCGAATTGCAAGGAAAACCATGTTTTTGGAAGATTTTTAGCAAATTTTTGTGGAGATTTTTTTGGGAGATAGAAGGCATTTTGGATTCCTTCCTATTTCCATGCATTTTTAGACACCTTTCACGCCACATGGAGGTTAAGTTTGCTGGTTTTTAGGTTTATAACAACAAACACGTTTTTGCTAAAAAACCACGTTTTTCTTTATTAAAAATGCCACGAATCAGCAATGTTATGAATCGTTTTGGCTTGGTATGCTAAGGTATTGAGGTTAGAAAGAGTCTTGGCCATTTTCCATGCCATTTCTCATGCATTTGCTGCCACGTTTTTCAGTTTTTGCCATTTTTTCAAAAACGTGGCTAGGGTTTTGGAATACGGTTAATTTCTTTTTAAGAGATATTCTTCTTTATTTCAAAGATTGATTATCTTTTGGAGAGGCATTTTCACATTGGAGCAAGGTAAGATTTATTTTCTTCTTGTTTCTTTTTTCTTGTTTTTTTTTTTTTTTTTCTTTCTAGTTGTAAATTTGTAAATGGTTGGTTCTTCCCCAAAAATCAGATTTTGTGAGAGAGATTTTCCCTTTTGTAAAGCAATTTTAGAATTGCATTGTTCTTCCCCATTTTCCCTCTTTACTTGTATTCGGGATTTTAAAATCCCGATTACAAGTTGGATGAAAATCATTGTTCTTCCCTTACGGATAAAAGATTTAACCATCTTTTTTTTGAAATCCGGGTTGCAAGTTGAAAGTTCTTCCCATTTTTGCATTGGCAAAGTTCCAAGTGATCTTCTTGAAATTCATTTTTACCTATCCGCTTCCAATTCCCTCATCCGTACATACCATTTCATCCACTCATTTCACACTTTCATTCATTTTCCCCATTTAAAGTCTACCCGTGGTCAGCCATCCAGAACCCGAAATTGGTCCAAAATGCACTCAAAAAACACTTGAAATTGAGTTTTAAAAGTCCGATTACAAGTGCAAACTTGTAGTTACCCATTACGCATATGAAGTTGCATGTTTGTTCCCACATTTGCAAGTTAATGCTCTTGTTTTCCCCACACATGTAATGCAACTTCCAAAACCCGAAATTCACTTGTGAGCCCATTTTCGCATCAATTTATCCCTTCCCTTGTCAGTCCGGTTTGCACACACGATCTACCAAATCAATGGATTAAGGCATGGGCCTTATTTTGCAAGAAGATTTCAAGAATGAAGGATGATACAAAGAAGAGATACAACAACAATTCATGGTTGAGAGCATAGAATGCTTTCAAGACAAAGATGGTCATGACATGAAAAGAGGAAGGCAGCCCGTTCCCTCTTGAAAAGCTAGTATTACCCCAAGCAAGAAGACA
Organism: Cryptomeria japonica; assembly: GCF_030272615.1. Classification (NCBI taxonomy): domain Eukaryota; kingdom Viridiplantae; phylum Streptophyta; class Pinopsida; order Cupressales; family Cupressaceae; genus Cryptomeria; species Cryptomeria japonica. The sequence goes on from NC_081411.1 coordinate 518,654,385, forward strand.
AGGATGCAAGTTCCCGTTCCGGTTCAAGATGTCTTTACCAATCTAGAATACTTCAAGTTCTAGCATCCTGAAGCGACATGAAGATCATCACAGACAAAGGATGATGCAGTTAGAGTCGTGTCTTTAGACACATGGAATAGTTTTAGTTATGCATTTGTAATTTCGTTTTGACAAGTTACATGTAAAAATATTTTTTGTAAAATGCAAGTTACACATTACTTGCACTTTTGTAATTACATGTAAGACAACTACAAGTTGTGTCCGATTAGGACTGTAGTTGGAATAAGTCTTAGTTAGTTGGAGTAACTCTTAGTTAGTTAATGAAGTCTCAGTTAGTTATTGAATGAGTCTTGGTGGTTGAGAGAATCTCTCAAGTTAGTTAGGATCCTCCCACCTTTTTCTCAAGGCTCCTCTTCTATAAATACTGGAGGAGTCTATTGTAATATTTATCTTTTGGAAAGCAAGCAAAAACTCTGTCAAATTTATAGCAAGAAGTCTTTGAGCTTATGTATGTGAATTGAAAGTTTTGAAGAATAAGAAAGAAGGATTACTCAAGTTTTGAGTCTTTGAGCTACATGTTTGAGTTTGAATCTTTTTATTTCTTCTATGCAAAGTGTTTCTAAAGGAGCTTAGTCCAATCTGATTTGAAGTCTTTGAGCTGCAAGTAGAGAAGATTAATTAAAATAGGAAAATCTCTAGAAGGAGCAGCAAGTCTTTGAGCTTGCGTCTATTCTTGAGGAAAAATTACTGTTTGATAAGAAATAGCAGCAAGTCTTTGAGCTTGCATTAGTTCTTGTCTTTGTGTTAAAAGAATAAATTATTCCAGTCTTTGAGCTGTTATCTTTTATTCATTGTAAAAATTTAGTGTAGCAAAGGGTAGATAGGACTTCCAATAGTCAAGTCTTTGAGCTTGATATTGCTGTCCCGTCCCGAAGGAAGTGACGGAAGTCTTTGCGCTTTCAGGAAACTTCATTTCCTTTCTCTCATTTCACTTGAAAGTAGTTATTGCTGTTCGTTTTCAATCGCTATCCTTTTCTGTGAAGAGAAAAAGATATTGTCTTTCTTGAAGAAAGAAGAAAGATTGCTGTTCCATCCCATTTTATTTCAGTTTAGGTAGATAGGGGGAGCCTTCCCTTAATTAGGAGAGTTTTTACTCGTGTGCTGTGGTTGAAACCACCATTTTGTATATTTCCCCTAAGTGTACAAAATTTTCAACCAACACTGCCGTTTTTTATTTGTCAAGTATAGGTGTTTATTCTTAGCCAAATAAGGTCGATATTTTTATTGGCAACGTATTATGTATGATGAGATGGCTGTTTGATATTAAGGGGTGTGGCAATGTAAAGATGCATTTTTCTTTTCACTAGACTGGAAAACATATTTGGTGGTATTTTCAGATTCACATCTTCTATGAAGTTGACATGTTTTTGAAAATGTGAGCCGCTTTTATTTTACACTACTAATGAAAGTGATTTTAGAGTTCTGTGAAATACGTATTGCCAGGGATACAAAACGCGTTACTTCTGAATATTCAGGTTTGTGACTGCGCGAAATTAATGATGAAGAATTTCAAGGTTGGTGCGAATTGTCTTTGACATAAGAAGATGTATAGTGCTTTTTTTTTGAGGTGCTTGTGAGACGTGGTATTGAAGGCTTAAAAAATAGAGCTTAAAACAGATATATCATTCAATCGATTGAAAGTTTGTGAGATTTTGTTGCTGAAAAATGATATCGATATGATAAGAATCCTTTTGGAGGAGACCGTGTATGTGCAGAAGTGTTGTTAAGAATGAAAAACCAGAGTCGTTGTGGTAGCTGTATGAAGATTATTAGTGCAGTCAAAGTTCGATTCATTGTAAAATTTTCATGAGAAGAGTGTGTTGCTGTGTAGTGTATTTTGAGAGTTTTATGCACTGATGCATAAAACACTGAGCTTACAGTGTAGTCCTCTTTTTAAAAAAACTGAAAGTGGTTTTTATTGGGTTGAATGAGGTTGGAGCCTTTGGAGTCTTGAGTTGGTGCTCTTTTGTAATTCTGGGTTGGAGCCCATTCATTTTAATGGAGATTATTTGGCTGTGGTTTTTACTTGAAAGGGTTTTCCACGAGATAATCCTTGTGTTCTCTCAGTCTGATATGAGCTTCAATTTGTTTTGGCTATATTTGTTTTAAAAATACTAAAATACTGATTCACCCCCCCTCTCAATATTTTTGTTTCGTTTTTCACTAAGGGCATCAATCATGCAAAGCTGGACCGATTTCTTTTAAGGCAATGGCACCAAATGTTTACTGCTATATTTGATAAATTGAATATATAAAATAATAATACCGATGACAATGCATACTAGATACATAAGTAAAATATATCTGTATTCACACATGAAATTATTATAGAGAAGAAGACCAAAGATGGTGGGCCAAGGATTCCAGTTCATCCGACTATATTCTATTATCTTCCTTGGCTAACACAACATATTTAAAGGACTCGACGGTTGCCAAGAGGAACACAACCGTCAACCAACCGACACATAACTGGCAGAGAGTGACAACCCTCTTAATGCAAATAATTAATGCATTGGCAGATTACCAATATTATGGGAAATAACAATACTCATTTTATGTAGACTACAATTGTTTCCTAATGTGTTTTGTAATTTACCCATAAGAGGTTAAACCGTTTTACCAACAGTGGTGAAAGAGACCATGTAAAGGCAAAGTTACTTTTGTTGAATTATTGTCATTGATGTCTATATGACTCTTATGCAATCAGTGATCATCATAATTCCAATGCAAACAAAAGATCATCATTCGTGCTACATAGGCATTGAGATCAAGTTCAAATGAAGGACAAGCTTGATGCATGGTGATTGAGAAGAAATCTGCCTTGACTGGAATGAGTATTGAAGAAGCCAGCCATGCTATGACATGGATGCAATTAAAGATGTACCTCTTCATGAGAAGAGACCAATCCATTATTTACTGCTGCGTTTGAACTGGATGGCAAACAAGCGACTATGGTGTCTATCGAGTATCATTTAAGTAAGTACATTATTCCTAAACAATAATCAATGATAGCCAACAAAGAAATGTGGTGTTTCAGTTAGCAAATCAAATCAAGGAAGACAACAATATGCATTAACAAACAAGCGTTCAAGTTTTAAATGATAGATGCGTTTTGCTAAAAAAGAAAACAAGCCCAATGTTAAGAGATACGATCTGTCAGTAATTAACATGGATTAGTTTGTGAAGGCTGCAACGATAATTAATTAGATAGAATTTGAAATTTGTTAATAAGGACAAAAGACAACAGTTAATGAAAGGCTGCGGTAAATATTTGTAAGGACAGCAATTAACTTCAAAGTCAGCGATGACTTTTGAAATAGAAATGATTAGTTTTTGTAAATGGTAAAAAACAATGATCCTTTATGAACAGCTGCATCCTTTATGAAGCTTTGTATCATTTAAAAAATGATGTCTCTTTTCAAAGAAACAAAAAGATGTGCGAGGCTGTTGTTGTATTGTGTGTAAGAGCAGAACCGAAAGCTCTTCAGACTTAAGGATTCAAAAGAAGAATCAGTAATGAAAATACAACAGATATAGAGTAGACTTTGATGCTGACTGTGAAGAATATCATGTGCAGATTTTTGAAGGAAGAAATTATGAGTAGTTTGTGATCAGAATTTTGACAGTGAAAAGAAAAGTGTGGTAATCAGGTTAGTGAAGATTGGAGTCATCCATTGTTCTTGAAGAGATGAATTACAGAACGAGGGGTTGGTGCCTCTAGTGAGTTGGTGCTCACATAGTGAATGAAGGGTTGGTGCCTCTATTGAGTTGGTGCTTACAAATTGAATGAGGGTTTGGTGCCTCTAAAAATTGTAAAAGACTACAACATAAACTATTATATTATTGTTTCATTGCACATAAATCTAGCTTTGTTTAAAGTTGTTAAAATACTGGAAGTAGTGTTATACTGTTTAAACTGCGTGCTTAACAACTTTTACTGTTTGTCCTCTGGGAAAAGGACAAAATAGCTAGACATCCCCTTTTGGAATCTTCTATTTTGAGGTGCTTGGACATTTGTTAGGAGTTGTAAGATAATATATGACGGTTATGATAGTCATTATGGGTCTCTATGACAAGCATTTATGATAGAGACTCCTATATTGGTCCAGGGGTGTCCAAATTAGCTAGATGCCTTATGACAGTTGTAAGAAGCATCTATAAGAGTCCATATCAGGTGGTAGGTGTGAATTTTTCCAGGTGGTTTTGCTGCCTATTGTTTGGTGATACCACAATGGTATTCATCCTCATAAGTTTCTATAAATTGGGGACTAGAGCTAGAGTTTTTCATTCTATCTTGTTCAATGTGCAGGGTAATAGAGTGTTGCCGGATTTTATAGGGGTTTTACAGAGAAGTGTATTCCCGTTGTGGTCTTCATTGGATTAGTAATATACTTGCGTCTCTTTTTGTGGAGTTTTTTCTTGAAAGGGTTTCTACACGTAAATTTGGTGCTTCATGTCTAATGGTTTTTTTCTTGTTTTTGATTCTGCAATCACATTATTAAGGGTTACTCTTTAGTTTCAGATTTGCAATAACTTTCAGTTTAAGTTCATATCTTGTTTTACAACAAAGATTCCTCCTTGGTTAGTGCGGTGTGTTTCGTTCAAAGTTACAGGCTGTCTGGGAAGGAGTTATTGCGGGAGAATCATTTAGGTTTCTTGTTTGGTTTCAAAGATCAAAGCTTTGAAGAAATTTGTGAGGTCTTTGAAAGAAACAAATTTCAAGGGGCAATTCGTAGAGCTTCAATTAGAATTTGGTTGCCACCTTTAGGGAGACATTGAGTTGGACGAATTACCATTCATACTAATGCCATGTTGGATTAAAAGAACTTTTTTGTTAAGGGCAAATGTGAACTTCTATGTGATAGACGATTTCAAAGATATCTAGGGCTGTAGTGTGAATCATTTGTAGGTCGACGATTGCATATTTTGACCCTATCTTTGGTGTGAAAGTGAAATAGGTTATTGGAGTGAGCAAAGTTGGCTGAGGGTTTTAACAATAGATTGAGGCAACTAATATGACTTCTAATCGCCTTCTTTACCTAGTTGGACGTATCAAAATAATATTATTATTCTATAATGGTCATCTTAGTTGTCGACTTAGTTGCCTATTTAGTTTGTTTAGTGTAACTACTACTTCTTTTATTAGAAGGCGTAGTTAGCTTATTAGCTTTTTTTAAGTGTTTTAGCTTTTTAGCTTCGTGTTGAAGCTTTAGTTTAATGGTTTGTTCTTTTTAGAACACCATCTTGTAATTCTCTTTATATACATTGTATATTCGTAAATATAATAATTCAATTATTTTTCATAGTATCAGAGTGTGTCGATGGGATTTTTTAGGGTTTGGCGAATTTTTAGGCCTTCGTACCTGGAATTTTTTCCAAATTTTTTTTAATCAATTCTTTTTATGAAAAAAATGTTGGAGTTTTCTGGGCATCTTTTGTTGTTTGAAGTTTTTCGTGGGTCTGTTTTAGGGTTCAAGTCTGGAGGAGCTTTTTGCAGGCTTTATTTTCTCCAAGCTTGCGGATTTGTGGAAGTTATTTTTTTCACTGCTCCTGCGACCTGTTTCCATGTCTCGTGCGCGACCCTTTTCCTGTTTTTTTTCGTGGGTCTACGTGGATTTTCGTCGATCTTTTTTGAGGCTGCGTAAGGAGGTGGAACGACTCTTCTCTTTTCCGCGATGCATGGTTCTGAGAAAAATCGCGATTTTTTTTGTGCGGGTTCTACGCACGATGGCGGCGACGACAGTGTTTCCTTTTGCGTTGGGTCTTCTCTTTGTGCTTGTGCGTGTAGATGCATTATTCTTGTGTGAGTTTTTTTTCGTGAGTTCTTTTTGGGCATTTCTGGTGGTGATTTTCTTGTACGCAATTTTCCTGCTCAGATGTTTTTCTTCTCATTGCTAAAGCCACCGACGGTTTTATTTTATTTTATTTCGTGGCTCGAGGGATTTTGGCTGCATTTACTCTTATCTCCGTTTTTTTACGATTTCGTGGCTTATTTTTTTTGGTGAGATTTTTGAAGGTCGCAGATTAGGGTTTTTTGGTCCGAGGATTTTCATGGGCGGTTCTGGGAGTTTTTGAGTTTTGTGTTACTTCGTGGAGGTGTCTTTTTTCAGAAAAATCGCGAGTTTTTTTGAAATCTGCATTGCAACTTGGCTGTCGTTTTTCTATAGCCTACGCGATTTTTCTGAAGATCATACCTGTTTTGTTGGTCACGGGCGGCATTTGTGTGTTGAGTGACGAATTTATTTTGCGCAATTTTTTTTTAACTGAGCGAAGTTTTTTCTGTGGCGGGGGGGGACGAGGTTTGACTCCCGTGTTTAGTTTTTTTTGCGGTTCTGTGTGCTGCGTTGGATCTGTTTTTGAATGATTATTTGCTCGCGTTTTCGCGACCTACGTGATTTTTTTTTGTTTTTCCACAACCATGGTTCTGTTCTGCACAATTTCCGGGTTGCGATATGGTTCTCTGCACCCTTCAGATCCGTGTTTCTTGGTGTTTTCGGGTGCTGGTACATGCCTTGCATCCTCCGTTTTGTTACAGACTTCGTTGACTCATCAGAGGTTTGTTTTTGCATGGGTTTTAAATTGTGGTAATGATTATGGTTTTTTTAAATTTGTTTTTCCTCAAAAAAATAATTCCACGTTTTTTATATTTTTTTCCTAAAAAACAATTGCTGGGTTCTTATAATTTTTTCTCCAAAAAAAATTATTGATAGTTTTTAAATAATTTTTTGTCTTTAAAAATTTATTTTCGGGTTTTATAATTGTTGTCCCTTAAAAAATTATTTTCGATTTTTTCTGTACTGGGGTTTATAATTTTTTCCCTTAAATTTTTTTTTTTTTGTTTTCACAATTTTTTCCTAAAAATTTTTTTGTTGGGTTTTCACGATTTTTTCCTCAAAAAATTGTTTGCTAGGTTTTCACGATTTTTTCCTCAAAAATTGTTTGCAGGGTTTATAATTTTTTCCTTAAAAATTATCTATAATTCGCGATGTTCGCATGGGATTTTGGTTATTTTGGTTTTGCTGTTTTTTCCACAAATTTCGATGATTTGTAAATCTAGTTTTCAGGTTTTGATGGTTTTTTCCACAAAAATTGTGCTTTATTGCAGTCTGTTTTGAGTCGCACTTGGAATTGTTGGGGCGAACATCTGCAACCATGGTATCTTGTAGTCTATTTTGGAGTTCTTGGAGCGAACAGTGCTCAGTGCTCTTCTGCAAAAGTTTTTGCGGTTTTTGCTAAAATCATGTTTGTTGCTCATTGGAGGGTTTGCTAATTTTTCCTCAAAATCGTGGTTTCAGGCTCAGTAATTCGCCTGTGAGGATTACATCAGGTTGGACAGCTTCTAGGACTCTTGGTCATTAACACTTTGTAGATCCTGGGAGGGTCTCCATAGCAACAGAGTGTTCTTTGCATTTGTGATCAAAAGACTTGCAGTGTCTTCTGTAGGGAATTAAGTACGATGACCATTAGGGAGGGTATTAAAATAATATTATATCTATTCTATAATGCTCATCTTAGTTGACTTAGTTGTCTTTTTAGTTCGTTTAGTGTAACTGTTGCTTCTTTTATTAGATGTCGTAGTTAACTTTTTAGTTTTTAGCTTTTTAGCTTTCTTAAGCATTTTAGCTTTTTAGCTTCGTGTTGAAGCTTTAGTTCAATTATTTGTTCTTTTTAGAACACCGTCTTGTAATTCTCTTTATATACGTTGTATATTCGTAAATATAATCATGCAATTATTTTTCAAGGCGTGATAATCCCCTTTAGTAGAGCACATGTAGCACTGTAGGTATGGGAACTCATATGCAGTTGGTTGACTTTGTATACCTACTAGTGGCATGGGCATCAAAGACATTTTAGTCATTGTTTGGGTCGATTGAATTTAGGGAAGTGGTGTAGGGTTGTTGCAGAAGTTTACTGGCCATCTTCCATGTTGGTGCAAGCCTATAGTTAGATAAACAATCATTAACAAACTATAACAAAATTATGATGAGTACACCCTTCCTGCAAAAGAAAAGCTGAGCCCCATTCGACAAAATGACAACAAAGCGCAATTATCATTGAAGAGCTAGGGAAGAGTATGACCTCAGAGGTACATTGGTACCAACTGATCCTAAAGTGGTAGCTCCAATAGGTTGTGCTTATTTGACTGCAGTCGATAGTTTATAAACCTCATCTTTGTGTTGCTTCAGCTAGTGAGTTACAATAACTTAATGTTCTCTCGAGTTCTTGACTGTATGGACAAACTCTGTTTGCCACATACGAGTAAATGATTAAACATAGAAAGCAAATGCACAGAACATAATGGAAATATATTAAAGAACCAATTTGTGTATTAATTCAACAGTCCATGTACATCAAGTGCTTATAACATTACACCTAGATACGACTATCATGATGATACTAAGAAGGAAAGGTATGCAATATATAATACCCGAAGGGGTGCGACCAACCGTCGCGTCCAACTACCCTTCGGGACGACTAACTAACTGCCGTAACTCATTATTACCGACGACAAAATAACATAATGATTATTCCCGACAACAAACTCTTGAAGCTTCTTCTGAACTTTCTCTTGCGCAACCATTATTTTAGCCACTTTTGCTTTTAGTTGAGTGATCTCTTGTTCAATTTCTGCCAACTTAGCTGTTCAAACCTTTGTATGTAATGTTTTTTGAGACAACTCTTCTTGAACTTGTGATTGTTGTTCCTCCATTTCCTTCGACAAGGCCTCATTTCCCATTGCTGATTTTTCAGCTTCTTAGGATTCACTTTAGTGATAACACATTTTGATTTGCAACATAAGATAATGGTATCTAATGATTGTCAAAGGAGCACAAGACTACCAAAATTTTCCCATCCAAACCTAGAAGTGGAGGAACTCTAACTAGTAGCTAGTTATCTCGCACCTCAAGTGTACTCTTTGTTGGTGATCTATAGTTTATAAAGATGTGCACAAAATCTAAGTGGCAATCTTCTTTACCTAAGTTGCCGAATTGGGTATGGGAACGGGAACGGGTACGTGGGTATGAAACACTGGTACGGCATAAATTTTTTTGAGGGCTGGGTATGTTTTCGGTACGTTCATACAAAAATAATATATATATGTGTGTGTGCGCGTGCGTATAAATATATACACATATATATACATACATGCATATATACATACATACATATATATACATACATACATATATACAGACATACATATATATGTATGTAACTAAAAAATAGAATTAAGTTTAGAATGTCATATTCCAATACATATGCTAAACAAAACCACCATTACAAATTTCAAATTTTGAAACATAACATACTAATTTAAATTCAATTTTCAATATCAAAAAGATCAAACTAGAATCTCATGATAGATAAGTTATAAGTTCACTAATCAACATTGTAGGTCCTAAGAATATCGAAAAGATCAAACTAGAATCACTAAACATTTTGGAAACATTTTGTCATCTAAAAATGTGAACCCCGAAGGTACCCACAGGAGATTCATTTCAGAATCCGATTCCGGTACGTTTCGTACCCAGAATCGCCAGAAAAATCCCACGATTCAGCAACTTAGTTCTTTACCCAATTTCTTGATGCACAGGCCTCCTATAAAACTAAGAGACAATGCAAAATTTCCACTCTCTATGCATCAACCACATCCAATGGTGTGTGCCATAGGTTCTATGCGTTGAATGAATTGTTGCAAAGTACATAGTTGATTAGTAAGGTCCCACCAAGGAAACTGTGCTAATGTGGAATCTGTTTGTGGTAAAGGTCTACTCAACTTGGGATGTGTTAAAGTCAAAGTTAACTCCATTTGAAAGTGAGGCTCCTCTATGATAAGTGACAACCACTTCACTCGTTGAAGTGGTTTTGAATGTGTACCTATTTGGTGGAGTGTGGGTAGAGAATGAATGGGAATTGGAGGTATCTTCAATGTATCTTTTGGAACACCCTATTGGTCAAATCATTCTTCTATGTGGCAGGCCTCTACTCGTAGGATTGGTTTTAGGGAGTAGGGAGGAACCATGTACTTGGCTGCTCGTGATCTCTTCTAGTTCATCCATTTTTAGCAATCTCTTTTTTGAATGTAATAATCTCGAACATATTTTTCCGTTGCCGTGTGGTACTATAGTTGTCCTTTGGTGTCTCTTTTGAATTTTACATCATCAAATTGAGATCCTAGAGATTTCTATCGAAAAATGCATGGCCAAGATAGATTGTAGGATAGTTTTAACTTTTACCCGTAATTCACCATTAGATACTTCCCAAGCATAGATCATATAGAAAATAATCCAATGATGTGCAATGCCATGTAGAATCCCTTGTGTTAAACTGGCTAGAACTCATGGATTCTTGTAGATAACAATTCCTTGCAATTATAAAATTCTTCTTTGCTTAACCCAATAATATAGTTGGTCATCCAAAATGCAATATTTGAAGCCTAAGTGACTACAACTAACTTGCTCTTGTTGGGGTCCCTTATGCACTGACATTCTTTTGTAGCCAAATAAATTGAAATAATCTTTTTTCATTCCCCAATCTCCTTTGGCCCACATTTTGGATATCTTCTCACTAACTAAATTGGTCCTGCATAAAGTTTGAACGAGATCCTTTTGTAACATTTATGCTTGAGTTTGGTTACTTGTGGGATTTTGAATTGATGGTCATGTGGAAGGTCCCTTAAACACTTTAGAGATGTTGGTGGGGGTATACGTGATTTTTTTTGATCTCATGGTTCATATGTTGTACAAATGATTCCTGCCTATCCATCACATAGCAGCCTTCAATTCACGCCCTTCTAGTTTATTTCCTACCATAGATGTAATTTTGTGGCTTTCAATTTCTCCCAATTGAGTGTTTTTGGTATTTCTTGTCTTTGCCATCACCTATAGGTAAACTGGAAAATTGCTTGTGATTCTTGTCAAAGAGGTTGGAGGAAGTGCTAGGTGTAGCCAACTTTCTTGTGGTGTACGTTACATCCCAAATGCTTTATCTAGGGTTGTCTTTTGGCCTTCCAACAAAAGATGATGTTCTTGTGGTTTACTAATTTTCTCTCTTTTGAGACATGACAACATTAGCAAAACCAAATTTTTCAACAGAAAAACATCACCCTAGATTGTTTGATGTTTGGCTTCTTGCTTTTGGTCCTTGGATTTTGGAGGTTTGGTCAAAACCTTGGAAATGCTAGTTTACTTATTGTTAGCATTTTAATTTGCACTTCTTGGTGCAACACAAAATGGAACAGATGTGTTGTAGAATCACTCTTCAAATTAGCAGTGGAAGCTCTATACAAAATGAAACTAATATAGTGTAGACAATATGCACTTGCTAATTACAATTTTTACATTGCCTTTTAGGATGCTTCACTTTTATGTTGAATAAAATTAAAAGCGCTTTTTGGGTTCAGCTAGGGCAAAATGTTGAGATTCTCATCAACTCAAGGCAAATTGTCATGCTCCCTTTTTCAAAATTATGGTATTAACTAATAATTAAATTTAAGCTGTCAAAAAAAGTAACTTTATATTAAAATACAACTTATATTACTTTTTTAAAAGGTCATTATAAGTGATTAAATTAAAAGCGCTTTTTGGGTTCAGCTAGGGCAAATGTTGAGATTCTCGTCAACTCAAGGCAAATTGTCATGCTCCCTTTTTCAAAATTATGGTATTAACTAAATAATTAAATTTAAGCTGTCAAAGAAAGTAACTTTATATTAAAATACAACTTATATTACTTTTTTAAAAGGTCATTATAAGTGATTAAATAAAATATTGCTAGACCCAATGCTCAAAATGGTGAGTAAAAGAGACACTTATATTTTTACAATTTTGAGAAGATTATTATAAAGTAATTATTATTTTATTTCCTCAAAAGGTTATAGGAATGTTTTCAGAAATGGTCTTCTTGCTTTTTGGAATAATTTAATTTTCTCAAAAATGAATGTGTATTCTCTTCTAGTGGATGAAAACCCTTTGATTTGTGGCAATTTCCCCAGCGACGAAGACAACTGCCTGAACAAACTAAGGAATCTTTACAGTATATCCCACTTATAAGTAGCCTATGCATGGAAGCCAATTTATAGCTTCTAGACATTGTATATGCTAAGTGGGAGGTGCTCTTTACAAAAGGTAAACATAAGAGTGAGGCCAATTACCAAGCCATTCTGCAATTACCAAACTGGTGGGAGATCATTTGTGTCTTTGGAGTTTCTTGAATAAGCATGGTTCTAGATTATTTGTGACATTCACCAAAGGAGAAATCTATTGTAGGAGAAATTCACTTGCCACTTTTTAGTTTTATAATTAAATGTGTTAAACTTCATTTTGTTATATTCATCTTGCATAACTACAGTATTGAAACTGCACTTTTATAGGCATTGCCTATGATTATTTATTTGATGAATGCTTTCGTGTGATGCGATTTGATAACTAGCCCTAAGTAGCTAATAAGTATAAAAACAGACATGTACAAGTTGATGGAGATACTTTACAAATTTTCCAATAATATGGTGTCTATGTATGCAGTTCCTAGATTGGATAAATTTACTTGCATGGAAGATGAATGCTGGCCTGGAAAGATTTATCCAGAAGAAGGAAATATTATTTTGAGTGCAGGGCGAAAAGCAATTAAGATTACTGTAACTAATATGGCAGATCGACCTATTCAGGTAGTTTCTTTCTTTTAGACAAACGTGCAGGCAGCACAACACATAAAATAGGGGAAAAAAAAGACACCTTTATGTGTGAATGCAAAATGTGAATGTGCACTCACCAGGATGTTCATTTCTTTTCATTCACATTTACTGTTACCACTTGATGTATTTGCACATGCACATATAGCTAGTACAAGTTTTTATATTGTTTTAGCTAATTTTTCTTACTGATAATAGTTCTAATGAGTATGATTTCAAAATAATTTTTGATTGTTATTTGAAAACTAGTACACATATTAGATATGTAAGTGCTAAATACAAGGGGAGCGTTGAACAAAATAGCCCATCCTTACATATCACTACAGGAAAAAAAAGCTTACATATGGAAGGATATTAAATTGATGGAAAGAGCATTAAGTCATATTCATGGAAACATAGTCAAATGGGTTGCATCCTTGTGGTATTTCTCATTTCAAAATACCAAATGTCACTAATATTTCATGTATACTGATTGCAGTTATAAGTATCAATTCAACATTAATAATGACTAGGAGGTAAGGGCCATTTCGATTAGTGAAGCCGCTAGGGGTGAGGAAGAAGCTTAAGGCTTGTGCAATGTGTACAATCAAGCTCCATGAATGTTGGCATCGATTGAGATTTTGTATTGAGTTGTTAGGCATCTGGCTGGAGGGATCATTTCGGCATGGTCCGCTATTATCTCAACAATTTTTTAGTCAACCGTCTCTGGGAGTAGCATGCCATTTACTACTTTTAAAGATTTTTGTGTTGGTCCACCATTTTGCTAAAAACGTGAGCCCATTTGTTAATAGCTACCATTTTTTCAAATTTTTTTGTTACACTGAGGAGTCTGGAGAGAAAACTCACTACATAAGGGTTATAAACTTTCTTTTTCTCAATAATTTTGTGAAGCTTCTCAATTTCTTGGGTTATATCCATAATTACAGAGAGAAGAAACTGTTGAAGGTTGTTTGCAGCTATGTTGGACAAAGGTTAGGCTTGAGAATCTTACAAGAGTGGGGGATAGGGTGTTGTATTGGTGTTCATTGTGATGAGGATTGGACCAATTGAAGTGTAAGGGAACAGAGAAATGAATTGGATGGGAAGGCTCATGTGTCAAAGAGACAAAATAAGATTGTTTTGGAATATTGAGATGAGTGGGATTAACTCCAAACCTTGTCAAAGTTGGGAGTGAGGGAAGGGGGCATTTTTCCACCTTTGAGGTCAAGATGAATACGATTTTGAGATGGACAGGGCCTTGCTACCTAGACTAGTTTGAGAATGGAACAGACTTGCCTTTGGGATTTTTAACAGTTGTTTTCACTATGTGGGTGTGATTAAGTTCATGAGGAGCAGACATTTGTTGGTTTAAAGAGATAATGCAATTGGTGCCAGGGAGGATGATTGATTCATTTTCCTCAAGATTGATGGGTTCTTCTTGTTTCATTGCTGCCTTCTGATTGTCTTCATAAGATTTGGGGCTTTTTCCTCTTTTTTCTTCTATTGTGTACCTTCAGACATCCCTGTGATTTGGAGTTGCTGCTTTTGAAAGTGCCCTTTCATTCATTTATATATTTTTTTGTGTCAAACTTCCTTCCCATTGTATTCTTAACCAAGAGTTTCATCTGTGATTGCAAAAGATTAAGAAGTCAATCACAAATCTCTGAGATAGATTTATTGGAGTTGAACAGCCACTGCATTTACTTTATAGAGAAGAAGTTGGGCAATTGAGAGATGGCTTGAAGTTATAGAACCTTTGGTAAGTGTGTTGTGTTAAGGGCTGATTTATTAAGTGTTACTGATTGCCTTGGACTTCAAAATTACGTTGTCTTATTGCTCTCACTCCATTCTGGAAAGAGTTTATTTGTGCCTATAGTAGTCCTATTTAATTTGTTACATGACACTCCTTTTTATGCCATTAATATTGTGATCCCACTAAATCAAACAAATCTTGGAATGGATTTTCCTTATATCTGGTGGATAATAGTAATACTATTAATGTCAACCAAATTAAAGTTTAAACTCTTTCCGTCAAGATTGCTGTTTTTGTCTAGTTGTGGAGTTTGTATGAAGTGTTGAATGAACGAGAGATTAGTGGTTCATAAGTGATGAATTGATTTGTTTGGGACAGAAAGTTGACAATATGGATTGAAGGCATAGTTAAGAGAGGTATATAGGTATTCTGTAAAATCCCTCACTGAATTTTTTACCAAATTTATATCTTTCCAGTGGATAGTTTGTCACATAGTTGAACTACTCGCCAAAAACAAAAACTCGCCAAGGCCTGAAGAAAAAACTCGGCAAAACTCAACAACTTAAAAATTTGCTTAAATTTAATTAGAAATGCATTTTTTTTGGCAAAATTCAGTGAGTAGATGCATCCAATGAGTCAATAAATGAGTACACAAAAGAAACAAGCCGAGTCTAGATATATTTGATTGATTAAAATGCAAATTGGGTAGAAAATGGCGTCCGCTTGTGGAATGTTGATGGCTGATAGACTGAAACAAAATGAAATAGCAAATTGTTTTTGTAAAACTAAAAATAAATACTACATCAAAACATTTACATCTTCCTCTTCCCAGCTCTAGTGAAAACTAGGTGAGAGATAGAACTAGAGGGTCTAGTCCTAGGAGTTCGATGTGGCTCCTCCACCTCACCAAAATGAGGTTGAGGGTAGCACCCCTCGCGGGGGTCTGAGGGTGAGAGAGAGAGGGGTAGAGAGATAGGTCTAGATCTTGGGGGAGAGAGGAGTAAATGGTAGAGAGAGGGGATAGAGGAAGAGTGATAGGGAGATAGATAGGCCTAGAATTCGGGGCAGATAAAGTGAGTGAGATAGAGAGAGCTAGAGAATGCTGATATTGAAACCACTCTCAAACACCCTGCCAATATATACATGAAATGTGACTTATACTTAAATGTTATATTTCATGTATATATTCTGATGAAGAGAATGAGACTGACTCAAAAAAAAAAATTTTAGATAATTTTTTGACATGTTTGGGCCTTTTTTTTTTTGCAACTGAGTTTTTGTCGAGAACTCGCTGAGTTTTTTTGAAAAACTCGCTAAAAACTCGATGAGTTTTTCCCAAAAACTTGGCGAGTTTCTTTTGGGAGTCAATGGTGTAAATACTCGCCTAGCAAAAAAACTTGCGAGTTTTTCAAAACTCGCGGAGTACTCTTCGAGTATTCCATTTATGTAAGTTATATTTCCCAAGAGATGGGTGTACATTTATGATGACCCCTTCCTAAATTCATACATGAGACATTAAAAATGCACTGTTTTTTGATTAGTAAGTTTGTTTGATGATGGGGTTTTCCAGTTTTCGCACATAGCTTTTATCATTATGCTAGAAATTCATACACGAGACATTAACATATGTATAGATAGATAATAACCATATATTACAATCAATCCTATGCTGTTATAACAAAGATACATTGAATCAATTGCTGATCTTACAAGCAGATACACATTCAGCCTCGTCTGAGTTAGAGCAACAACCAGACGTCTTTTATGGATAGTCTCTTGGATTGCGTCGATTATGGATAGTCACTTGGATTTCGTCGTTCTCGGAAAAAACTCAGCTGCATTAAAAAAAGATGCAATCCAAGTGACTATCCATAATCCAATTTAGCACAAATTTAGTGGCTCAGGCTAACTTTACACTGCAACTTATAATCAACAAGATGCAAAAAGTATGAACCATGGAAATTCATCAAACACCATTACATTCTCCATTGAAATCAAAACACTTTATCCAACAATTGAGAAATTGGAAGAACACCATGCAACAAGTTGAAATAAACATGAATCCACCATATCTTCAGTGAAATCAAATTTTATTTCTCGAAGTCTTACAACAATGTCTTCTCCTTCTACTACTCTAAGGAGCAAGAGCTCTTCACTTCTAATGAGTCAACTATCTAATGAATTACAAATGAGAAGGCAGGGCCTTTTATAGAGATCCTCCTACAAATGAATGATCAAGATTGATTTGAAATCAAGGGCCAAGATTACACCATGTAAACCCTAATTAGGGTTTTGACCAAAATGAACCCTTTGTGGCACCAAGTAGTGGGCCTGCCAATTAATAAGGCATCATGCCCATCATGAATTTCACAATGCCCTAGGCTACTAACCTCATTTCTAAGTTTGAAGGATAAAAATCCTAAAATAGACAATACATGCTTCCAGACTTGGCCAAAATTTGGCTGTTTCTCTTTCATTTCTTCATATCAATTCTCTAGGTTTTCTTGACACATCACCAAATATCCATCATTCCATTCTTTTGCACGTGCATTCTTTGTTCTATCATTGCAATCTCTTCCGTGGATGATAATATTATCCACTCAATGATGTCCTCTCAGCATCCAAAGTCCTGCTTCTTGCAATGTACCTAAAAGAAAAGTTTGAGGACTTAGACTCGCCGCGGACTCGACAGCCCAAAAATTGGATTCAGACTTAGACTCGGGAAAGGACTCCGCAAAAAAGAAAACCTTAATTTTACAAAAAAAAGGAAAAATAAATTAATGCATTTATAGAACATAAGAGCCATAATTGAAACATGATACATTTCATATGATCCCCAAACACTCAATATTTGAAATTTCATCTTCATATACTCATAGTTTCAAACTTTAAAATGTATAAAAGCAGCATAAGTTTATAAATGTTAACAAAATTACATATAATGATATGTCCAAATGTGAAAAACAACAAACTAAAGAGTATAGCTCAATTTTTCAGGCCTTGAGCTAGTAGTAGTAGGTGTTGAGGTATCTAAATGGTGAGATGATTTTTCTTCAAAATCAAAGTCCTCATCTTCGTCCTCCTCCATTTCATCGAATCCTACTGCTTCTGCTTCTTGTGCTGCTCCTCTCTCTACTTCTGCAAGATCTTCTTTGGTAAGGAGGATATCATCACCATCATTTTGTTCATTGATGGTCCAATCACCATATGGATCAATTTCATCCAAGTCAATGGCCTCATGTGAAACATCCCCTCCTTTCTAGTGCGAAGGCAAAGGTTGTATCGAACGAAGACAAGATCATAACCTATTTCTCTTCTTTGTGTGAATGCTCTCAAATAAACTCCAATTCCGTTCACACCCAGAAGCACTACATGGCTGGGACAAAACATGGATGGCTATCTTTTGAAGATTAGGCATGCCCGACACCATAATTCTCCCACCATAAATCTACAAAAAAACATTTAGAAATATTAGAATTGAGAAAAAAATGTAACAATCAAGTTTCTAGTTTTTTTCTTGTAGTATTGAACTAAATTTTTTACCTGGTTGTTGTTTTCCTCTCCTATCAATTGCTTGTTGTGAAGAGAAGAGTCTCCCCTCTACAACCTTGTAGATCTTGAACAATGAACATTTCCAAATTCATAAATAGATAGTCAAACTCAACAATGAACATTTCCAAATTCATTAATAAAGATATAGCAAATGTCAAATCTCAGCTCCAACTCATCAAGAACCTTGTCTCTCAACTCAGGATCAGGTGCCATCTTATCTATGCATGCAACAACACCTGCCATGACCTCCTCATTAGCCCCTAAATGAATCGGAGAAGTAGAATTTCGGGTTCAAGAAGTAGGCGAAGGCATGTATCGGTTGGTGGAGTTGGTTTGTCCACCTATAATCAATGATGTGCCACAGGATTTCACATTTTCTTGTATTTCCGCCATAGTAATGTGAAATGGCCTCTTTGGCCCTATCCATGGCCTCATAAATGAAGTCCAATGGCATGCCCTCTCCATCCACCATATGAAGAACCCTTACCAAAGGTTTTGTCACCTAAAAAAATGAAACAAATTTTAAATCAATACAAATTAACCCCTAAAAAAATTAATCAGCAAATAGATTATCTTGTATAAAGTTTACGTTTGTGTTTGTTACTTGCCCCATTCAACTCCTCTCCACTTTTGGGGTACCCTTCATAAAAAAACAATGCTTACAATCTTCTCCGCTTCAGCTCTTTTGGAGTATGCAAACTTCAACCAAGCATCAAACACAAACATTTGCTTAAGATGAGGAATGGCACCAAGAATGCTCTACAAAGTGAGGAAGTGGCTAGCAAATCGTGTCACTCTAGGTCACACAAGGTCCTTGCCATTTGTGTGTTTTCTCATCAAAGCAAGGACCCAAGTATGGTTGTAGATGAATTTGGTGACATTTTTTGCATCGTCAACCACCCTTTTCACCCATCCAATCTTCCCGATGTCCTCTAACAACAAGTCCAAACAATGTGCAACACAAGGACTCCATGTAATTGTAGGATGCCTCTCCATAAGCATTCTACCTACAATTACATATGCAACTGCGTTGTCTGTGATAATTTGGATAACATTCTCAACTCCGACTTCTTGGATCACCCCATCCATTAGATTGCACAATGTTCTTGCATTTTTTATTTCATTATGAGTTATCAATAGACTTTAGGAATACCATTTCACCATTTCAAGCCACCAAGAAGTTGAGGAGAGTCCTATCCTGTCCATCTATCCATCCATCTGATAAATTGCTGCATCCTTTTCTTCTCCAAAATATTTTTTGATAATCAACCACAACTTGTGTATTTTTGACGGCTTGCTCTAGCAATTGCTCACTGAAGTCTCTACCTGTTGGGACCTTAAACTCCTTACCTGCAATTGTAAATACATTAACCAAACCTTCCCAATACTCATTGTTCACTGCATTGAAAGGTAAATTATTGTAATACCAAAAGTTTGCTGTTGCTATCCTTGCTCATGTTTCTCTCTATTCCATCCTATACCTTCAAGTGAAGGTTGTTCTCTTGGAACATTGCATGGAACAAAGTAATTAGGGTCTGATCTAAGAGGAGTCTCACTAGCCTCACCCTCATTGTCACCAAAAGATGAAAGTGGTTGATGTAAACTTGGGCTTTCGCACAAGGGGACCTGAAGTGGACAGTGTGGGATTCATTGTAGTTGCTATTGCTTCTTTCGTTTTGTACCTTTCTTCCTTTTGCATATCATACTTAGCAAGAAGGGCCTTCATCTCTCTAATAATCTCCGACATTGTTCTGTCACATATCTCCACATTTTGTCTAGGTATTTGTGCAAGGTGGTATTTTAATCTATTGATTCCACCAGTCATCCATTTGCCACAAACTGTACGAGTGACCTCTCCCTTTTTGTTTCCCAGTATCCCATACTTCCATGCTTTACCTTTTTGTCCTCTTGGCTTTGGGGTTACCCTTGGAGTTGAACTTGCCATTGCTGTTTTAATATGAAAAAATTAAAAAACCAGCAGAATTTTGTGGAAAATCAACAAAAATAATGATAATGAATCATTTGAAAAAAATAGTATTCGAAAACAAGAAAAAAACATAAGGAAATAAGTTAGGAAGGGAAATAGATTTTTTTTTGGCAGCATACTCCCTTGTTTTTCAAGATATTTTTGATTTTCAAAAGATGGAAATGAAAAAAAAAGAGAAGAAAAATCCTTACCTAGATCTCTTTTGCTGTTTTAATCTTGTTTCCTCTCCTCCTTCAAACCCTACAAACCTGTTTTGAGTAGTTACAAATGACAAATGAGAAAAAAAAAATGACTAAAAACGTTTGACTGGGTGGGTGAAGCTGCGTTGAGAGTCTCTGCCACGGACTCGGGAGTCTTGACATTAGACTCGCTCGAGTCCTTGTCACAGACTTGGGAGTCTATGCTGAGGACTCTCCTGGACTCGGCTCGCGAGTCCGTGGCGATTCAACTTGGCCTGCCACCAGACTTGCGAGTCTTAGTGAGTTTGAGGCGAGTCCACCGAGTCTGAAAACTATAGCTGAAAAAGACAAGGAAGTGTTGTGAAATACAAGTATCAATCAAGTTCATAGTTAGCAAAATGCAAAATTTGAAGGATAAAGCAATAAGCACAATGCATTTCTCAATACATCAAAATCCCGATTCTCAACTTGATGACAATATTAAGACTGTATCCTGTCTAGGCTGTATATTCCTTAAGAATCCATTTCCTGCATAGTCATTTCATTACTTTCAAAGATCAAAATCCAAACCGACAATACCTTACAACTCATTCCTTAGGGTCGGGAGACAACACAGAATGCAAAAGACTTGGCTTATTCGGCAAAAAGAGGGGGTCCCCATTTGCAATGGGGCGATGTGTGAAAACGTCACAAGAAGCACTAATTCCACTTTTATATTTTTCAAAACTTTCCCAAAGGCCTTTTCAAATTCTCGCTTAAAATAATATTTCTTTTTTTTTTTGCTTTATTAAATTAATTAAAATAAAGTTATCCATAAAATGTTACTTTATTGGACAACTTAAAATATTGATGATTTATTAATGTCATTATTGATGTGTTTATCAATTGGTATCAATTCAGTTGTATGTGAACATGAAGCTATTGCGTATGTTACATGAAAATCCTGCAAGCAAGCTACATGTTAATCTGCAAAACAGAAAATTAGTACAATCACATTTATGCAAACTGTATGACAAAATGTTCATTGGATAGAATGACAAAAATTTGGTGTGGGGTCCAGGTGGGTTCTTACAAATTAGGCTGAAGGGTCATCAATGAACTTACCCTCGAGAAGGGGATATGCCATTGGAGTTACCCTTGTAGCATATTTGTAATGGTTTGTTTTCAGTTTTGTTGAAGTGGTGATTTGATTGTTTCTTGAGTGGGGCCATGTCTTGTTTGTTTTTGTGTGGTTATTTCTAGTTTTTTGGGGCCACGTGTTTATTTTACTCCCATCTTTGCAAGTTTGACTTTGGCATGTGATCCCATGTATTGTGTATTTTTATGAGGACTTGGTTTTATGCTTTAACTCTTGGTTTTAAAATGGTTTGTTCATAAAAAAAGGTTAATTTGAAGGGATATTAGTGTAAACTTAAATTTTAAGCTTAAGTTGGGTAGTTCAATTCAACCCTGATTTTTGAACCTAAGGTTTAGATCAGTTTAGTAGCTATGCACATGGTTAGTTTAGTAGGTGTGCACACGGCAAGTCTCTATTTAATAATTCATTTTGCAATTCGTATGGATATTGAACGTGGCAAGTCACTTTGCAACTTTTATGTTCACATTGTTTTAATAATCACTCATCTTCCTTAAAACTGTTATGAGCAGAGGGCAAGATATGGACACTCCAATGAGCTTTGTAGAGAATGGAAAGGCTTGAATCATGATCTTCTTAAATTATTTTAGGAGGTTATTATTAGCATAATAGAATTGTTATCCCTATAATTGCATCATCATCTTCTTTTTCAATCTGAGTTATTTTTTGAGAGGTAGTCAGACATGGGTGTTCTTGGCAAGAATTGGCATGTTTGAGGTGTAATTTTCAACACTCTTCGATGGTGAATATATGCCTGACATTTGATAACTTGAAAGGAAGAATTCGCATTTGGATCACTCTTGAAAATAATGAAACTATGTGATATTGGGGTTGCACTAAGCACAATGGGTACGTCAAAATCTACAATTTGTAACTATTCTTTTGGTATAATTTTTTCAGTTATTAATTTCAATGTTGAATTTGATTCTTGAACAGGCTCTAACAACACAATTTTTTGGTATCTATGAATATTTTATTTTTGTTATTACTAGAAGCCTTGGATCCTTAGAAACAAGGTTGTTCTAGGGAAAAGTATATGTTTTCCGTTTCATTAGCCTGTCTTGGGAACAAATTAGCTCTGTTACCTCCCAATAGATATAATTAAATTACAACAATCTTACATTATCATATCATTATATATTTGACATTGAAAGCATGTTTCTAAATTGATTTTATGTTGTGAGTTATTAAAATGTTTTTCTATATTAATCAATAGGTTGGTAGCCACTATCACTTTATCGAGGTGAATCCATTCTTGTGTCTTGATCGAGAAAAGGCTTATGGGATGCGTCTTAACATACCTGCTGGCACAGCTGTGAGGTTTGAGGTAACATGTTTACATTTTAATGTTTTTTCTTTGTCATCCTTCATTGCAACCTATATAGAGTTGTACAAAATGAGAAAAAAATGAAGAAATATTCTAATTATCCAAAACCAATAGTGAATAATCATTTCTGTGACATCTCTGATTTGATTTTATGGTTTATAGCATAGTTGAACTACTTGCCAAAAGCAAAAACTCGCCAAGGCCCCAAAAAAAAAACTCAGCGAAAACTCAGCAACTTAAAAAATTGCTTAAATTTAATTAGAAATACATTTTTTTTTGCAAAATTCAATGAGGAGATGCATCCAATGAGTCAATAAATGAGTACACAAATGAAACAAGCTGAGTCTAGATATATTTGATTGATTTAAATGCAAATTGGGTACAAAATGGCATCCTCTTGCGGAATGCCAATGGCTGATAGACTGAAACAAAATGAAATGGCAAATTGTTCTTGTAAAACTAAAAGTAAATACTACATCAAAACATTTTACATCTTCCTCTTCCCAGCTCTAGTGAAAACCGGGGGAGAGATAGAACTAGAGGGTCTAGTCCTAGGAGTTCGATGTGGCTTCTCCACCTTGCCAAAATTAGGTTGAGGGTAGCACCACTCGTGGGGGTCTGAGGGTGAGATAGAGAGGGGTAGAGAGATAGGTCTAGATCTTGGGGGAGAGAGGAGAGAGTGAGATAGAGAGTGGTAGAGAGAGGGGATAAGGGAAGAGTGATAGGAAGATAGATAGGTCTAAAATTCGGGGCAGATAAAGTGAGTGAGATAGAGAGAACGAGAGAATGCTGATAGGAGCCTAGTGATTACTGAAATTTTACTGTCTGAAAATTTAAAAGATCTTCTAAAACCTAGAATTTGCATTATAACTCGTAGAGATCTGAAACCACTCTCAAACATCCTGCCAATTATCGTCTTTTTCCTTTATTATAATTAAATATTATATTTCATGTATATATTCTAATGAAGAGAATGAGATTGACTTGAAAAAAGAAAATTACATAATTTTTTGACATGTTTGGGCCTCTTTTTTTAATGCAGCGAAGTTTTTGCTGAAAACTGTAATGTCCCCTTTCGGGTTTTACCTTGATTTAGTCCTGAAACAACAATTCTAACTCAAAGTAAGAATTATAATACATTAATAAATATAATCTTATCAAAACTGAATATATTTAATTATAACTTTTAACTCAAAAATCTTAAGAATAGTACGGAACATAGAACTTATCTTTCTTTATTGTAATAACCATAATAACCTCTTTCCAAGGTCTAACGCTCCTTATATGTCTTTATGCAAAGTATATAATGATATCACTTATAGTGATATGTCTGAGAGTATACGCTGTTCTGATATCTTCTTTATAATATATGTGAATTATACCTCTGCTTAACGATCTGATCTGACATCAAATTACTGTTGTTTCAGACAGTTGGCTTAATGCTTATGCGATGTTGGATTGTTGTTTCAGATTCGTCCTTATTACTTCTGCGGTATTGCTGTTTTGTTTAATCAATCTCCTAAGATCGTGCAACCACAACTATAAAATCTATGGCCCAAACTGAATGCCTTGTATATTCCAAATATCCCCGCACCCCTTTCTAATTCCAATTGCTATTCTATATATCTCTTTTCAAAGAGGCTTCTTCCGAAAAGTCATGTCTTTCTATTTGGCCATATCTCTTCACAATTTAAATCGCTCTACTCTTAATGAATCACACCTCTTGGTCGATCACACTTCTTGCTTTTGCTTATGTTAACCAATGCTTCTCCTCATTGTATTAAATCACACCGTAACTAATGCATTATGGTCTAATGTTATTAATTTATTTATAATAAATACGATCTCCTTTCTGTGAACCAAATAGGGATAAAAGTTATAAACAAACCATCTTCCATCTTTGCTACATAGCTTCCTTGTCTCTTTTATACATGTATGCATAGGCAGACAAATCTGCATGGTCTGCCACACTGTGTTTATTGAATGATTATAGTAATTAATAATGATTACAAATTAATATTTTATTTAATAATTTATTATTTTATAGATAAATGGTTACTCGTTATTTAATAATATATTGCTGATAGAAATAAATGGATGATTAATCAATCAGTACTAAATAAGTGTATTGATATTTAATTTAATTTAATTTTATGTCTATTCATTTGTATTTTAATTTTATTATAATTATTTATTATTAAATTATATTTCAAAGTGGGGACATCACATTCTCCCTCACTCAAGCGTGCTTGTCCTCAAGCACTGATCATGGAGTGCTCAAAACGATTCTCAATATGAAAATGGTTTTGGAAATACACATGGAATAAACATGTTGAGAGTACATCAGATATGAAACAGACATAGAGAATACACATAAAACATGGAGCATACACGCGGAATTGCATATTGTTAGGTCCTTGACACTCACTAAGAGTATCCTCTACATTCACTAAGAATGTCCTTAGCACTCACTAAGAATGCACCTGGCATTCACTAAGAATGCCCCTAGCACTCACTAAGAATGCTCCTGGCACAAGCTAAGAGTTCCCCCAAACATTCACTAAGAATGCTGCTGGCACTTGCTAAAAGTGCCCCCAAACATTCACTGAGAATGTTCCTAGCACTCACTAAGAATGCCCCTGACATTCACTAAGAATGCCTTGATTTCTTACTGGATGTTTCTCCATCACAGCCTTCTTCTATCATATGTATTTGTCCTCTTTTGCATTGATGGTTATAGCTCCATGGTTCTTTACATTTGAAACATAGACTCGTCTTCTTTAATCCAAGCTGGCAGCCTTTTTCCCCAAGAGGGCAGGAACATGCTCTGATACCACTTGTAATGTTCCCTTTCGGGTTTTACCTTGATTTAGTCCTGAAACAACAATTCTAACTCAAAGTAAGAATTATAACACATTAATAAATATAATCTTATCAAAACTGAATATATTTTATTATAACTTTAACTCAAAAATCTTAAGAATAGTACGGAAGATAGAACTTATCTTTCTTTATTGTAATAACCATAATAACCTCTTTCCAAGGTTTAACACTCCTTATATGTCTTTATGCAAAGTATATAATGATATCACTTATAGTGACATGTCTGAGAGTATACGCTGTTCTGATATCTTCTTTATAATATATGTGAATTATACTTCTGCTTAACGATCTGATCTGACATCAAATTATTGTTGTTTCAGACAGTTGGCTTAATGCTTATGCGATGTTGGATTGTTGTTTCAGATTCGTCCTTATTACTTCTGCGGTATTGCTGTTTTGTTTAATCAATCTCCTAAGATCGTGCAACCACAACTATAAAATCTATGGCCCAAACTGAATGCCTTGTATATTCCAAATATCCCAGCGCCCCTTTCTAATTCCAATTGCTATTCTATATATCTCTTTTCAAAGAGGCTTCTTCCGAAAAGTCATGTCTTTCTATTTGACCATATCTCTTCACAATTTAAATCGCTCTACTCTTAATGAATCACACCTCTTGGTCGATCACACTTCTTGCTTTTGCTTATGTTAACCAATGCTTCTCCTCATTGTATTATATCACACCGTAACTAATGCATTATGGTCTAATGTTATTAATTTATTTATAATAAATACGATCTCCTTTCTGTGAACCAAATAGGGATAAAAGTTATAAACAAACCATCTTCCATCTTTGCTACGTAGCTTCCTTGTCTCTTTTATACATGTACTCTGCGAGTATTCTATCTATGATTTACTCTCTTTTGGAGAGGAGTTTTTTTCCCAAGTGTTTTTCTCCTTTTCTCTGTTTGTGAGAGTTGCATTTGCTTTGCATTGGTTTGTAGTAGTTCTCGGAACTTGTTCAATTTAAGAAGTTGCTCCCTTTAGCAAGCTAGAGATTTTTATCCATATAAATATAGGACTTTATTATGTTCAATTGTGATAGAATATTCTGCTACTGCCTATCTCTCAACCTTATCACACCTTAGATCCCCTTAATATTCTTGATCTTTGTTTGAATAGACCTTCCTGTTTCATATAAGTGCACATTGTTTTGATTAGGATATGATGGGTCTTTAATTGATTAAATTTTATTCGACAAGTCATTGATAGTAAAGGTATTTAAATTACTTCTCAATTTTGACCCTTGCATATTTTGCTTATCTTTGTCTTGATACAAGGAAAAAATATGTTTTGACCTTGACCTATGTTTTCAATTTTATTTCAAGGTCAAGGTTCTTTTCAAGCACTTTGAAAGACTTTTTCTATTTATTTGTTTGTCTAGCTATTTCTCCCAACAACAATTGTAATGTAATCATTCTCGTGTTCAAAATGATCATCCAATATTCTCAATGCTGTGGTTGCAAGCAATTTTGGTCTAAGCTACCAAATTGGAGTCAGGTGCAGGTAGGGGTATGCCAGCATGGTACCTTGGTATGATAAATTTTTATTTAAGGATTGGGCATGTTCTGGGTATGTCTGTAGTTCTCTTCATTTTTGCCTCCCATATTAGCATTGTTTGGATTAATACCATTGTTGGCACCAATATTAATGCCTATTTGTCAAGCCACTAATTTAGTTAAAAGTTCTGACCGCTGATTTTGTTGTTGTGCTCTTTGTTCTGCAACTTGTTGCTCTCTAACTAAGGCATCCAATAAATTCAGAAATCTCTCTTCTTTTGGATCTCTTGCATTCGTGTCACCCATATTCTCTATGTTTTGTCTCTCTACGGCCCTTTGTTCTTTTCCAGCCAAATTTGGAGTAGACCTGTTTCTGCGATAATGTAGTGGAAAAGGTGATTGTTCCCAACGTGACATATGATTGCTCTGTCATATTGTACCTGGCATAT
The DNA here is from genome assembly GCF_030272615.1 of Cryptomeria japonica. NCBI lineage: Eukaryota > Viridiplantae > Streptophyta > Pinopsida > Cupressales > Cupressaceae > Cryptomeria > Cryptomeria japonica. The sequence continues at coordinate 518,681,876 of NC_081411.1, forward strand.
CACTGCTTTGTCATATTGTACCTGACATATCACTGCTCTGTTATATTTTTCTCTTTCAAGAAGTCACAAATCAGCTCCACTTTGTAAGAATTGCCTCTACCGACTTTGTGAAATAATCTGTTGTTGTAAGGTTGTAAATATGGCTTTTCCTTGAATTCGGGTTGAGAGAGCCAATGAAATCCAACAGCCATTTTGAAAAGGGAGCCTCAATGAACATGGGTTTGAGTTGAATAGCTGTGAACTTGAGCTTGCAAATAAATTGATGACATGCTTGACAATTTTGAGCCCATTCACAAGCATTGCAAAACATGGTTGGCTGGTAGTATTGAACTCTCAATTTTTTAATGCCATCATTCCTGAAGAAAAAAGGCCACCACATGCCTTGTCATGAAATCTTTTCAACAGCTTGGGGTGTTGATCTTTGTTTACACACTGTAAGAATGTGTCATCCAAACCTTGTTTGTAGAGAGTGTCCTTCCAAATCAGAAACTTGAGTGGCTTCAATCTTGTTTGTATTGGGTGACCTTCCAAATCACAAACTTGAGTACTTTCTCTGGACCCAAGTGAATGCCAAAGCAGGAGATGTAGATTGATATAAAGGGATCTCAGGCTATGGAACCTTGAATTTGACTGCTATTAATTGAGGCTTTTGGTAGAGCCGCAGAAGAGTCATTTCCTCTTCCCTGGTCAGTTCTTCCATGGGTATGTTGTGGGAAAATATATCTCAGAAACTTTTATGTGTGCCAAATCAAGTAATTAAAATCCTATTTCTGAAGGAAATAGAAGCAAATAGGACTTTTACTGTGTTATGGATATTGCAAGCATACTGATTATTAATTTCCAGAATATTTTCAAGAAAAAGATAATGGGTCTTGAAACAAGCATTTATTCCTAAAAGACATAACCAAGCTAATGCATCAGAAAAAACTATTCTGTTTTCACAGGATATAATGAGGAATTTGCTAGCAAATTTAATAGATTTTTTTTGTTTTAGACAGCCATGATCTTTGCAAAATACTTTGAATCCAGATTTTATCATATTGTGGGACCTTTGCAAGGAATTTCTGTTATGATTCATACACATTCAGGTTAACAACATTCTATCTAGAAAATACCATGCAAGTCAGTTCATATTCTGATTCTCTAGATTACAAATAGCAAGATACTGCATATCATATTTCCATGTCTTTCTGATGGCTAGATTTTGGTATTCAAGGTTTTAAATGCATTTCTAATATCTCAGGCTGGCGAAGAAATTCCAGTAACACTTGTTAGTATTGGAGGGAATCGGAACATACAAGGTGGAAATGGAATTGCAAGTGGTCCAGTAGATTATGCACGGCTTCCACAGATTATGTTAACTGCCCATGCTCAAGGTTTTCTCCATAAGAGAGAAACAAATGCCATGTACATAAAATGCTTAAAATATTTTGATTTCATTTTTTATCATATTCATTGGATTGGTTTCCTTCACTTTTAGCACAAATTAGGAGCATATATTTTAATTTAAACAGCATCTTGTAGTTTAGCAAGCTGATCTTGAAAATTATGTCTTGCAGAGAAGGTATCACTGGGGAAAATAATGAAGTTACGTGTAAGATCACTAAGGAGAAGTATAGTAATTTATATGGGCCAACTAAAGGTGATAAGATTAAGCTTGGGGATACAGATTTGTATGCAGAAGTTGAGCATGATTTCACAGTGTATGGAGATGAGTGTGTATTTGGTGGTGGTAAAGTAATACGGGAAGGCATGGGTCAGGCGTCTGGATATCCATCTGCTTCTTGTCTGGATGTTGTAATTACAAATGCATTAATCATAGATTATACAGGGATTTATAAAGCAGACATCGGCATTAAAGGTACTACTATTGTAGGAATTGGGAAGGCAGGAAATCCTGATGTCATGGATGGAGTCTCTGAGGGAATGATTATTGGTGTAAGATTTCTATCGACAATGAATCTCGTTCAACTTGTAGCTTTGTGTTTTCTTTCAGTTATCCAGGAAGCTTCTTTTATTTTCTTAAATTTCTTTTTCGGCAGGTTAATACAGAAGTCATTGCATGTGAGGGAAAGATAATCACCGCTGGAGCAATAGATTGCCATATTCATTTTATCTGTCCACAGTTAGCAGATGAAGCGATTGCAAGTGGTGAGAGAATTATTGTAATTTTTTTTGCATGCGGCCAATTAAGTGTTTTGATTATATAACATCTCAAGAAATGAGGGATGCACAACTAAACACACCATAAATTAAGGCATATTTTATGGGATATATTGCAACTAGACCCATGTTCCATGTGGTTAGCATAATCAAAAGTTGTTTTATTTGCTATTATTTGTAAGACCATTTGTTGTTCCCTTTGTGAAGTCAGGTTTAAGTTAAAAGGAGTCAAAATTGGTCATACTATTAATGATGACACAATAAAATGGAGTAGGAGTAAATGGGACAGCTGATACAAGAATCTTCTTACAAACAAAAAGAAAGAGATCAGCATACCCAAACCTTAGGTACTTGTGTGAACTTTTGGTTCAAGAACATGTTAGAGAAGGATCAAGCAGAAATCAAGTACCCATAGACTCCATCTAGGTAACTTGGTAGTAACCAAAGAAGAAAATAGGTTGTTAGATAACTTCCCTAAGCTCCTAGCAAGACATTATCTAATTTTACATGGCCTTTGTGCTGAACGAGATTGTGAAGTACACAACTAACAAATACTATAATGGTATAAACATAGGTGTCATCATGAGGAAGAGGAAAGAAGTGAATATTGACATTGTGCTCCACAAATTTAATGCTGTGAAGCCCAAATAAGAGCAGGGAGAGGCCTCAAGGTGGTAAGAAGGGCAGCTTAGGAAATCAGATGGTGTCTTATATTGATGGAACTAGAAGAATTCTGGAGACTATGAGAGGTTATTGAACAATATTCATCAGTCCATTTTTGGAGCCGAAGTAAAAGTTGGAGCCATAGTAGAAGTATAAATTAGAGTTGCATTTGTGGATGAAGAAATCTATTCATCGGACAAACTTTGAAGAATTAACCACAACTGACCAAATAAGAATGGGTTGAGGTTAAAAGTGATGAAATTATGAAAAATGGCATGCACCATGGAGGTTCCTATGTCCTCAAAGGCTTTACACTGGGTTTGATTGTGAGGGTTTTACACTTTAATTCTGCCTTGTATTGTGATAGTGAATGCACCTAGGGTGCTGCACTTTGACCCCAATTTGGTTTTGAAAAAGGAAAATATACAAATCTGTCTTGGGCTTCCCTAGATAGAAAAGCTACATATTTTCCTTTATTTGGCTTGAAATAGCAAACAGGATATTTTTTCTTTGTTTTTATGAATACTTCAATATTTTTTCAACTTATTTGTTCTCTAAATTAATTCTGTATGCTTCTCATGGATTATTCAAGTTTCTATTATGTTAATGTTTTAATTCACACCTTTAGTGCGACACAAAATGTAATGTGTATGGTAGAACCATTCTTCAAATTAAAAGGGGGAGTTCCTTGTACCATAAACTAACCTAATCCAACCAATATATACTTGCTACTTACAATTTGTATAGGTATGTTTTCCAAGATAGTTCCAGTATAGAAAACAAAATGAAAGCCTATCTTTTTGGTTCTCAAGCTAGGGCAAAAGGCAATTCAACACTTTGGCTCAAAGCAATGACTAAAAGTAAACTCTAGGACAACTAACATGCTTACAAGGTAGAAATTGAGCAATGTAAGTACACATAAAATTAAGATTGGTTTAAACAAGACAAAATAATCGGTAAATTAGAAGAGGGGAATGCCATATAAAGATACAAGTCCCACTTCACTATGTTCAATACAAAGTCTATTATTATCAGTAAAAACACTTCAATTCACTCCATCTACACATACATTAGATGATATGAGCTATATCTAGCAATTGTACTCGAAATTACAATGACCAACCTAATGACTGCTTAAATACAAAGCATCTAATAATTGTTAAGTGATATTCAATTCATAAAAAACATAGTAAAAATTAAGGATCCATAAGACTCCAACAACAATTTGAGTAGGGAAATAGGCATACTAAAATCTATTGAATGAATATTGGATTCCTAAACTAAGTGCCAAAAGTACTAATTTGTAATATTTACAAAGCTACGTGTGAAAAATGAATCAAAAAGTTAACACTTCTACCCTAGAATAGTCCGCTTGCATGCAAAGCAAGCTTATTACACAATCTTGTCCACTAATACTAATTCTAGCTTTGGCAATCTTTAGATAGATCCATGATAAGTATAACTACAAGCTAAGAATAGGTCTTCTAGAAGGTCATCTAAAAATATACTATTTATAAATAGATGCTAAATTGCTATGCTAAATTTCTCAGGATATGCTCAGGTCATTGAAAATAATGATGGCTAAAAATAGCATTGGCTATAAATAGATTAATCATTACATTAAAAATAGACTTTTGGATCTTGAAACTCTGACAATTGTATTGCATTGAAATTGAAACTCTTTATTATGTTGAGATCTTTGAACCAAATCCTAGCTCATATATGCGATTTAGGATATGTACACAAGATTTTAGATTCCCTAAATTGGAGTGAGAGTAGAAGATGTAATAACCAAACTCGATGATCCAGCCTTAGCACTGCCTTAACAATCTTCAATTTAAATCTTCCTTGATTGAAGTCTTAGAGAAAGTACGTCTTGCAACATGCAACTCAAAGTTGCCAAGGATTGCTTTCACAAACCCTAGCCCCACCAAGTCATGTTAGTTAGGAGTTGAACCTAAATGTTCATTTGAAATTTGTTCTCGAGTGTAGGAGTATCTCAATTTCATGGGCTTCTGTCTGTGTGTCTTGGCTATGCAAAACAAATAGTAGGCACCTACTGTAACAAAACTCCTTAACAAAACTCCTTGCCATAGAATTTTGTAGGCCTTAAAGAAACACATCAGGACACAAACCAAAAGCTTTTGAAACACCATAAAAATGAGAGAGCACATGCATCTTCAGAAGAGCCAAACCAACTTTAAACAAGCTGCATGATCACGCCACTGATAACAAACTATTCTCTCATTCAAAATCATGAACTGATTTTTTTTTCACATGCTTTAAGCATGTAGAGGGCCACTAACCCTAGCAATAAAACAAACTTTCAAATTAGGGGATTGTGAAAGCTAAAAATTGCTCTAAGCTTGACCAAGATGCTGAATGGTTACTATAGGGAGCCATCATAGGATCTTACTCCACCTTGTAATTAGCCAGCAGATATACTGCTTAGTTCACTTTCTGATGCCAATGTGAAAATTCAATACCTTTAAAAGGTTTACAAAGGACAAGAGCTTCCTTAAAATACCTTCTAATTTTTCAATTTGGACATGAAACTTTGCGAATCCCATTAATCACTACTAAGGAGTTGTCTTTTATCACTGATCACTGAACCCTCAATGAAGAACCAAGTACTATCCCAACGATTACCCCTTCCCATTCAGTTTCATATTTGTATGATGTCCGAAGAAGAGAGATCGACCTTGAATAAATCCTCCATGCTTAGAGCAAAGAATCTCACCAGTCCCTGTTCCAGCTGGGTTTCCTATTGATGCACTGTCAAAATTCAGTCTGCTGAAACCTGCATGAGGTTTAAGTCAGACTGCTTTGTCCTTTTGTACCTGGTTACCTCTTACTCCACTAACATTGAAGATATGTTTTCTTTCTAACTGATGGTCTCTTACCCCTTTAATGGGGGGTTTCTGGCTTGATTTTTGGCTTGTATCTAATTATTGATTAAAACTTAGCTTACACTTTTGTTTGTAGCACAAAACTGGAATACTTTTCTTTGATCTCCTTGACAGCTGGTTAACTTGTAAATAACCTGAGCCAAACAAGCAGCACCCTCCAAATGTGATTTATTCTTACAAATCATCTAAAGAAGATGTTTAAATTTCTGAAACACCCGCAAAATGTTATTTAAAGTGTAATTTTTGATCACTGCTATTATAATCTGGTTTTAATATCTGGAAAAGTTTTGTTAAAGATGATGCCCACTATAGTTCTATGTTGAAATTACTGAAAACAGAGACATCTCAGTATTTGGCTCCAATTCTTTCTCCAGAATCTTCATTTATGGCTGAAAATTTCTTCTTCCAATGAAAAAGCACTATCAGCAGCAGGCAAGGATGTCAAACAACAGTAAACATCAAAACATTTGTTCTTCCTTAAATATGTTGAGTTTTATCGTTCAACCCCACCATAGTGTAAATTTTAGTTAGTTCAGGTAAGATCATTTGTCAAAATTTGTGAGCTTGTGGTGAGACTGATGGTTTGAAATGAGTGAATTCTAGATATGGAAAGTTTTGGGTCCTTGGATCGAATGAGTTCATTTGTGACTCATGAGTGATCATGATTTATGTGACTTAAGATGATGGTCATGATGAGAGATATATCTTTGATAACTCCTTACTCAAGATGACTTAGGGATGACCCTAAGGGATCCTTCTTTCTATAATTTGTAGGAAATGGGCTAACATATCTCCTACCCCTGCGACATTTTTATTACTGATGAAATCTCGATATCGTGGCATTTAAGCATAACATATAAGGCTTTTTGTATAATTGATTCTTGGGATGGACCTAATAGAAGATATTAAAAATGTATAGGCTTCTTGATCATATAGATATTCTCATAGGAATGAGAAGCCGCTAGATTCTGACTCCATTATTCAGTTCCTCTGGATGTATGACTATGGTTTGCTCCACTTAATCCCCACCTTGGCTGAGCATATTAGCTTCAACTCTGGTAGTTATATAAATTGAACAAAACTGCAATGGTTCATTAGCAACTTGTGTGATCAGGAATGATTAGTTTAAGGTCTTATATATCATTGAATATTCCACCAAATTGGTTATTGACCTTATTGATCATAATTTGCAGTTTTCAGGCCATGTTAGCTACTTTTTCTTTTTGATCTCAACAGTTTTGTTAAGGCAACCATGTTGTAATTGTCTTTGAATGAATACGAAAATTGCTAATATTCTTATATCAGTGTATTCCTCTGCTTTGAAAATTTTTATAGGAAATTGATTCTCAAATGAAATATGGTTTGATTTTTCCTTTTCCATGATGGCTAACCATATTCCTCTCGAGTGCAGATTATGTTTCATGTTATGTAACTTCTTTGAAGTTGACACAAGCAATGAAGATCCTTGATTATTATGGACTCCATTTTTAAGTGTGCCCCATGGTCAATATAACCAAATAATCAGAATATTTGCAGGTGTTACAACCTTAGTTGGTGGGGGAACTGGGCCAGCAACTGGTACTTTGGCAACAACTTGCACACCTGCACCTATTCAAATGCGGTTTATGTTATGTGCAACTGATGATCTGCCCCTTAACTTTGGCTTCACCGGGAAGGTAAAATCATAGACGTTTCTTTCTTGAATTTTAGAGTATATATAAGTTTGGTTTAAACTTCCTGTGAAAGTTTCTATACTCTATCCAATGATGCTCTTGGATGTCTACTTTTCGTCACTGAAGCCTTTGTCTTGATGCAAAGGTTCCTTGTTTTGATACATATTAACCTCTTTGTTGAAATAAGGTTTGAAACTTAGTCTTTGTGTGAGTGTTTAACAGCAGAGAAGTGCAACATCCCCAATGGGGTCAATTTTGAGGTAGTTACTAGCATGAATTTCATGCTTCCATAATTCAATATGCTTGGCTGGCTTAAAATTTATTCGGGGCACAATTGAGAGTATTAGTTTGACATTAATCTATTGGTTGCATTGAACAATCAGTTATTCCAACCTTCAACATGCATATTTTGTGATTTAAACACACGTACAATGTCTAGCTTCTAAGTCATGTGATTTATGTTTATTTGCCACATCTAGGTCTACAATCACACCCAAGCTTGTTTATGCTAACATGGATTGTGTGGTCATGCAAAATGAGTTTGGATGTCAACTTGAAATGTTCTATTGTACCTGTAGCCTGTTCATGCCATCCTAAATGCCTAGGTTTTGTGATAAGAATGTTTCAATTGTCCCTAACAACTTGGATCACATGATTCACCCATTTGTGCTGTCCAATGTGCCTTTTCGTGTGCTTATTATGTTTATGTTGTCCATAACCCTTTATCCCCTTGAAATACCTATTTGATGAAGGCTTTCATTGCCTTGCTTTTCAATAGACTACTACTTTCTGGTTCTACTACTGGTGAATGAGAAAAGGAGGACAAACTAGGCAATACAAATACATAAACATTACTATTATTGAAGACAAAACAAGTTAGTCTACTTTCGCGCAATATCTTGTTGATCCTATTTGATTTTGACATATTCCTTTTTGAAGTTTTTGCAGGGGTATAATATCTATAAAGGAGGACCTTTCTCTTGAAGGAAGCCTATGATATATAAGAAGTCCAAGGAGGAGGGTGTTGACAAGACAAAATAGGCTATAGTTGAAGTGTGATATGGAAGGTGAGAGCTTCCACCATACTCACAAAGTTTGACACGAGTGAATGAAGATGAATAGCAACCTCACACTCATTTAGAGATAATGCAAAGTGTTAGTCCTAGGATGATGGAGATGAATCTAGGGATAGAAAGGACATTACATGTCTACCGCATGGGAGATGGGTAAAACCTATGTTCAAAGTGTTAGTATTCTTATCTTTTGTGACTAAATTGAAATATTTACTTGGACATATAGGACTTGAAAGGTGTTCTACTGAAGTGATGTGAACATAAGATTCCTATAATGCTAAGAGGAAACTTGTACGACAAAAACCCTATTAAATGAACCTTAAAAACATAGCAAAGGCCCAAGAGGAAGTTAATAAGATGCTTGAAACCAGATAATATTATACATCAGTGACATGCCAATAGGCCAAAATTGCTTTGAGTTTAAAGACATGTTCTTTTAGGGTTTCATGTGCAAAGTTGTTAGATCACATTGAGTATAGGAATGGGTTGAAGACAAATATAAATAAAAGGCACAATTAAAAGGATAGAATCTCCACAAGAGGTGAGTGATTTGTTTATCACTGGGCAAATGAGTGCATTCTTTTTCGAGTGAACAAGACAACATTTTTGGAAATGATTTAGCATCTTCACATTGCTAGTGGCCTCAAACTCTTCAATTGTTGGTTCCGTTTGGATTGCTAGGCATATTTGGGGGGGTCTGTGAACCTATGATAACCATTTGTAGAGAATTTGTGAGCAAGTTTAATCACTAAGAAGACATTAAGTGTTCACTTGGGAGTTGGTAGTAGGTTTACACCTTGGATGTGGAGTTCTAGGCTACAACGACTTCAACACAACGCTTATAAGGATATACACTATAATGGCCCCTTTCTAAGCATCATTTATTTCTAGAAGTTAGCCTATGACTTTGGTCCCTGTAGGCTAACATGGTGATTAGGGGACCCTTCTGAGGGTGGTCTATGGCTCTTCAGTTGACCTTTTGGTTCTTATCTCAGTGTCCTAGTTTATTTGTGGTATGACTTCTTGAGATCATTCAAGGGCCTTTGATACACACTATTTTTAGTAAGTCACTTGGATGTTTGATTCATACTTACTATTTATAGTAAGTCATAGGATGATTAGTGGGTATCATGGCTGTGTCTAGGAAGTTGGCAGGATTAATCTCATGAATTGTTATTGGCATCTACTGAAGTTTAATGATTTAATTAAATTAATTTAAGTCTTATCAAGCATTTACTTTAATATTATTAATTATATTAAATGACTCTATGAGAAGGGGTTATAAGGGGTTGAAAGAGTTAAATATATTAATCTCATAAAGTGATTAATTAAAATCCATAAAGGGAGTGCCGATATAGGGAGATATAAGGTGAATATAAAAATTAATTCATAAAGTGACTTTATGCTAATATAAATTATATAAGGGGTCACTTTATTATTATTCCCAATTGCAAGTAAATATGAAAATTAAAAGAGGGGGAAAATTAAATGGTTTTTCAGAAAGCTTCCTTGGAGAATTATAAAAGAGCTCATTTGGATATACTTGGCTTGTTTTATTTCTCTCTGAGAAGTTTGAGAGCTTTGGCTTTCATTTATAGGAAATCCGAGGACGAAAACCCTTTGAGTTTCTTGGTGGTTTGGATGGAAACCCAAATCCATCTGTGGTGTGGATTTATCTAGAATTCACCTTTGCGCTTCATTATCAGATTGTTGGAGGCTTCAATTGGAAATCTCTCAAGTTTTTTTGAAATTTGTTAAGTTTTGAAGATTTGACATGCTACAATGCTAGGTCAATTTCAGTTGGTTTTCTAGGGTTTTGGATGAAGTGGAAGACATATTGCTTCAGATTTAGAAGTTTTTTTGCCATATTTTCATAATAGCTTGGACAGTTAGGGTTTGGAGGTGAATGCCATGTTTTGGAAGGGTTTTATGTGATTGTTGGCATCTGTCATCGTTCAGATTTGTGTTTTAGACCTGACAAAATTTATATCAGACTTCAGTTCAGAAGGGTTTGGATTTGTTTGAGCAATGACTTGATATGATATCATTGTTAAGCTGTGCAAAGGGTTTGAGTGCTTACCTTGGAGACCTAGCTAGCGCTAACCTTTGGAGGTGATTTAAGGAGCTATCTCAGACATTTAGGACAGCCTCATCCTTGTTTCAGGTCTGCCATTGAAATCAGATTTATAATTAGATTTGTAGTTAGCCATCCATACCTTGTTGGTTGGCGTTTTTTTGCATCATAATACTGAAGGCAACAATCGGGTATGTCATTGTATTGAAACTCATTGAATTCAATAAGAAAATCTTGCTCTTCAGAACCATATCAGACTTCTGTTTTTAATTCCAGTCCATATAATTGTTGATATTTCTTATGTTAAATGTTTTTATAATTGATTCATATCATGGCAAAAACATCTACACATTGAAAAATCGTGAAGACCAAACTGAAGCACTCAAAAACAATCTCAGAAGATTCAGACCAGCAATCAAAAAAAACATGGCAGATTAAGGGCGGGATATTTCAGACACACCACTCTAAGTTAGAATGCAGTTCTTCATGTGCTGATATCTCATTGAAAGAATGATTTATGTCAATATGTAAAGGTCAAGAATTGTGTTAGTGCTCATTTCTATGTATGTTACTAGCAATTTATTGTGCAGTGAATGTTTTCAAAATTCTAATCACGGTCAATATATCAATGTTATCTTTGTATTTGCCAAGGTGTTATGTATTTCTGTTTCTAAATATTGAATTATGAAAGCATCAAATCCAAACTGTAATACAAACAAGTTAACCTAGTTCAACAAAAATAAAAACAAATTGATTTATTAGCAACTAGAGAGTGTGGGAAATTTAAAAAAAGTTAGGGGTGAACGCTTCATTCAAGCTCAGTTTAAACTCGAGAGTGTTCCTAGACGCTTGTGTAAATAAAAGATAATTAGAAATGGTGCTAACTAAACCTAGATTGTTGATACAGCTCCGAAGATTTGTCATTGAGCATGAGAGCAACTAGTTACTCTACTACATCTATATAGCCAATTAAACACTGTTGCAATAAGTGCAAGGTGAACCAAGATACATGATTCACAGAATTTTATATGTGCAATTCCTTATAAATATTGTGAAATCATGATCTGCATAAACTAATGAAAGTTAAAAGGAAATGTTTCTTGATTTGTTTGTTTAATGAGTGATTGAGTTGAATTATTGTTAGACCGATGCCTATTAATGGGTTACAGAGTCAAATTAATAGGGAGGAGATGCAATGAAAGGTAAAATATCAGATTGTGATCTAGACATTAAGATGTATGAAATTTTCAGTGTTGAGAACTAAACATACTTAGTTATCCATAATTAAACTACACAAGTTCATATGCAAATGCTGAATGATCAGTACAATTAGTGTCATTTTATTAAAATGTTGCCACATTGTTCAACAAGACTTACATTTGCAGCACCATGTTGAAAATGTTAGCTAAGTTCGGATATCTGATTATCGAATTTTTGATGTTGTCAAATGACAATCAAAAGTTATATGTATTATCTCAATCAATGCTCAATTTATTTGTTATTGGGCTGGACCCAAATGTAACGTGGGGAAACAATTAACTATGATTTGAGCTAGGCTTAAATGTAACGTGAAAGGCTATTGGGCTGGACCCAAATACCTAACGTGAGAAGAATGTATGATTAATTAAATAATGTTGCAAGCCGACTTAAGGATGTCTACCGCCAAAAGGATGATATATAATCAACTTCAAGATGAAGTCATTCAAACAATCATACTTACTAGCAATGCAATCTGCTGTTTAGCGAATTCTTCACTTGTGCAAACTCAGTCAAGGACATTGTTATGCAAAGTTGTCAAGATCTTCTGTGATTCTGCTCCAGCATATTGTAGTCATCTTCTGCTGATCTGCTCTTTTGGTCATCTACTGATGATTAGGGCTGCATCCTTTATCATCTTGCCAACTTGCTGTTTGGACAGCAATCAGAGATAAGTCTGCTATGTTGTAATTGCCTATCATTGAGATAATACATATCATAATTTAAGGCTGGGTTTTTCACCTCCAAGAGGGAGGTTTTCCCAGGGTATTGGTGTCTTGTGTCTTGTGTTTTGTTACTATTACTGTTTATTTACAGTCTGATTATAGTCAATTGGTTTGTTTAACATCTGAGTACTTAAAATTAACACACCAAACATGCTGAAGATAATCTCCGATTCTCTATAATATTGAGAAATAACCTAAACCTGTACTCATTGACTATGGAGACATTATGTCTGCAACACATAGCCATGGTTCCTTAAAGTATTTTAGCAACATTCACTGCCCTTCTATATCTGACTTTCAGTGATTGGAATTTTGGAATGTGTTGACACCTCTTTTGTACTAAAAGTAATCAATGACTCAACCAGAAAAAGTTAGATTACCAAAATATACTAGTGGGTCAAAAACCTAATCTGTGGCACTGTAGTAGTGCCAGATCTGCGGTTGGGAATGAATCCCACTTAAAATGGGTGGCCCAGATTGAAAGTAGCATTTTCAATGGGCACTCTAGATTTAAAGTAGAATTTGCAATTACTACTAGGATGAGCATTGAATTCGGGTGGCTGAGCAACCATCTACATGAACAACAGTAGCTGAGAGTTGATTTGGCCTTTAAGGCAAATAGGGGGGGATAACATGTACAATGTTGTTTCACTTGGCAATGAAAACTATTTTGAAAATAATTATTTAAAGTAATATTGGTGCTTTGGAAAGTTTCTTTATCACAAGCTTTTACCCACTTTCTTCGTTCCTTAGAGGGCTTATTGGCACTACAGGTTGAGTTTAAAACCTTGATGAATACTACAGATCCTCTCCTGGCCTTTTTTCTTCACATCAGCATCTTCTTAAACCTTGTTGGATGCTCACAAGGTAGTGAGAACCTAGTTGAGAGCTAATAGAGGTTTCAAAACCTCTTTGATTCATTGACACACAAATAGACTTGGTCGCTTTCATTTTCATTTCTCTTCTCTGTTTGATGGAAAAGAAGTTGGCCACAAAACGTGATATCAAAAACCACAAGCAGTTTGGAAATTACCTCAAAACTCTACCAAACCAATGTGCACACCATCTCCTGTTTGCCTCTCAAAAAGTTTCAAAATATTGTTGGCTTCAACAAGGTTATGGAAACCTTGTCAACAACCAACAGAGGTTCCAAAATTACATCGAAATGCTAACAATTTTATTTAGAACACCATCCTTTGAGCCACTCAACTTACCTTTTTTGAAAAATTACAAAAAGTTTGTAGGCAACTGAAAAGGTTGTTCAACCTTGTCAAGGGTCGACATCGATTCTCAAGCCAACAAAAATCACTGACGAACACTTGAAAATGTGCTTCCTTCAAAATTGGTAATGTAACGAGGAACTTGTTGGGCATGAACAAGGTTAGGAGAACCTCGTCGACTCCGGACACCCATTCAAAAACCTTAGAAGTGACAAAATACTCAACACTTTACCCCTTTCAAAATGAAGAATGGAGTTAGAAAATGATGTCGGGTTTTAACAAAACCTTGTTAGCACTTGACAGAGGTTTCGAAAAATCTAGAAATGTTGAAAGACAAAGAAGTAAGGAAAACTTCATTGGACTTTGCCAAGGGCATGAATACTTTGTCGGCTCTTGTTAGAGGTTTTGAAACTTTAACAAAACACCAACAACTTCAAGATGCCAACATTTGAGCCAATAAAAGTTCTGAACAAAGGGAAAACAGTTGACAAACAAAGGAAAACCCCTCTCAAACACTTAGGTGAAGAAATGATGGGGCAAACAACTTGCAAAGACTACAAATAATGGCGTTACACTGATTTTTTGCCTTATAATCTGTCAATACTCTCTTTTTCACTCCATCTCATCTATTTTTGGGTCTCTTTTCTTCTCTTATACACTCTGAATTATTTTTTGCTGGGCTGTGTTGACGTGGCTAAAATCGTATCACGTCTCTATCCGGCCAACGCAGAATAGAATGTTCTCGATGAATATCCTATCCTCTCTTGTATAATGAAATCCCTAATGCTGTTTTAGTTGATCAATGGGGACAACCTCAAGGTTCCAAATGTCTGTTCTTGACTGTGGGATAGCTCAACGGTTGATGTGTTGTGCTGGGAGCACAAGGGGCCTTACGTTTGCAACAAGCTGGTCTACTGTGATTTTCAGATTGTGAAATAAAAGAAAAGGAGAAGGATTTAGGAGACCTAAAATTAACTAGACTAGTGTGTGAGTAGACGGATCCAACATAACCAATCCTTGCTTGGCTCGAATAACTCATAACCTCACAAGAACGGTGCAATCTTCAAGGGAGACTTAGAAGATTTTCAGACTGCAGGTGCATGCCTAAACACCCAATTCTGGCACAACTCAAATAGACACCTGCAATTGAACTAAACACAATTTTAAAGGCTCAGGCTAACCATACAGAGGTATACACAATCAACATATCCCCAATGGTATGAACCCGAATCCATCAAATACCTACACACTAGAAATAATCTATCTAAACCTGCTGAAAGAAACCATGCAAACATAATAAAACAAAGATAACAAACACCATATTTCAATGTTCATATATTTGCTTCAGTTGCCATTACAACAATTTCTGCAGTATTTCTACTCTATTCCTAACTACTAAAATCTAGCTAGAATCTAACAATTTAACTGTCTAAATCTAAAAATCTAACTAGAATCTAACAATCTAACTGTCTACAAGAGAAAGGCCTCTGCCTTTTATAGAATTTACAATTTGAATCGAGGGTCAGGTTTGACTGCATCCAACAGTTGCAATCTGCCTTCTAGAACTTGGCAGCTTTAACCCATGCCCATTTAATCCTCAGTTATCCCCGCAACCACTTTCTCAACTGTCGACCACTATTTGACATCAATTTAGGTCAATATGGTAGTTGGGAATAACTGACTTGTGTCCTTTTGTTTTGAATTCATTAGACGGGGCCCACAAGTAGTCCTTTACATTTAAACAACTCAGTTTTTAAAAAAACTGATTTTCTGGAATTTCTTCCAGCAGTGTGTTTTTGAGAATGCACATTTTGAGTGCTCCTGCGTGTTCTTTGTCTTCGGTCTCGAGGATGGATTTCAACCTGTTGTCCAATGGTGGCGCGCTTCTCTGTACTTGGTTTTGATCCTTTGCAATGCGCTCTTCATTAGCAGCGCTTGGATTTGTCATCTTGCTCTTTGCATTTTCGCTTCTTGGCATTGATCGCGATCATGCTTCGATTCGCACTTCAGGTTTTCGCCACCTTAGCCTCTTCCCGATGTTATCCTGCAAACAATGAATTCGACTTTTAATAATCAGTTTGAAAATTTAAATAAATTAATTTAACAAATATCAAATTTTACGCGATGTCGGGCTTTGGCCTGACAAAGAACGAAGACAAAAGATGTTTGTACTTAAAATTTCCCCTTACGAAATTAGGGTTTTAAGATTGAGATGCAACTTTTGGACTTTGGTCAGGACTTTCAGCTTACAAGCTGATATTGCACGTTTTTGGTCTCCTAAAGCTATTTCGGGTTATGAGATAGTATTGGGCGACCTTTATTGCTTCCCATTCTCGGCTTGGAGAGCAATTTCGAGAGCCCTTTGAACTTGTCTTTCTCCTAGCGCAACTTTCCTTCCTTTAGCCGATTTCGGTATTTTTTGTTAAATTTCGGCTTCCTGATTGATTTTGTGAGGCGTTGTCATTTGGTGCGATTAGTTGTTTTCGGCTTAGAAGCCGAGTTTGTGAGCTCTTAAAGATTTCTCCAATTTTGCGTGAATTTGAACTTCATCATTTTTCGGCCTAATTGGTTAAAATGTGCGAGTTTAGTTCTTTTCGTCCATTTTTGGCTAATTGGCACAATTTTGGAGTTTAGGGCTTTTTGACCTAAAACATTGCTTTACGCGATTCTGAAGTTTAATGAGATTTTCAGGCAAATGAGCCCTTCTGATGATTTTGAATCCTTATCATTTTCAGCCAAATGGGTCCTTTTGCGCGATTTTGGACTAAAATTTGCCCCTCTCATATCAAATGCGCGATCTTTCTCTGGAAAAATACTCGGGCTACTTTAAAGAAATGTGAGGACAACGTGCCAAATTCGGGCATTTGGAGTGAAATATACGATTCTTGCTTAGAAGAAATCGGGCCTAAGAGTGGAAATGCATGATTTGTGTGCCATTGCCTTTCGGCCATTTAGGCCCAAATGCACGATTGGATTCCTTGAATTATTTTCGGGCTATTTAGATAAAAATGTGCGATTTGGATTCTTAGTTCAGCCCTCTGGCGAGTTTTGCGTGATTTTGTTGAAGGCATCTTTGACTTGGTCGAATTTCTTACCTAACTTCATTTTCGGCCTTTGAAGCGATTCTGGGTGCTGATATTGCGTGATTTTGAAGCTTGCTTTCCATTTTCGGGTCAATGAGGTAGTTTGAAGATTTTACACTCATATGATGATATTGTTTTCGGGCCTTAAGGAGATTTTGCGAACTTGAACTTTCTCGCCCATGAGGCCCTTTTGGGCGATTTGGTATGAATGCCTCCATCTACTAGGTAAAATTTCGGGTTTCTAAGTCACAATGAATCGGGTGACTTCAATTCTGACTTTACGAAATTCATATTTCGCCCTTCATTGATGATTTTCGGGTTTCTTGATGAGAATGGGCGACTACGTCAAAACGCGGGTTTTGCAGAGGATATGGAAGGCGAACTTCGGGCTACATGAAGAAAATGCAAGATTTTCTGCATTGTTTTCATCGAATGAAACTTCGGGGTTTTTTTTTTGTCAGGCATTTGAGGGTTCACGCGAAGTTCAGGATTTGGTTTGAATGCCCAACCTCGGGAATGAATTTTGGGCAGATTAGTTGCTTTGCGCGATTTGAAGTTTGCGAATTTTGGTCTGAGAAGGGTATTTTGGGCCGAAATGTGTGATTTCATCTATCTTGCCATGAGACAAGAGATGCCGAATATCCATTTTGCAACACCCTTCTCAGGCGAGTTTGGCTTCGAAGACATTGTCCTAGCTTCACCTTTCTTGAGCAAACTAAGGGCGAAAACAAAGGGGGTCCCCGTCAAGGATGGGTGTGTGTGTGCGACACGCACAACAGGCTGTATGAAATTTATTTCATATCTAATCTTGTAGGCTGACAATATCTTGGCTTTGATACCACTATAATGTCCCTAAATTATAATTTTTTCTATTTTTCTTTTATTTTTTGTGTTTTCTGAAATTTTTGAGAAAAATGAACAATTGAAAACAACAAACTAAAGGAATATAGCACTGGAAAACTTATTTCATATCCTCAGTTGCAAGAACTGACAATATGTAAACCTTGTGACTACAATTTAGTCAAATCCGAGTATTACACTTGAAAAATGAGGGCCAAAAATTGTACGACAGCAATAAATTTCATTACCCAAACCCCAGATCTGATTTTTAATAAATGGCACCAGTACAGTGCTGATAAAATGATGTTGAAACAATATTTCTGAGTTTATTTAATGGTCAAATTCTCATACATGTATAATTAAACGCACAATGATCTGATCTAAATTATTGCAGCCAAAATGAACTTGGACAGCTGCTTTACTATTTGATATTTAGCTGGGAATGACTTTGGCAAGGCTGGGCATTGACTTTGGCAGCTGGAAATGGTTGTACATAGTGCTGCACCAATGTTTAGATGCTTCCCTAATGTAGATCTGCCCTAGTAGGATGCTGATAATGTTGTAAAAATGCTGATCCCTCCCCTAGATTGCCAAAATGATGTTCCTTAATGTAGATCTGTCCGACAGTCATTGATATAGATGTTAACATGCAGATCATTAGCTGAAAATGTGGAAATAATGTCGAAATGCTGATTGCTCCTCTTCACAAAACTTGCCAAAACTGTTGCTAAATGTTGGTTGCTCTTGTCCAAAACTGATTCATTCCTCTAAAAACGGTAGGGTAGCTTCTAAATTATGCCAAAAATTTCCCCAAACAACAAGAATCCCTGGAAATCTGCAAGTAAATATGATGTCCTTTCCAAGTGTTCTGTTGAGGATGAGTGATTGCGATCTATTATTTGTGTGTCAATATCTGCCATACCAAAAAAGTATGATGAAATTCTCCAAATCAGTAAACCATGCAACTCTTGTGTGGAATTGCCAATGATAGAGAATGATGGTTTTTGTCCTCACCTCAAAAAATGAAAATCCAAGAGGGTTTTCATCCTCAAAGATTTTAGAAAACGGCCAAGAGTTTTTGTCCTTGGATGAGTAGAATGAACATGATGCTCAATCTGGAAAGTGAATGAAATGCCAAAGTGAATGCTATACACCAAATAAAGCTAGGTGCCTTCTTTTTAAACCTTTCCAAGTAGGGCTCATGATTAGTAATTTCACTTAAAAGTATTTACAAATACTATTTTTTTGATATTCGAATGTTTTAGACCACTTTTAAATTTTTAATTGAATAAAATAATATTATGATAGGTCACCCCTTAAATATAAAATTGTTTCCCTTGCTTCTCACATTAATTTTAAAGGTCTTCTCCCTGGTGCTATTTCCAAAGAGGGGAAATGACAATCTCCCATGGTGAGTTTAATACTATGACATTTCCCTAAACAATCAACTCTACCTCTATCTCTAGTATTGATAAAAATATATGGAATCTGGTAAATGAAGCAATTAAATTGTGTCACCAACTTATTGTTTACGAAGTTGTGTATTTCTTGAGTCAATCACCTTTTATTTTTCTAGGAAACGCACTATTTCCTATGTTCATGGGAAGCTAATCATTGAAAGATGAAAGTGCATGACAAGAGATGGCTGGGGATCTTATGACTCCTCTAACTCATCAACACCTCCTAATGCCTCTTCTTCTTCATTGTTGTCTTATTTGTAGAACAACTTCTTTTCAACACATTTGTGCCATTGAATGTATTTGTTATCATAGTTAAAATGTAAACCTTTTACCCCTTTTCATCAATTTGTAAACAAAATGTGCAAATATGACTTCTAATGGAATTACTTGCACAAGAGAAGAATATATTAAGAAAGTAGATGCAAATACATAATAATAATAAGTAACTTCAAGGGGGCAACCTCCAAACATTTTACAATATAAGTGAAAATTCTAATAACATGCTTAACAACTACTCATTACCTGTTATAATAGGCATCATTAGCCAACATTAGTACCCTAATACTAACAAGGCTGAAGTAGGTTATAATAACTATACTTAGGGACTCATAAATGACCCAATTCAGAATTATGTGAGCCATAGTTGGTTATCACACATCTCAATACTAATATACAATATAGGCTAAGGATATAGTAACCCTTCCAATTTGTTGAAGGATTTTTCCAAGGGTCAAATCATTGACAAAGGAGTTGGTATATGTGGTCATTTGTCACTTCAATATAGGGACAAGATAAATAAATTGTTTGCTAGTGAGCTCCCCAGTTTGACAATTTTTGGTGCCATGACATTGAGGGCTACTAGTACTTAGTGGTTTTTTTTCTGTCAAATGTATAGTTGAGACTAGAAGAAAATGTAGGGCTATAGGTATAGGTATAGCTCAAACTCCCAACCTATTGCTAGAGTGGTTCAACCTATAAGCCAAAGATGAGGTAGATGATGCCATTGGCAAATTCTTCTTTGTCGATGGCCATTTTGTGTTGCTTGCTTTCCTTATTTTAAGACGGCCATGTCTAAGGTCGCAAAAGTAGAATCTTCACATGTGCCGCTAGAGGATATGAAGTGAGGACCATTACTTGGGACAAGAACTATTTCAATATAAACATGCTTATGGAGAAAATGAAGGCTGCATGGGTATCATAGGGATGTAGCATTATCATTGATGGGTGGACAGACATTAGGCACATTTTACTCATCAATTTCATAGTGACATGTGTAGAGGGCCCTTACTTCCTTAGGGCTATTGTTTATTTGGGACACTTCAAGGATGCAAGGTTTCTGTTTCAGAGTTGTAGAGATGCAATTGAGGAGGTTGGTCCTACCACTATGGAGTAGGTTATGATAGATGCAACATATGTTTGAATGGTAGTGGGCAAGTTAGATGAAGTTGCCTACAAACATATTTATTGCACTCTTTGTTGTGTGCATGCCATGAACAATGCATTCAAAGACATGGGTAAAATTGACTAGATCAAATATGTTCTAGTCGATGCAAGAGATGTGTATATATACATCTACAATCACTACACTTCACATGCACTATTTCAGTCCTTTTTACAAGAAGGAATTTCTGAAATTTGTTGATACCAAATATGCATCATATTTCATTCTCTTGGAGAGAATGATTGAGTTACAAGAGTGCTTGAACGGTTATAACACTAGACTAGAATTAGTGAGCTGAGTCCAAGATAGAGTAGGGGATAAAGGTGAAGAAATTCGCAAAGAGCCAAACTTTTTGGGTTTATGCCAAATACATTACCTTCACTATAACCCCAATTTTCATAGTGATTACATATGGAGACCTTGATGCTTCAACAATTGGTTAGGTATACGAGTACTTTGATAACCTAGTTGGTCAAAAAGAATGAAATAAATTTATCTAGTAGATTTTATATTCTTTTTTGTCATGGTTATAGTAGAAGAACCACTACCAAGAACAGCTGAACATGACAAAGTAATTTCACAAGATTTTCTTCACTAAAGATATTGCACATTATATTACCATTCAACAACAGGTTGCTTTGCCACTTTTAATGAGAACCTATATATAGAGATCCATTGTTTGATTGACAGAGATGGTTCAAGCTCCCCTTGATCATATCTAAACATCCACAAATTTTTAATCCCAATTTGTGGTGTTGAGCTTATTTGGAACATTACTAGAATTTCTTCCTTTCTATCTTTGTTGTATCTAGTGGAAAAGGAGCTAGGATATAAAATGTGGAATACATTGTGAAGCCTTAGCAGCATGATGAATTCATAGCAGGGAGAACATTGGTTCATTTTTTTAATACACACACACACACAGATATATATATATTTTTCTTGACTAAGAATATTTGTAGGGGAGTTGCAAATTTAATGTTTAACTTTGATTACATTTACCATGAATGTTAAATGCAGGGAAACACTTCGAATGCATCAGGTTTGGATGATATAATTAAGGCAGGAGCTATAGGTTTAAAGCTACATGAAGACTGGGGAAGTACTCCTGCTGCCATTGACACGTGCCTTACTGTGGCTGATAGTTATGATGTGCAGGTATATGAATATTCCCGAGTGTTTAGTTTTCTTTTAGGTTATTCAATAGATTACTCATGTTTTATTTGTTTTTTATAGGTAACTATTCACACAGATACATTAAATGAGGGTGGTTGCGTAGAGCATTCCATTAAAGCATTTCGTGAAAGAACTATTCACACCTATCACAGGTAAATTAAAATATAATATGCTGTCTGATTCTATATCAATCATAGGGGAGTCTTTGAAGTTTTAAGCCATTTACAGGTTCAATGATTTTACAAACAAGGACACAGTAGTTTTGTTAAAAAATGTTTAACAATCATGATCTTGTCTGCAAAGTAAGCTGGGTGGAAAATAAGACTAAATATTAATAAAGAGGTATCATAGAAAGTACGAATGACATCCGGGATGCATATTTGGAATTTAATCGGCCAAAAAGAGCCAATGTGCTATATTAACCATGCAGAAGCTGGAAAACTCAAAACAGGGCTATAGGTCACTTCTAGGAATAGTCATCCAACAGATAGCATCTAGATGTAATGAATTGGTAGCATCTAGATGTAATGAATTGGTTGCATTATGTGGAACATTATAAATGAGCACAATTGAAAATGGTTTAATGATGCTAAAAGTTATAAAAAGATCACCCATACTCTCTATGTGTTTAAATCCTTCTCTCTTAAGAAGTCTAATATATTTGTTTTAGATTACCTTCCCAATCCCTACAGACATAAAAGTCTAAAATATTCCATATTAGTAATGTGACCTGTGATGATTAAGCATTGCATTGGACTTAATGACAGTAATCAAGGTCAATAAACTCTCCTCATCCATTAAGTTTCTAAAGAAGCTAAAAATGATTTCTTAGCCATATCTAGTAGTAAAGGGGAATCATGTAGATGTCTTAAAGCCTTAATTAAATAAAAAAGAGTGATTACATTTGGCAGCCATATGTTCAGCTTTGATGAGTCTAAGTTAACTCCATATCTTTTCTTGATATATTATGTTCTATGTAAAATTACTCATGAGTATGCTGCCTTTATCACTCAAAATACTCTTGAGTATGTTTCACTTGTGTCTTAGCCATGTCTTGAGTATGATTTTCTTCTCACAGTGTTATGCCTTTCTTCCTCCTTATTTCACAAAGTGGGTGAGTTTTATCAGCAATTCACCATATTTTCATACTGCTGGCGGTATCTCATATTGGCAACATCACTTTTAAACCTTAGATGCTGGTATCTCACAGTTTTGTGACCCAGCTAATAATTGAGGGAGGTTTCTTGCTAGCAATGATGTGATCCAAGTGTGCCTTGTAGAGTTCTTTGGCCATTTTCCAATTGAGTTCTTTTCAGCTCCAAATCTTAGACATTCCCTTTTCATTTTCCATTGCTACAGTCAACACCTATAGGGGCTTCATCAATTTCAATTGAAATAATGCAACTTTTAGTAATCTGCAGTGGCGACAATTTAATACTGAAAAACCAAAAAAAGCAGTGTGATATTGGTAGGAGAAAAAATGCAGGTTTTTCCCATGAATTTTTCATGCAGTTTTCAGGAAAAAATCATGTTCATCCTTAGATCCAAAATCTCATGATAAATTGTGATTTTTTCCTGTGATCTGCTTCTTTGGAAACAACCACGAGTTTTATGAAAATCCAAAATTCAAGGGCTAATATGGTTGGTTTGCATTTCAAATAAAATGCAATTGATTTGTAAATTGCGTGGATATTCCATTATATGATTCATTAGCAGAGATTTGTTTCTAATAAGTTTTGCATGCAAGTTCTATGGTTATTTGAACAATTTTTAAGGCTTCAAAGTTTCAAACTATGATTTAAGTGCAGTATCTATGGCTGGTTTTATCAGAATGCATCCACTATCAAAGATTGACATGCTCCCAATTATTATTGCCTGTATGAAGATTTTCAAACCAGCAATTGAATAAAATAAGATATGATTAAATACGTTTCCTTTCAATGATATTATGCCAATGAACTACATTTGTAAAACATAATTTATTGAACTGGTTGCATCTTGAAAAAATCATATATTATCTCATTTAGGTAAGACACTATATAGAAAACATAGAGTTTCTTGTTGAATCATGATAAAGATGTGTTATTTAATGTTCTTTATGTATGTTCCTACTTATACAATCTTTTCAATTCATTTCAATTCAAAGGTGGGCCTATTTTAATATCTTATTCAGGTAGGACACTGCATAGAGTCTTTTGTTGAGCCATGATAAAGATGTGTTATAATGTTCTTTGTGTGTGTTTCCTCCTTATGCAATGATTTCAAATCCTTGAAATTCACAGGTGGGCCTATTCTAAGAAATGAAAAAAACATTTTTGACATAAGCATTGTAATTTGTTTTTAGATATTTTTGTCACCAAACTTAATTTGCACGTACTCTACAAGTGCCAAAACTTAACCTAGAATATTCAATATACTTATCCATGAACTTTTGTTTAGTTTTTCACATGGGTTCATAAATATTAGGTTTTCAATTTTACTTAGCGTATGTATTATTAGCGAGTGTTGTGTAATTTGATTCACCAATATTCAGATTAAAAATGTGTGTTAGTTCAACAGTGAAGGTGCAGGTGGTGGTCATGCTCCAGATATTATCTCAGTTTGTGGCTTGAAGAATGTTATACCATCCTCAACAAATCCTACAAAACCTTTCACTCACAACACTATTGATGAACATCTTGACATGCTGGTATTTCTAATTATCAATCCTCAAGAGAACATGATTATGTTTCTTTTTCTTTCTTTATGAGTTTTTTTTATTGTACTTGAAATTAGACAGTAGAAAATGTTCAAAGATTTCTTCCAAGTGAACGGTCGACTATTTTTTTCTTCAAATTCAGATGGTATGCCATCACTTGAACAAAGACAATGAAGAAGATGTTAAATTCGCCGAGTCACGTATACGCGGAGGAACAATAGCTGCAGAAGATATTTTGCATGATATGGGAGCAATTAGCATAATATCATCAGACTCCCAAGCTATGGGTCGTATAGGAGAGGTATAAGAATCATGTTATATTGGAAATTCATTATTCAAATCTGGGTTCTTTTATATCCTTGCTTTCAATAATAGCCTCTAATGCTCTAGCTTCATTGCCTACATAATTTTTCTTTTTACTCTGAGCTTCAATGAATGAGAACTGCATGAATCTTGAGCTAAAATTGTAAATCTGTATTTGGTAGATAGATTGCTGTAATAGCTAGATGGAACCTTGATTTGGAATAAACCTTATTTCTTTATATTTATGAAATGTGTACCTTCTACCTTTGAGAATCAACACTTTTGCTATAGGAAAAAACACAACTGGATGTGGCTTTATGATGTCTTTATTACACAGAAAAGTATAGGTGTACTAGTGCCGTTCTATGAGTCTTTCATTTCTTGCAATTAACATATCTGAGATACTGTAAATGCAATGATCTTGGTTTCCTCTAACATCAGTCCCCTTTGGTTCTTATACGAATAAATATGAGCTTTAGAGGTAAAAAGATTGTTTTCTCCTTTTTAGACAAGATTTATTTGGATGAAAAGCATATGAGACCCAACAAGAGGACTACTAAAATGGATTGTGCTCAAGTTGGGCTTGGAAGCAAGCTTATAAATGGGCAAGAATTTGCAACTGTAGGGAAATGATTTATGATTTCCTCCTTCTCAAGGAGGTCGTGTCCTTGGTTGATCACATAATTGCACTCAAACTCACTTGGCAATCAGTCTTTCTATCACCTACTACACTTATAATGATGTGATGCCATTTTCTCCATAAACTATCCAGGGTGTTGTCAGATTACAAGATCTTGTCTCATTTGCCGAGGCTCAGATTTTACAGGTTACTGTTTGGGTAGTGGTTTCAATGACAAGACAAGGATTTAAGGTCACATTCGTGGATTAGTGTTGTTTTCTGGCTTCTTCATGTTTACCTTTAGTCTAAGGTTATATTGATAGATTTTGGTCAGAACTCGAGACATGTGGTTTTGAATTTACATTAATTAGAATCCCCTTAAGGACAACTTTGTTACAATTTGGCATTTGCTCCCAACTCAATCATATTTTCTTACTCATATTGACATTTACCATTTACTTGTCATTTGTCTAGCTAATTTACATGGCCACAAAGGATTAAACTTGTGTTTTCCATTTTGATTGAAAGAATTGTATGTTACAAAGATCCTTTGTTGATGTAGGATGGAAACATTTTGTGTGCATTAGAGGCACCATCTCTAGTTGGATGTCTCACAATCTTCTTATTATTAACGGATTCACTTGTTTCCTTAAATCATGTGGATTTATTTGCTTTCATCTTAGAGAAGATGCTTGAGTGTTCATTTGCTAAGAAGACATCGATTCTTCAAATTCAAGACCTTTATCTTTGACTAACCTCGCTTTGTTGACAATAGTTGTATCTTATGCATGCTCATCATTCCTTCCCTCACAACCCATCAATGCACAACACATGATGATGCATTCTGATGCATGGTAATTTGATGCTTATGTTGCACATATTACTCAACTTACTAGTATTGTTAGCATTTTATTTTGTCCCTTCAGGACAAAATGAAATGAAAACATTTTCTTCAAATTACAAGGAACAGTTCCCTTGTGATAGAAGAATAAACTAAAACTCTTGAACACTAATCTATGAAGATGCGTTTTAGCTGTTATAGTAGTCCCAAAGTATTTGTTGGGTTTAAATTTCAAACAAAACAAACGAAAAATTACATTATTTTTTGTTGTTAGCAATGAGCACAAGGGCACAGTAGCTCTTCCAAACACATATGAGAGATTTCTTTTTTTTATGACCAATGCAAATGATCTAATCAATACAAACAATTTAACCTACGATTGTTTGAGACATATTTTTTGGCTAAGTAGCAGAACCAAAAATAATAACAGCACAATAACTGATTTGGGATTTAAAGACCATATCTTATGAGTCAAGTATTAGTGATTTTCATAGGCATCTACAAACTCTCAAATTAATAAGAAATGCAATAGAAAGCCTGCAATAATCATTAATCTGTATCCAGCTCCCAAAATCTCTCACACAAGATAACAGATGCTCAGCCTAAACAATAATTTCAGCAGCGAGTAGGCATAACATTACTATTGGCTAATATAAAGTGTATAAAACACCTATTTATAAGTGCGTATAAAAAATCACTTGCTCATGTGATCAATCAAGTGCAGATTTTGCAAGGCAATTCAATTTATTGTTGATAAAAACAAAACAATAAAATAACTAGAGTTTTGCTGGAAATAGATTGCTTGCAAGCTTAAGCAAGCTCTGAATACAAAATCATCTAAAATATTTAACTTTAAATAAGAGAATGTGTAAACTGATTTCAATTAAAAGTAGTATGGAATAAGTCATCCAAAATATCATCTATTATTCCTCAAAATGTCCATAGCTAAACATAGTTTCTCGTAAATATTTAATCATCTTTGGAGATTCTAGCATTTTAATTCACACATTTTAATGTGACACAGGATAGAATAGATGTGTGGTAAAACTATTGTTCGAATTAGAAGGGAAGCTCCCTATAAACAAAATCTAACCTAATCTAAACGATATATACTTGCTATTTGCACTTTGTATAGTGCTTCTTGGGTGGTGCATGATCATGCTAAAAAACTAAAGGTGCATCTTTTTGGATTCACTTAAGGCAAAGGCCAAGACACCCTTCAACTAAGGGCAAAATGTTTTTGTACTGTTTGACTGAAAGAAACCCTATAATTATTCTATATGGTATTCAACTAAAAATAGAGACTAGATAGTGCAAATACACAAGGTGGGATAGGTTTAAATGCACGGACACAAACGTTTTGGTAGATTGGATTAAAGAGTTGGTACAAATTCACTCTCAACCTTGAATAGCCTTGTAATGCAAAGCTTACAAACATGATAAAAGAAATTTGATTTTCTCTCACACATAACAAACAATACAAAACATCTCAATAGAAATTTAGAAGCAGGATGGGCATTACCAAATTCTTTTGAACACATAATGTATTTTGGATTAACAATAATGAATACTGGTGAATATCAATTTCGGCAACAAATACACATAAAATTACTGTTAAGAAACTAAGTGCAAAATGACATGTATTTATAAGGTTTAAAAAATATTTCATGAAAATAAAATAAAAAATAACTACTCTTCTACTCTAAGAATTGATTGCATGCACTGCAATTTTTTGTGATAAAATCCTATTTACTAAAGCTAAATCTAAAACCATATGACTATTAGTTAGATTGACAATAAGGATTATTAGAAATTAACACTTAAATCTCATATTTCATGCATGGCAAGAGATGCAAGGATTGATGGTCTATCAATAGTTTACTTCATGCTATAAACAAAGAACACTAATGTAACCGTTTTTTTATTTTTCAATTTATTTGCCAAAAGAAATCACACAAGAACTTGCAAATAATGGAACTTTGTTGTCAGTAAGTTCAGATACTGATTTTGAATGAGCATATGTCTGCTCTTTTAAGTTTCTTGAAGGATAAACTTTCAGAATAGACATTTCATACATAACATAGCTAATCAGATGAAACACAACATGAAAATACCTTGAAACAGAGTAGGCAAATATTGTGCAGGTCTGCTATTTTAGTTTTGGTAGGTTATGACAGCGATAAACTACCTTCAATGTCACTCCTCCAACACACATGAAAAATATCTCAGCTATAGCAATAGGCCAAAACATGCATCCAACTTCACCAAACACATCAAAATCACCTCCAAACGAAACCAAACTGCTGGAAGTATACCCAGCACTAACAAATTAGCCTCCAATCACACCCAGTTGCACTGAAAATGTTGCAGGCAGAGTAGCTGGAAACTCCTTTGTCCCTCCTTGGGAACGCGTATCCCTGTATCCGTTCCCATATCCGAAACAAATACGTATCCTATACAGCTCAGATACACATTGAATAATGTACCCACATGTGCCCAAAAAACCTTGATTTCCAATCATGCTAGATACTACATGATTTGATTTTTTTAAAAATTGACAGAAATCTTCCTAAATTCAGTTTTATAAAACTTCATTCATGCATTTTAAAAAAAAAAAATTTGGTATAAACAAAACCTACACCCAATGAGAAAGACAAATGAAATGTTTTTCTATTTGAGTGACCCATTTTTCGGGTTATCTTCCAATGCAACTCTCTTATTTTTACATATTGTAAAATGTTAAATCAACTTATCATTATTTATGTAGCAATTATGTGTCTATATTTCTTTTTATGAATGAAGTATCCAGCCGTATCCATATTGGGGGTCTTAAAATATGGCCGTATCCGTATCCAATACCGTATCCATATCCGATACCGTATCCGTGTCCATGCAACTTTGGTTGCAGGCCGTAGAAATAATGAACAGCAGGTCTGAAACAACCAACTTTGGCTCCTTACACCAAGTCAATAAGCAGAAAACAAGCCCAGCTCTGTTATAAAGGTCTTCAAACAAACTCAGGAGGTCTGAAACAAGCAATTTTGGCTCCTTACACTAATTCAATAAATAGAAATCATGCTCAGCTCTGTCATAAAGGCTGTCAAACACGCCCAGTAGGTCTGGAAAGTGGATCACAGCAGTGAAATTGCCCTCTCAATCACACTCCAGCCTTGAGTAAGACACCTCCACAAATAATTACACCATTTCCAGCTTCTCACAACAATCTCTAAAAGCAAAAGAGTCAACCCAGAAATCTGAAAATAAGTTTCAGTCATGTACCATTGACAAAGAGGCAGCGCTTATGCTGGAAAAAAACCCATGTCCAGCCCCAGGAAAGCTCGTACGGCATGGTACAGTGATACAACCACCTCCAAATAAAGTTGGAACCTGCTAAGTGCTAACAACCTTAAAATTCACCCTAGAAGGGTAGCCCAACAATGGGAAATACAAACAAACCAATACTTGTTTATTTTCGGAACCTCAGCACAAATTTCAATGCAAAACATGTGAGGTATGGCCATCTTGGGAACACTTCAAATCACAACTGTATGACCAACAAAAGGGGATTCTGAAAACGTCTCTAAGAAACAACACAAAAATATCTAGAAATGATCATAAAACAAGCACCAAAAATCTTGCAATCAAAATACCTTATATATTTTCTTTTTTCTCTAATCCCTAATTCTGGAAAATCCGTGATAACTAATGTGTTTTCTGTGTGAAAACACCAAACCAGCTAGGGAGGATCTTTCAAACTGAAACTAGTGTATTTGATGAGGGTTTCCATCCTCAATCAATCTTGGAAGACCTTTGTTCATTCCAGTAGCATCATGTTTTGTGTGCAACATTTGAATGAGAGAAATGAGAGCCAAAACTCCAATTTTGTAGAGTTCGGAGAGAATTAGGGCATTTTAAAATTCAAATGTTTAATTTTCCCTTGAAAATGTCTCCATAATGTTTTAAGACAACTTAAGTCCCCACATCACCTAGGCATCCAACTTGGGAAGCAAAAAACAGCTTGTTTAGTAGTTAAATACTAAAGTGAATAATAAAACGTCACTTCATTACTTTAGTGCAAATATTGAAATATTATCAAATATCAACCACCTTACAAGATACTTGTCAAGACATCGTAAACAAAATTTGATCATGCTGAAACTTGTTGACGTGTCTGAAATCGCATTGCTACAAACTCCATACGGCCAATGCAGAATAGAATAAAATCGGTGAGCATCCTATCCTCTCTTGAGATAAGGAAATCCCTAATGCTATTTTCTACGTTTGATCAAAGGGGACAACCTCAAGGTTTCGTTTGTCAGGTCTTGATTGCGGGATTGCTTAGTGGTTTGATGTGTTTATGCTAGAAACACAAGGGGGACTTACGGTGAGATAGGCGATTGTTGGATGAGTTCCCCAAAACTTTAATGGTCTTGCTTATCAAATGGTTCAAGTTGGGTTGATACTGTCTTCAAAAGGACTGCGGATTCTCTTGATAAAAAAAGGGAAAAAAGGGAAGGATAGGGAGAGAGAGATACATAAAAATATAAATTTAACTAAGATAACAGATTCAGTAAATAGACGGACACCTCCAAATAACTAAATTAAGCATTACCAGCCATTTAAACACAATACTTGCATCAATCTAGTGCGATCTTCAAGGGAAAATTGGATTTTCATGTCAGTAAATACAACATCAGAATTTTGACATTCCTTCAGTGAGCATTCAACAACCGAACTAAGCATGTGAAAGGTTCAGATTAACCATGCAGAAGGAAAGACAATCAGCCATTCCCTAATGGTGTGAACTGCGAGGATTCTATCGGATGTTTACTTAGAAAATGCTATATAAAGGAAAGAAGCATAACTGAAAAATTCTAAATTCATGAAGAAGGAGACCATGCACTCACAAGGAAACTTGAAAACAGTCTTAACTTTGCATTAAATCCTGTAAATTTCGCCAGAGCTTTCGCAACAATCCAAGAACTTCTTACAAAATGAGAGAAAACCAGTCCCTTAAATAGGCTTAAAAAATGGATGAATGGCCAAGATCTTATCTAAACAAGTGGCTCAGATTCATCCATAAAACATGGCTGCCCATACCCATAAATGGGAGCCAAATATCAACAACCACCTCAAAGGGAGTAATAACTACCCAAAAAGGTAATTAGAACATATCCAGAAATAATCCAAAAAGGTGCATACATAAAGTTTTACATTTTAGTTGACTTGGAAGTCAAACATGACCTTTTGGCCAAAAAGTGCATTTTCAAGATTTAAAAGGAAAAAGCACTTTCTAGGAAAGCACTTTCTCTTTTCCATTTGTAGATTCCTTTTCCAAGAACTCATGTTCACTATGCAAATATTCCTACCAAAGATCTCGACTTGCTGCACGCTCCTCACGAACATACTCCTGGAACCCGATGCATAATTGGAATAGCGGACTGAATGGAGGCATAGGAGGATGCCGAATTTTATATTGCATGCCCTCGAGATATTGGTCCACGTGCTTCAAACCATCCTTCCAGCTGGAACGATTATGCTCGAAGCACAACATGTCTGACTGGAATTGACCAGCAAAACTTAGGTCCTTAACGGAATAGGTGATTCCTATCCGTCTCTAGTCTTTCTTCCCAGTCTGGTTGTATCACTTTATCGGACAGGGCATTTTGCCATCCCGAGACCATTGATCGGAGGATCATTTTGCCGAGCTCTTGCATGGTGTTCAGAATTGTCTCGCACGCATCGTGTTCTTTATCAATGATTTCTCTTGTGTCATTCTTCATGGTGATAGTCCAGTACCATTCCTTAAGAGTGCTGATGTTATGAGGATCTAGGATGGTGGGTAATGTAGGAATCTGTGCATGGGTCCAGAAGAGAGCTCTCATGAGGGGAAGGGTAGTGGCAGCCACTTCATGCATTCTAAGGGATTGCCTTTTTACCTCTAATAGCCAGACCAGGGTGGTCTCTCGATGGTGAGCCATCTCTTTTACTTCTTCGAAGATTCGTTCTCCCCTCCCTTTGATGCCTTGTATCCATTCCTTGACGGCCCTTGCAGTGTCCCGTACTCCTTCAAATTCTGTTGTGGTCCTTTGTGCCAATGCTGTCGGGGGAATGTGGGATTCAGAAGCATTGTGTAATGGTCTTAGGAGTTGATCGATGTATCCCTCGACCTGCTCAGCACGAGCTCGATACATGTCCTTTTCAGCTGTTATCTCTTCAAGTTGCCTGAGCATGTTCTGTACTGAATCCTTGAATTCCTCCTTTTCCTGTTCCTTAGTGGCTCGTCCGATGGGGATAGTCGTGATGCTATAATCTGCCAGTGTAATCTGATCTGCTGGCTTGTCTACAGGCGGGGTGGCAATGTGAAGAGTGCGGTTCCTTTGATCATCTTTAGTCATTCTAGAATATGCCTTGGGCTTTTTCTTCCCCTTAGCTTTAGCTTGGTCCATGCGTGAGAAGATGTCCTCCAAATCAATAGGTGGTTTGGTGGCGGCCTTGCGTTGAGCTCTTGCAATCAACCATTCTTGAGGTACTGTCTGGGTTGATGATATGGTTAAGTTTGCATTCTGTTCTTTGATGTTTTCAGCCGACTCATCGCAAATTCGCAGCTGTTCTGTTACCGAAGGGGTGGAGGAGGTGCCAAGTTCCTTGCTTGCAGCTGAATTTTCTCCCACTTCACTGAACAATTGCCTGGTATCTTCATGTGATGGTTGTTCTTCAGTCTTTTCAGGCTCGCGGGTCTCATCTGTCTTTTGCTCTCCTTCGACGATAGAGTCATCTTTGGTTGTATTGTGGAGCAACAATTCATGGCGGCTCTGTTGCGTGGGTTCATGCACTTCGATCCTTTGAATGGATGGAATCTCTCCTTCCTCTATTTGGTTACCCGGTTCGGTTGATGCAATGGCTCTTAGCTCAGCTTCTAGCATGTCAGGTGCGGGAGGGTCATCAGCTCCAAACGCGTCAATGTCACTTTGGGAAGGCGGAGCAGGTATATAATCTAATTCTACTACATCGTTAGACGAACTGGGGTCCTTTGACGATGAAGTGACCTCTGGTCTTCTTATAGGATTCTTTTCCCTTCTTGTTCTCTTGGATGTCCGAGTTCCTCTGCAAGCCTTAGCCTTCTTTCTCTTTTCAGGTTTCTCAATTTCTTCTTTGGGTGCACTGGAAGTTCCCTCATCTTCGGAGGACTGAGAATCGAGGCTGCCCATTAAGTGGTAGGTGAACTGGACTCCCTCATGAATTAGTCTTTCAATCTACTGATGCAACCATAGGTTTGTATATCTTGCTAGGGCTGCCATGACTGCCTCAAAATCAGTGATAGGGTCCTGGGACCAATCAACGCCTGACAAAAGATGCCTCATTGCCTCAAATTCCTGGACTTGCAGACAATTTCTTGAATCCGTGAGTTGATCTGGGACCCGGCGGTATTCAAAGAGTCGCATTTGTTGCACACTCAGCCTAGAATATTCACGCCTTCGGACCTCGTAGTCATCAGAGCAGTTCTTCCAATAATCCTCAACTGATTCCTTTGCCCTGTACCGCCTGCCATAGGCTCTTTTTGCCAGATTATCGTGATCGAAATATTTTCTCGGAGAGTGCTCTTGTAGGCCATAAGAGGCCAGCTCTGCGAGGGATTCCTCTACTAGGGTGGGGGTCTTCAGATGGACATCCTGGTTACCTATAATCATGGGGAACGCGAATCTAGCCTGCTTGCTCTCTCTGAGTAAGATGCCGGCCGGACGTGACTGCCTTGCGACCTCCATAAGAACTATTTTGTCGGTTGGGTACCGTGGAAGTCGGAGAGGGGCACCATCAAAGCCCGCTATTCGGATATAGGAGTACCTTGGGAACTGGATGAACCGGGCTCCATATCTCTGTATTAGAATAGTAGCTTGCTCTGAGAGCCTTATGTGTAATCCTCCCTGCATTAGCCTGACCAGGCGCATTGTGAAGGCGTCATTGACGCGCTCATATTGGCCAACTGCATAAGCTGGGCTGCTCTTTTCTCTCTGAGCTATATCTTGATAGTGCAGCTGCGGGTAACAATCATAGACCTTTACCTGACCAGGCCCATTCCCGATTTCACCTTTCATTATCAAACCTGGCAGTGGCTGGTTCTTGGCGAACATGTAGACCAAGTAGAAGGTCATAGTGAAGTACTTTTTGCTCTCAAGTTCAATTAGCTGGGCGTGGATATTGTCGCTTATAATCTGGGCCCAGTCAAACTTGGACTTCCCAGCGAAGATTTGCTCTGTGAAATAAAACATCCACTCTTCAAAGTAGTTGGATTTAGAAAGTCCCATAACCCGACTGAGTAATGTGACCATATCCCCATGCTCATTATGAAAGTCACTTCTTGGGGTCTTTTTCCCAATTTTGGCACTTGGAGGCCTTCTCTCCTTGTACCACTCTTTGTTGATCAGTGTTCTGCATCTGGCCGGATTCATATCATATGCCCCCTGTGCTTCATCTATAGTCGTGGTCGTGGGATTGTTTGGGAAGGGAATGTTGAATGCGTCGCCAATAGCCTCAGGGGTGAAGTTGGCGAGAGTCATATTCTCGAGGAGCACCAATCTGGAACCTGGCTGATAATGCCGGGCAGCTTCTACCACTAACTCATAATTTTGTACTGCTGGAGGAAATCCCACCGCTTGGGCGATGCCACTTTCCACCATCTGTCTAGGCTTGCCATATGCATTAGGGGAAAAGACCCGATTCCTGAAGTCTTGGATATCAATATGGCATAGGTCGGTATCACCGACATTGTCCCAGACGCTTTGAACTTTTGACTCCCTCAATCCCCCTCTTTGATACTGGTACTTCATCCTTTCGACTTTGCGTGGGATATCTGATTTGGATGCTCGCGATGTCTCGACTGTAGCGGGCGTTTTTGATGATTCCACTGCCGATTTAGGCATTTATCTTGCACAGTCGGATGCGGATTATGGGGCGATATAAAAGAAGTAAGGCTGGTTAGATAGAGAATACTCCAGCATTCAAGGATTAATTCAAAATTTAAATTGGAAACAGAGTGATATTGCTAGCTGAGAGCTTGATTGAGCAAAACATTTATTCATGAAGCTTTTGATCGCGAATTTATACTTAAGCATTTTCAGGATTAATTTTCAAAAGGGACAAAGCTCGAAAAATTCTCCTAAGTTTGAAAATGCAATTTCTGGTTAAATCTTAGGAGCAAATTCTAATTTCGACTGCTTTGCATGACGTTTTAATAATCGGAAAAAAGATGCGAATTTTAAGCATTTTAATCAGTTTTGCACATGCATGCATCCAATTTATAAACATTTTAGATGATCAAGAGAGACAAAGCGTACTTACCTGATGAAAATGGATGGCGAGAAATTGCCCGACTTGCTGTGCAAAAACGAATGGATAAATCTGCAAATTTCGAATTCCAACGGTTATCTCTCTAATTCAAATTTTCGCGGTTGCGATTGGAAAAGAATTTGCAATGTCAAGTTTTAAACTAGGCGATTTTCACTTTAGGCAATTTAGCAATTTGAACCTAGACGCTTGGAAGGGTTTATGTCCACGTTTTACCTTGAATGCAAATTATACTTTCTGGCTTCCCTTTCAAAACCGAACGCGATCCTCTCTCACGCGAACTTCGGTGGTATGGAGGGGTTTGCAGTCCCTCAAACCTCACATCTCCTCCTAAATCGCGGACTTCGCGTGCCTTGCGTTTTGAGGTTTACTGCACTTTCGCGCTGTGTTCTTCGGATGAATGGAGGATTTCGGAGCATTTGGGGTTTTTGCCAGAACTGCCCTTGCTTCTTCGCGGCTATCCTCTAGCTCGCGACTTTAGTGGAATGGAGGTTTTCGGAACCTAAACTGCGTTCTTACCTTGAAGAACTTAGGCGCTTTTCACACAAACTTCGGACCTTTTAGATGTTTTGGCGATTTTCAGGGCTTTCACGTTTTTTTTTCTTTTGCAAGTTTTTACGAATTCTCCCATTTTGCCCTTAGGGTCCGAAATTCGGCCCATAAGGCGATTTTGGCAACTTTAAGAGTTTTTTTCGGACCCTTTATGCCTTTTGCGAACTTATCCAAATTTTGGAGCTTTCAACGATTTTGTCATTTTAAACTTTGAAATTTCGGCCCCAGGGTCCGAAATTCGGCCCCCTGGGCGATTTTGCCAACTTAAGACAAGTTCGGACCTTTTACATTTTTTGCGAATTTATCCAAACTTCGGAGCTTTCAACGATTTTGTCAATTTAACAAATTTCGGAGCTTAAGGCACCTTTTGCAATTTTCGGAGTTTTCACGCCTTTTGCGAACTTAACAAAATTTCGGAGCTTAAGGCACCTTTTGCAATTTTCGGAGTTTCTCTCATTTTGTCCCCAGGGTCTGAAATTCGGCCCCTTGGGCGATTTTGCAAACCTTCGAAATTTCTCTCCTTTTGTGCGAGCTTGGGCACTTGGGCGAGTTTGGAGGACTTTGGCATTTTGCAATGAAATTCGCTCCTCCTCCGGCTATCGAAAATCGTCATTTGTTCAAATCTTGTAAACTCTGTAAAAACAAACCTCATGTATTCCATCTCATCGCTCTTACGCGAAAATGACAATTTTGGGTCGTCATGCGACCTTCAGATGCGCTGCTCTCAGCTTGGCGGGCCTCGCCAACTTCTATCACCTTACACCTATCCAAGGCGATTTCACAATTTTGAACAATCTCTTGGCAATCGTGCCCGAGGGCTAGACTAGCCTAATGGAATCATCGGCTCTTTTCTTTCAACATCATCACTTCACGGACCGGTTGCGGACTCGCTCGAATGGACGCAAGACACTTTGCACGAAACTCAAC
The DNA here is from genome assembly GCF_030272615.1 of Cryptomeria japonica. NCBI lineage: Eukaryota > Viridiplantae > Streptophyta > Pinopsida > Cupressales > Cupressaceae > Cryptomeria > Cryptomeria japonica. The sequence goes on from NC_081411.1 coordinate 518,718,918, forward strand.
AAGGCGAAGACGAAAGACTCAAAAAAGGGAAGGGGGACCCGCGACAGGGAGCGTGTGCAACGCACAACAAAACTGTTACTGAAATTTTCATGATATTTATAGCTTAATGGAAAACTCAAGTATCTAGGCAAAGATTACAGTTACATGAGTGAATTTCAGAAAATATTTCAATTGTTTTTTAATTCATTATATTTTATACAGTTGAAAAGATTACGAGAAGTAATCTACAGAATAAATTTCCTCTCACACAAGACCGTGAGAGTGATCCTTATTTTCCTATGCAAAGGAGAAGAACTGAATTAAACAAAGCAAATGCATAGAGGAGATAAGAAAGGAACCAGACATTGCCTGGGGGTATATGGCTGGCATAAGTCTGCTCTCGAAGTCGTAGGTCTGCATTTTCGACATCTGTTCTCTTCTAGTCTCCTCCTTGTCCTGAAAAAGTCAAAAGGTGAAGTGGGTTAGATCAAAAGATCTAAGCAATGACTAAATGCCTACTGATCTTGCCTATACATTTGTATTATTTAATCGAGATCCCTTTTGATAGAAAAATAAACATCTTGGAAGACAAATAAGAAAAGGTCATTCTCATTGCTTGGAGAATTAGTGTTTTTCTAACTGTTTGTTTAATGTGCAGAGACAGGTAGAGGAATTCCAGATTTCAGAGGTTTTATTATGAGTGGGATTAAATGAGGATCCCACAAGGGTTGAGCCCAGCTCATAGAAACCATATGATTGTTCAGAGTGTACTTGCAGGTATATACAGTAAGCATAAGATGGTGTAAAGGCAGCCATTGAGATGCAGGCAGAGGCAGAATGTAAAAAGAGAGCCCAAGTTTCGGAGTCTGAAGAAACATGTCAAGCAAATTTCAACATTGCAGATGGAAAGAAAACCACAGCTATACTGGAAGCACAATTGCCTGAGGTAGGTAAAGCTGAAGCTATAGTAGCTAATTCTAATGCAGCAGTTTTGGGAATTAGAATGTTTTCAGAATCTTTTCAATTAAATGGTGGAGTGGAGGCTGCGAGAAAGGAGGACTGTTGAACAATATTTTCAGGCATTCAGTAAAATTGCAAAGGAGGTAAATCTCCTAATGGACATGATGCTACAGGGCCAAAAGTGCAAGAGAAGAACACACAATTAAAGGGGAAAACTCTCAAAATTGCAGAAATTCTGTGCATAGAGTGTTGAGGAGAGGTCTTCTTTTCTAGGAAATTTGCAGAAGAGTTGTGCGTAAAGAGTTGCAGAAAGGATTTCATTTTCAGGAAATGCAAGCAAAGAACCCAGGAAAAATTACAGAGATTCCATTCCTTTACCCCAAATTCTTTTCGAAAAGTAGAGAAAATGAAATTTACAGAGATTCCTTCAAAAATACATAAAAAGCTCAGAAAATTGCAGAGAGGGTTTTGCAAAAATTCTTTGCAGAATTTCGTGCAGTTAAACCAAGTATTTTTCCCCATTTACTTCTTCAGCTTCCTATCCAGGAAAAAATGCAGAGTTTCTTTCTTTTAAAATGAAAAGCAAAACCTACAGATTCTGTCCGAATTACAGAGATACAAGAAACGTGAGAAGACGTGAAGGATATTTGTGCAAAATTTTAAAAAATTACAGTGATTTCTCCCTTTGAAAATGCAGATTTTTTTTTCCAGCAAAGGGAAAAAGAAAACGGAAAACCCACCAACAGAGTTTCGTAAAAAAGAAAAGTGTAGGGTTTCAAAAAACAAAGTCCAGAAATGCAGTCTGAAAATGCAGAGATTTCTTCTCATAAATACAAGCAAAGCTCATACACATTGCCAAGTTCACTGTTAAAAAAATAACAAAAAAAAACCCCAAGATTTGCAGAGAGTCTTCGAAGAATGCAGTTCGGAAAATACCTTCCTTGTTTGCAAAGAAGAAAATGTCGTGATTTATGAACAATCCCCGCAAGGTCGAAGATGGAGCAGATCGAAAGAAGTTATAGACAATTGCCAAAGAAGGCAAGTTAACACGCAGTTCTCATTGTTCATCTCTTTCTCCAAACTCTAGCAGAAAGACGAAGTTCCTCTTCAGCGATGTGGAAAATGAAAAATGAATGATAGACTTAGGTTTTCTATCGATATATTTCCCCTTGCTCTCCCTTTTCCCATTTTAATGGGATTGTATTTTATTAATGAAATACAAAGTAATGCATACGGTGGTCGAGTCCTTAGACTCCCACTTATGTATTGAGATAAGTCTTTGCCTAGCCGTGGGGAGGCTTTAAAACCCCTAAGTCTTTCTAAGACTTATTAATTTTAAAAGATGTAAATTAATTTTATATTTATTAATTATATCAATGTTGCAAAAATTGGTATTTTCTAGCAACATTTATATAATTAATAAATATTCAATTAATTAATTTTGTAGTAAAATTTCCTAGCAATATTCTTAAAAGGAAATTGAAATTTTGTGCATCTTTTAAACTCTAGGATTCAATACCTTTCATCCATAGATACATGAATAATGTAAAATGAATATTTTAATTGGATGAGTTATAAATCCAATTAATATTTATTATAATTGTGTCTTTAAAATTGTTCCCAATATGCATATGGAGGGAAAATATTGAATCCTAAAGAGGTGAAGTTATCTCAAGGATTTGGGGTCTAATTTGGGCTTGAAATGCAATTATCCATGAGTTTGGGCTAGTTCTCCAGCAGTTAAGGCCTGATTTTGAGTGTTTCATGGGTCAACCTTCAGTTGACCAAGAGTTTGCAGTTGATTTCATACACTTATGCAGAGTTTGAGGCCTTTTTGTGGGGGTTTCTTTCTCTACTCGGATCGGGAGATATTTTTGACTTGGATATCACTCAAGGAAGCTTTCAGTTAACTTGCAGTCATCTTATCCTTGCCTTTGGAAGGCTTTTTGCATAAAGGAAGAAAGGATTTCAGTTTCTGGGGGTTCTGGATTTTTTCTCAAGCCTAGTTGAGTTTTCTTTCTTGTAACCCATTTGCAGTTCTGACAGTAAATTTCAATAAAGATATCAGTTTATGCCTTCTCATTTTCTGAGCTATTTTTCATTGTGTGATTGAGAGTAATTTTCATTTTTGTGTTATTTATCAAATAACCTTTCTTGAAGTTTCTGTCTCATGCATGAATCACAGGTCATGCATTGTGGTTTATCAATTTAATTGTTTGTGAAAGTCATTTCCTTTCAATTTTTCTGAGCAATGATCGTTTGCATTAAACAGTTTTGTGATATGAATTCAGAGATGTTATAAGTGTAAAACAGGTGGGTTTAGAAGGGTTTTTTTGTCATTTTTCTGATCATATGGTGTATCACCCTATTTAGGTTGTTAGTTTTGCTTTCATCTTTATTTATTCTTTCTTCCTTTTCCCCAAAAGTTTTCTTAAAATCTTATTAGAATAGGTGATCCATCAGTTTCAGGAACCGGCGTATCCGGAGGTCCAATCTTAATAATAGTTTACCCACAGACTCATGATTGTTCCCATGTTATCCCAAAGTGCTAGGTTTTAATAGCTTAGTTTTCGGGTGCACTTTTGGGCCTTAACAGTTTTGGCACGCCCGGTGGGACCCTTTTCCTACTAAGGTTAGAGATTTTTATTGTTCTTATTGATATATTTGTATATCTAGCGACTCTGTTTGTGAAAAGAGTGGAAAAGATCAGTGTTTTTTCATATTTTATGAGACAGATCCAGACTAGGAGCTCAAGTTCTTTTGAGTATTTGCAGCTAGAGCCTCTTAGGAGAAGAGGAAGAACACTTGCAAGGGCTCAGCCTTTAAATTGTTTTCAGTTATCAACACCTGATTTTCAAGTGTACAGAAAGAGAGAAAGACCATCTAAAGGAAAGGAAATCAGGCATTCAGCAAGTCCAACTTGCAGATCAGGAGCATCTAGTCCTCAAATTTCAATATTTCCATTATTGACAGTAAGTACTACATCTACTACAGCACCTGTTTTACCTGCTGTTCCTTTATTTACAGCTGTTGTTCCTCCTGTTTTTCCTATAATGGCACTCCCAAGAGTGCATGCGTTTGTTCCTTTTGATCAAGGCAACCCCTTGAACTTTGTACAACATCATGATGTGCCATTGGCAGCACTTAAAAGTTTGGCTGATTTTACTGGTGAAAGTCAGACTACAACGATTGATCACATTAGAGATGTCGCTTCCCTATGTACTGTGCATCATGTTACTGAAGAAGATGTGGCTATTAAATTATTGGCAACATCCTTCAAGGGTAAAGCCTTAGAGGTACAAAACGTTGGCTGTAACTTCAATAAATTCATGGGATAGGCTTGGTGAATTATTTACCAAACATTTTGAAGACAAATCTGATCACCTGTCTTTGGTAGAGCAGCTGACTAGCATCAAACGTGCTCCTCAAGAGCAGATGATGGACTTCAACAGCCGTTTTCAAAGGATGTGGAATAGGATTCCTATTTCGGTAAGACCATCAGCTGATCATGCTTTTTTATATTATCTTAAAAGCTTAAATAGTGATATATTAGTAATGATACAGTCTATGGGGGGTGTCTCTTTGCCCCAAGCTTTTGGTAGTTCTGTGAGAGCTGAGAATAGTCTTATCCAAGCGGGAAAATAGCACCCAGGCCTCCAATGCCTATCTTCCCCAATATACAGTCTAACATGCCATTAATTATACCACCATTCAATCCTTTGCCAACTGTTCCTAGCCAAGAGATAGTGGTTGCAGGACCTTCTCCTGAGCTTCAAGATATTAAAAACAGCCAACAAAAGATTGAAGGATTGCTACAAACTTTCAGCAATGAGCTCGTAAACCTTAAAAAATAGCAGTTTCAGACTAGACAACCTTATCAGGCTCAGAATCAAGTTGTAAGTTAGCCTTTCCAGCAACCAAACCAAGGCCAATACCAAGGTAATAGGCAACCATATCAGAATAATAATGCTGCTGGAAATAGGCAGAATGTCAATCAAAGACCTTATAGGCCTTATGCACCTGCACCTTTGAATGCAGTCAGAGATATCGTCCCTACTCAAAACAATCTAGCCGTAGAATTTGACTGGTGCTATCCTTGCAACCAGCCTTACAATCAAGCTACGTGTTCAAATGGAGTCATAAATCAGGCTCTAATGGTCCAAGTTACTTCAACTTCACAGTATGTGCCTAAGACTGAACCTGAGCAACAACAAGATATAATCTTAGCTGATGCTACTTAACATAAATTGGCAAGGAGATGAGTTCTGTGCTATAGGCAAAGATGATCCTTTTGTTGCTGTATACAACAGAGCTAAGAAAAGAGCCTTAGATAACGATTCTGCACCAAAAAATAAAGATACAATAGCAGTAGACTCATCTGTGCCTAGAGTACAACATCTTCTACAAAAAACTCATCCCCTGACAACTCATGAGCAGCAACAACAGCAATTACACCCTATTGTTGCTAAGGTCCAGCCAAAGGTACACGCTACTGTTCCGTTCAATATAGTTGAAAATATGAAAAAAATGAATGTGACTATGTCTATGTGGGATTCTTTAGCTATTCCGGGGCAGACTGACTTGTTGAAGCAAGCCTTATCTGATGAGGTATCTTCTAAACAAATTGTAAATGAACCCCACAAAGTTGTGTTGACCAATTAGAAAGCTGCACCTCAGAACAGTGACAAGAAAGGGGGTAAAATACAAGGTAAAGATGTGAAACCTCTTCCATTTTATGTCTCTTTAATCATTGGGGATAAGCTGATTTATAATTGTATGGTTGATAGTGGAGCTACAAGCTCAGTAATGCCAAAAAAGGTAGCAGATCAGTTAGGATTAGAATATGAACCACTTGAGAAAGGAGTAGTGCAATTAGATGGCTCATCTGTTAATACAGTTGGTCTCATAAAAGGAGCAAGTTTAACCCTTCATGCTTGCCCAATTTCTCCATATCTCAAGACATTTATGTGATTGATTTACCCCCGTACTTTTCTCTTTGTTTATCAAGGGAGTTCACAGCTAAAATTGGGTGGTATCTTTCATCAGACTGGTCTCATATGCTTTTCGGAACCAGATATGGTACAAAGGTCACTATAAAATCCAAGGTTCTTGCTAAGGATCACATTGAACCTTATGTGCCCAGCCCAATGAATGCTAACTGTTTAGCCTTTGAACATGATGATCTTTCTGCTTCATCTCCTAATACATAGATTGATGATATTCCAGACATCCTTTTGGATGAATGGGCAGCAGAAGATGCTCATAATGCACAAAATAGCAAAGTGGAAGATGCTGGTTTTGAGATTTATATGATTTGTGAACCAGATTCTATTATGCCAAATCTTGTAAAAGATACAAGTGAATTCTCAGAACAATAGAATCAAGTTTGGCAGTTGTTCTTTGATGGATCAAAAAGCAAAAATGGGGCAGCTGGAGGTGCAATGCTTGTATCTCCACAAGGTGACAAATATTTTTCATGTTATCACTTTGCTTTTCCTTGTTCTAACAATAATGCTGAATATGAAGGTTTGATTCAAGGACTGGAGTGGGCTAGGAAAAGGCAAATAAGGTGTTTGCAGGTCTTTGGTGATAGTGAGTTAATTGTCAATCAAGTCAGAGGTTTGCATACTGTTAAGAATGATGTTTTAAAATTATACAAGAATAGGGTTTGGGATATTATAGAAGAATTTGATGCATTTAACCTTATATCCATTCCTAGAAGCAAGAATCAACATGTTGATAGACTTGCTGCTGTAGGTGCACAATTCAATATTCTAGAAAGTATGGAAAATATGCAGCATCATGTAAAAGTTGTTGTTAGGCCATCAATACCTGATAACAAGTTTAACTGGCAAGTTTTTGACAATGATGAGCAGATTTTGAGTTTCCTCAAAGAAGAGGATGTGTTTTCAATTGCTGATCAGATCAAGTTGAATCAGCAATTCAGTGATCAGATTATCCAACTGAAATCGAACAAGTTGCCAAGAGGATTGGTCACTTTGGAGACAATCTTTAATACGGATGACCAAGCAAAAAGGAATAAAACCAGCATACTGATTAAGGAGGAGCACTATGAAGAGGTTGAAATATTCAAAAATAAACTCCTCAAAATTGGTAAGATTAATTCTCATAAAGAAAGAGAAGCTTGTATTGCTTTATTTCAAGAATTTAATGATGTATTTGCTTGGGATTATTCTGACTTAAAAAGATTTGATCCTCAACTTACCCAGCATACCATTGAGTTAGAGCCAAATGCCAAGCCAATTAGGCAAAAGTAGAGACCCATCAATCCTAGATTAGAGCCTCTTATGCTTAAAGAATTGAATAAACTCTTAGATAGTGGCATTATTTTTCCTATCAAACACACTTCATGGGTTTCTAATTTAGTTCCAGTTAGGAAAAAGAATGGAGAACTCCGCCTTTGTGTGGATTTTAGAGATTTGAATAGGGCTTCTCTGAAAGATAGACACCCATTGCTTTCTATGGAACAAATCTTGCTGTTTGTTTTTGGATCTGAAAGGTTCTCCTTGTTAGATGGTTATTCAGGCTATAACCAAGTCCTTGTAAAGAATGAAGATCAATTCAAGACTGCCTTCACTACCAAGTGGGGCACTATGGCTTATAGAAGGATGCCTTTTGGGCTATCAAATGCTTGTGCTACCTTCCAAAAGGCTATGGATATGGCTTTTTATAATCTTATGTATAAATTTGTGCTGGTTTATCTAGATGACATTACTGTTTATAGCAAGCAAGCTGATGATCACATTGATCATCTCAGACAAGCTCTTCAAAGATGCAGAGAATTTGGTACTTCCCTAAATCCTAAAAAGTTTGTATTTGCTGTTCATGAAGGGAGACTTCTGGGATATCAAGTCTCCAAATTTGGTACTACAGTTGATCCTGAGAGAATTCAAGCTATTTTGGATCTGCCTTTACCAAGCCATAAGAAAGGGTTACAAAGTTTTATTGGCAGAATTAATTTTGTAAGACGCTTTATACTAGATATTGCTGATTTGTTGAAACCTTTGACAACAATGTTGAAAAAGAATGCTCTTTTCAGGTGGTCTAAAGAGGGAAGGAGTACTTTTGAAGAAATCAAGAAGGCCTTATTTGCTGCCCCTATATTGGTAAACCCTAATTTTTCAAAAGATTTCATTTTATATGCTTATGGAGGGCTTGACACTATTTCTGCCATGTTGGTTCAAAAAAATGATGATGGACTTGAACAACCCATTGCTTTCTTTAGTAAAGGATTGGAAGAGTATGAATAAAGGTACAGTTTTGTTGAAAAACATGTACTAGCAGTTGTTAAAAGTCTTAAGAAATTCAGACATTTGGTCTCTAATAACAAAATTCATTTGATGGTTACCCACTCAAGTGTCAAAGATTTCTTACTAAGCAGGGATTTAAATGAAAAGAGGGTAGGCTGGATCACTAAAGTGATGGAGTATGATGTCAGCTTTCATGTTACTAAGTTGGTAAGAGGAAAGGGTCTATGTATGCAGCTGACTGATGGGGAAGGTTCGCGTGCAGAATCTGATAAAGAAGTTGTCTTGGTTCAAGATGATCCTGTTGATCAGAATCAATCAGCAAGTTGGGTGACTGATATGACCAATTTCCTTCAGACTGGAGAGTGTCCAGCTGGCCTTGACAAAGTAAAAAGAAGGTATTTCCGTCTCCAATCTGTTCCTTATGTTTTAGTCAATGGAAACTTATTCAGGAAAGATTATAGTGGAATGCTTCTTAAGTGTATTGATACTGCTGAAACTCATAAGATCTTATCTGAATTCCATGATGGATCTTCCGGAGGTCATTTTAATCCAAGAACCACAGCTTGGAAAATTAGAAGGGCTGGTTTTTACTGGCCAACATTATTCAAAGACACTCACTCTTGGGTTAGAAAATGTGGAAAATGTGCTATGTTTGCAGGAAAGGAACGATTGGCTGCATTCCCTTTGCAGCCTATTTTAGTTGAACAACCATTTTCAAGATGGGGTATTGATTTTATAGGCCCCATTAATCCAAATTCTAGTGCTGGTCATAAATGGATTTTGACAACAACAAACTATTTCACCTGTTGGATTGAAGCTATAGCACTTAGGGAGGCTAATGAATTTGCTGTCCTAAACTTTTATGAGGATATTATAACCAGATTTGGTATACCTGAGTCAATTATATCAGACAATGCCTTGGCATTTGTTGGTTCAAAAGTCACTGAATGGGCTTTAAAAAATGGTATTGTTCTGAATACTTCTTCTAACTATTACCCACAAGGTAATGGGTTAGCCTAATCAACCAATAAGAATCTAATTAGGATTATTAAAAGAACATTACAAGAGAACCAAAGAGATTGGCATGCTAAGCTCAAATCCGCTCTATGGTTTGATAGAATTACTCCTAAGCAGATTATAGGTAATTCTCCTTATATGTTGGTATATGGAAAAGAAGCAAGACTGCCTATTTCAACTGAGTTTCCAGCACTTGACCTTGCTAATCAACTTGTTTTGTTTGAAGAAAGAGACCCTTTGCAGCAGAGATATACACAATTGCTTCAACTTGAGGAAGAAAGAGAAAAGTCTTTCAGGACAATGGAGTATCATCAGCTCTAGACAAAAAGAGCATTTGACAAGAAAGCAAATTTCAGAAGCTTTAAGGAGGGGGATGTGGTTCTCAAGTGGGATGTTCTTAAAAGCAGACCAGGACACCATACTAAATTTGACAATATTTGGACTGGTCCTTTCATGATTGTGGAATGTAAGGAGCATAACGCATTCCAGCTCTCAAAGATGGATGGGGAAGTTCTACCAATCCCAGTCAATGGGATTCATCTCAAGGCTTGCTTTTGATCCAGGTTTTGCTAATAAGTGCTCTGCACATTTTGTCCCTTGTTTTCTAGTTTTTCAGTTCTGTTTTTGTTTCAACAAAAGCCTTTCGTTTGTGTTTAAAATCTGTTACTTTACCCCTCAAACCATTCAGATTCAGTATTCCTACTGTTGTCGGGTAATTAAGCATTAAGGTAAATTGTGTTAGTGTCGACAGTTAACCCGTCAGTTGTCGGCAGTTGGCACCGGGTAACTGACTAGATTCCTTTATATTGTATCTGTTTCCAGTCTTTGGACATGCTATTGTAGTCGAACATATTGCTATCATTGTATGTACTAGCTTATTGTGAATCAATAGAACACTTGTGAGTTCCATATATTCTGCGTACTTCTGTCATTTATGCAATGTCTTAACCTGACACCCCAAGGGGGAAACATTTGGCGCCGTTGCCTAAGTAAAAACCTGGGAGCAACGGGGAAAAGGACGTACTACATGGATAATGGGACAACCATTACCAGAAGGAATGAATGACCCTGACAGAGAACCCGAAGAATTGTTCGAGGGGGAAAAGACACTCACGAATGATTTCTCCTGCATCCTACAAGCGGCAATCAAAACGCACGTAAGGAGGGAAGCCACAGCCGAAGATGTCCCACAAGATGCTGTGTGGAATTCGCTTGGAGTAAGCCCCGTTGTGAATCGGTTGATGAGCAAACTGCCTAACCTTTTGGCACAAGGATTTTTGGCTCTCTAGAACCGAAGGGAAGACATCTACCGAGAGAACCGACGGCAGCAAATTCTACGGGAATTTAGGGAGCGCCAAGAAGATGAGCGCAATACATGAACTCTGACGGCCAGGGAGAATAAATAAGAACGCCCCCATTGTAATAAGTATGTCAATGACATACATTATGTACGAGGGATGAAGTAATAAATTTTTTTTTTTTGTGTTTTGTGTACATGGTGTGTGCTTGCTGTCTACGGAAGTGATTTATGCCCAATATATTAAATAAGGACAAAAATAAAAAGATACAAAGTGACGAATGGGAAGTGGCACAAAGAGCGCTAAATCTCAGACAACAGATAGAATGAAGGCGTAGGCTAAGGCAACTTGCCGACGGACGACCGGCTGAGGGGTTGGTCGAAGGGAACTTAGGAGGTGTCATGGAGGTTGCGGAGGCAGAGATAGACGGAGAGAATTACACTCTCTACATTGTTGTAGGGTTGCCCGAAGGGAACCTAAAAGAAGTCATGGAGGGTGCCGAAGGAGAACTCTACAGTTCGCCAGAATACCACCATAGGATAAGAAATTGCGAAGAGTTGGTGGAACAAACAAGGCAAAATCTAAACCTGATCGACGCTACCAGAGACCTACTAAAGAACTTGTCCATTTCGGAGGACAACCAGAGGGAGACAACCAACCGGAGGGAGACGATGAAGGTGACGGTACGGCTGAAGGTGCCGGGGGAGCACAAGGGTACTGTAGGGGAGGCAATTTGTTGGGTTCAGGGTCAACCTTCTCTGGAGGACCCATGAGTGGAGGGTCAGGTGTAGGAGGCGGAGGCGGAGGATCACTAGGTACAAGCACACAAGGCATTAGAGGATTGAGACCCAGCGGTGGGATGGCAAGTAAACAAAAATTGCCAAAGTTCACAGGGGACGGCAAGGAAGACCCCGTACGCCACTGCCGTACATGTGAAACTATTTGGTCTGCCAATGGAGTGACGGACCAGGATGACTGGGTACAACAGCTCCCAGCCACGTTATGTGGAGTTGCCATAGATTGGTACTCCGATGTTGACAAGCAAAAAGTGGCCACGTGGGCCAATCTACGTTTCGGTTGCTCCGTGATGACAATGAAATCATAGCCGAGATATACAGTACCAAACAAGGTACCAAGGAGATAGTACGGGCATACAGCAGGAGGCTGAAAGAATTGTTGGGTAAAATGGAAAGCCAACCCGCAGATGGATTGAAGAAACGATGGTTCGTTGAAGGGTTGAGATCCTCCCTACGGAAGAAGATGAAAATTGTACCCCTGACGTCATATGACGACGCCTATAATAGGGCGATGGACCTAGAGAGCGAACACAAAACGTCAAAGAAGAAGAGAAGTAATAAATACTCATCCGACGATGATGAAGACTCTGACGGGGAAAGCAGCAGCGGTGGCGAATCGAGTAAAAAGGTACACGCGCTCCAAAAGGACATGGAACGAATGCTGAAAGAATTCAAAGCCATGAAGGGGAGTACAAGTAAGACTAAAGAAAACGACGTGTGGTGTACGCATTGTAGGAGTGACGAACACACCAAGGGGTCTTGCCCCAAGAAGGCTTTCTGCGACATTTGTCAGATTGCCAGATATTTGACAAAGGAATGTCCCTACAATATGAAAACCAGGAGCCAACAAGTTCTCTTCACGCAAGAGCAGCCAGCCGCTGGAACTTCGCAAACCGCCAACAATAATGCATCATCTGGCAGATACCAGAACAACCGGCGAGGGGGGAAGACCAATAATAACAATAATAATAGGGGCCGGATCCAATATGATGCGAAGGGATGACCAATGATCCAGTGCCGAGCCTGCAATCAATGGGGCCACTTTGCCAAAGAATGCGCCTCAGAAGAAACCCCACAAAAACTATGCAAATGGTGTGGGCCTGGAGACCACGATGATGGAACTTGCCCAAAGTCGGGAGTGAACCTACTCAACATTGACAGGATGGAGGAACGGGTATTGGCAATCACACGGTCACAAGCAAAGAAGGCCACATACCCGGACCCCCGCACAGAGAAGCAGCGGGCGCTGGAGGCGAAGGCTGAAGTGGCGAAGGAAATGTTGGCACAAGGGAACACTCAGGAAGCGGCAAGTACTTCCCACTCTGAGGCTGAGGAAAATATCCTGAATCAAATGCTGCAGATTGAAGTACCTGTGAAGATGAAGGACCTCCTGGAAATGATGCTGCAATTACGTACGACACTCCTACGTATGGTGCAAGTAACCCCACAGAGTCGGGTGACTCGGAATACGGATGTTTCCGGCAGAACACCAACAGACCCATTGGTGCTGACACTATACAGTGGTCGGCACCCGGCGGTGGTAGAAATGGGAATACTTGGCACCATTTTGACTGACACCATTGTCGACGGCGGGTCGGGAGTGAATGTGCTTCCAGAAGAAACCTGGAAGAAGCTTGGCAAGCCGACACTATGGCCGTCAACCTTCAACTTACTGGGAGCAGATCAACATGGTATCAAACCTCTTGGAACGCTCATGGCGCAACAAGTGACCATCCGGACACAACCATTTGTCCTCGACTTCGTGGTGATTCCGCTCGCCAAGAAAGGATACGATGCCATTCTTGGTAGAGGGTGGTTGGTGGCGGCCAGAGTGAATCACAACTGGAAGCGTAACACACTGTTCATGGAGAAAGCCGGGCGAAAATTTATTATCGACCTGAAAACACAACTCGTGAGTGAAGAACTTGCATCAGAATCGGAATCGGACGAGGGTGGAGTTGACGAAGGAAAATACGGAAGGGAACCGGATGAGGAAGGCGTCCTGGGAATCCAAGGATGTTTGGAAGATGAGACCGATTCCCTTAATGGGCTCTTCCACTGGCAAATGGAAGACTACGAGCTGCTGTATGGGTGCAACATGTTGGAGGTTGACGAGGAGCCGGACGAAAATGAATTTCTGCCAGCGTACGGGGAATACACGGAAGGGGATGCTCCTGTCAATGAGACACCAGCACATAGGTTTGACATGACGAAACCAATCCGGTACGAAGAGTCCATAAAACCTACAAACCTCGGCACGGAAGCAGAGCCAAGGAACATCCTGGTTGGCGACGACTGGAATCCAGTCCTGAAAGCCGCTGCGTTTAAAATATTCATGGAATACAAGGATGTATTCACCTGGACGTACAAGGACCTCAAGGGGGTGCCGCCAGAACTGTGCGTACATCAAATTTCACTCGTACCTGGGGCCGTACATGTACGAAAGAGGCCATACAGAATGAATAAAAACTATGCTGCAAGAGTGAATGATGAAATCGAGCGTATGCTCGAAGCCGGGATTATTTTCAAAGTGCAGACCAGCGAGTGGGTATCGCCCATAGTGATATCCGTTAAAAAGGAGGCAAACCAGATCCGAATTTGCGTGGATTTCAGATGCCTTAACGCGGTCACCATAAAGGACCCGTTTCCAATACCATTTATGGATAGCATCTTGGAGGAAGTGGTCGGTCATGAAATTTATTCATTTATGGATGGATTTTCTGCGTATAACCAGATATCTATTGCCGAAGAGGACAAATTAAAAATGACCTTCATAGTGGAAGATGGCGTGTACGCATATAATCGAATGCCATTCGGGTTATGCAACGTGCCAGCGACATTACAACGGATAATCCTTCACATATTTGACAAGATGTCAGTAGGGAACTTCAGGGCGTTCCTTGACGACTGGTCCATCTACAGTAACCAGGATGCACATCTAGCCACACTTGGCGAATGCATGGGGAGATGCAGGCGAGCCCACCTAGCACTCAATCCCCAAAAATGCAGATTCATGGTGCCTCAAGGGAAGCTGTTAGGACACATAGTGTGTAATGCTGGACTCAAGACTGACCTAGACAAGATTCGGGTGATAGTGGAAATGGAGGCACCAGCAAATGTCATAGGAGTCAAATCCTTCCTAGGACACATAGGGTATTACAGGCGGTTTATCAAAAATTTTGCTCAAGTATCCTGCCCTCTGGACAAGCTGACGAGGAGAGGTGAACGATACGCATGGGGGACGGCTCAGGAAGAGGCCTTCCAAGAATTGAAGTCGCGGTTGGTGGGTGCGCCAATCTTGACATATCCTGACTGGGACAAAGAGTTCCACGTACACGTTGACGCATCCAATTTCGCCATAGGGGCCACACTGGCGCAGGTAGGCGATCACGGGCTAGATCACCCGGTCTACTTTGCAAGCAGACTCCTGTCGAAGGTAGAGAAAAATTATAGCACCACAGAGAGGGAAGCCCTCGGGATGGTGTACTCCGTCCAGAAATTTCGACATTACTTACTGGCCACCCCGTTCACATTTTATGTGGACCACCAGGCGTTGATGTACTTGGTAAACAAGCCAATTATCCAAGGACGAATCAGCCGATGGCTGCTGCTGCTTCAGGAGTTTACATTCAACATTATTGTAAGACCCGAGAAGAGCCATGTGATAGCTGACCAGCTATTGAGAATCCAGTCAGGAGAACCAGCCGAAGGAGTGAATGAAGATTTTCCAGACGCTCACTTATTTCGCATCGCCGTTCTCCCCGCCTGGTACACAAGCGTGGGGGAATACTTGTCGACATCACGGTTTCCGAGGGAGATGTCACCAGGAGAAAGAAGGAAACAGGTACTGAGGAGCAGAACATTCCAACTTATTAATGGCCTCTTGTACAAAATGGGACCCGACTAGGTCCTACGGCGATGCGTCCTGGAAGAGGAAATTCAGGGTGTCCTAAGGGAAGCACATGAAGGGCCCACAGGTGGACACATGGGGCCCGACACCACGGCCAAGAAAGTTCTGTTGGTAGGACTGTGGTGGCCGACACTACATAATGACGCCAGAGAGTGGGTGACGAGCTGTGATACATGCCAACGGGTCAGATGGCCATTGAAGAGGGATTTTATGCCCCTCAACCCATCAAATGCCCAGGAACTATTTGAGAGATGGGGATTGGATTTCATCGGACCATTAAAACCAAGTAGAGCCCAACGGTGCAGATACATTGTAGTGGCGATAGAATACTTGACCAAGTGGGTCGAGGCACGGGCTTTGCCGGACAACTCGACGGTCAATACAGCAAAATTTATCTATGAACAAATCATTACGCGGTATGGGATTCCTATCCAATTGACGAGTGACAGAGGAGGACATTTTGTAAATCATATAATCCGGTTGCTAACAACGAAGTTCAAAATCTTCCACTCCTTATCAAGCTCCTACTATCTGCGGGCAAATGGGCAGGCCGAGGCGACCAATAAAATAATTGTGTCGGTGATTTATAAGTCTTGCGGAGTGGAGAAAGATGATTGGGAGGAGCGCCTACCGTTGGTACTTTGGGCATACCAAACAACTTATAAGGTAACTATAGGACAGACTCCCTTCCAGCTAATGTATGGACAAGAAGCTGTGGTGCCAGTTGAATTCATGGTGCCGAGTCTCCGAATCGCCATCGATAATCGACTTGGCGACATGGAAAGCTTGAGAGAGAGACTGTACGCTTTGAACAAATTGGATGAGCGACGGATGATGGCTCAGTGGGCGACAGAGACGGCACAGCAAAGGTAGAAGAGTTGGCACGACAAGCATTTGCGAAGAATGCGGTTTACCCCAGGGCAACTTGTATTAAAGTTTAATGGGCGCAACGAGATCAAGCCCGGAAAATTCAAGGTAAAGTGGCTGGGCCCTTTCAAAGTTCGCGAGGTCGGCGCGAACGGGGCGATCAAGCTATGGACACTCGATGGGCAGGAGGTGCAGGACACAGTGAATGGCTCTAAATTGAAGGTATACCATGAGCGAGAAGGACCTAGCTAGCGGCACAAGCAAGAAACCAAAAATAAAAAAATAAAAAAAATAAAAACTCGGCCAATTTGCAATGTACCTACCAAATCAAACGGAGGTTTGATGCCAACACCTTTGCGGGGTTGAGGGGCAGCGCCCCTCGCGGGTTCCTGGGGCAACGCCCCAGGCGCGCTCCTTGTCGCAGTACAGGGCGGGGTCGAGGGGCAGCGCCCCTCGTTGCCAACGCCAATTTACAACCTTCAGAACCACACGAAACTTCATGGCGCACACCGTTTTCATTATTTTTTGCAGGAACTTGTTTTTATTATTTTTGTGAAAATGAAGGGAAATTTACAAGTGGTGAGCAAAAAAAAAATAAAAAAATTTACAAGTTGGAAAAGAATGTTTTTTTAAGTGCCGAAGAATTAAAGGGGGACTCGTTCATAGTAAGTCCGTACGAAACTAAAAGACAGAGATCCGTACGGATTCCACAAGTAAAGGAAATACCGGGTCAATAGAAAACACTCCACGGATCTCAGAAGAAAAATCCGTACGAAAATTAGAGTACGGGGAGGAGTGCCAACAAAGGAAAGAATTCGTACGTTTTATAGGCAGAGGCCCATACGTATCAAGGAAAAGAGAATTCCGTACGAATCTGGTACGGCGGGGAGACAAACCTTCCGTACGGAAATTGGGAAAAGTCCGCACGAAATTAAAGTGGCAAGGAGGAACAAAACCGTACGGAATTTTTTTTTTTGGCGATAGTGCCAAAGATTTATGTACGGAAAGTGGAGAACTGAAATTCCGTACGGAATTCAGACGCAAAGTCTGTATGACCTCCGCAAGTAACCGGATTTGGCGTGACAAATTCCGTACGAACCAAGGGGCTGCCTGAGTCAAGAAAAAGTCCGTACGGATTCAGGGGGGCCAAAGGAAAACAAATTTTTCGAGAAGTAAAATACTGGCTGTACGGACCACGGAAGCAGACTAAAAGTACCATTGAGACAAGGGGAATAAGAGATCACAATCGGAAGAAAGATATAAGTTTGGAAAAAAAAAAAGAAAATCATTTGATGACGTCTAGCGCTAGGCAGTTGAAAAAACTGGATTGGAGGAGGAGACTACAGGATTCAGAGAAGACACCTAGGAAACCGTCTACAGACTGTCCTATGGATAAAGGGAAGGTTGTTGTACTGGATACAGGCAAGAAAGAAAGGCAGCCGAAAGTCACAGCGGACACAATCACTTTCAAGGGGTTGAACGGCAATGTGTGCAGGCAATGGTGGTTGGAGGCGCAGTCCCCAGATGACATTTTGGTGAAAACACAGTTAGGAAGGGCACGGGTACATTGGGCCATTCAGATGCCGATATTTGCCATTTGGGATTTTGAGCCTTGCCTGCGCATGATGATAAAATCGTACAATGATGAGTTGCGCACCTCATTCAAGTACCAGCACACAGACGTTACCGTGTCTTTTGCTCCGGATGACTTTGCGAGGGTTTTTGGCACTCCTGACGAAGGGAAGAAGGTGGACAAGCAGGCGATGAAGATGTTTGCCAAGAGGAAAAATCAGTTGCTACAACAAATATGTCGGGATAACCTGACCAGAGCAGAGTGGGACAGGATTACGGCACCCAAGGGGCGAGGACTGAAAAAATCTTACATAGTACCTGGTGCATGGCAGTGCTTGCTCGACTTGATGAAGAGTCGTCTCACAGGAGCCAGTAGGGCCTTCGACACAGCCGTGCCGATGATTGCATTGATGAACGGGCTTCGGAATGGGACGGTGTACAACTGGGCTACTGTGCTGTCAGACCGCATTCATGAGTTCCTCACACTAAAGCACAAGGCATTCTATATGCCCCACCACGCCATTGGGTTATTCCTAGACGCAGTCCGCATACAGGTGCCGGAAGAAAGGCGAGGGTGGCAGCCACGGGACAGCATTGACCCTACCGCGCCCTCCATTTTTTACTGGACTCATTTGGATACACACACAGGGGATGCACCATCCAGCAGGAAGCGGAATCCCCAGATATAGGTAGTCTCTACTAGCGAGTCGGATTCGACCACCGAGAGTAGTTCACGGGCAGAGTCGGAGGAGACATCTTTTCGTTGTTCGGGTGGGGATACCGGATTTCGCCTCTCACACATGGAGGTACCGTATCCAGAGTTGGGTATGGAAGAAGGCGCAGGTGGTACGGTTGCCCTTGGCCAGATACCGAAGGGGACGCGGGGACTACCAGGAGGAAGAGTGGTCCGACCTACGGGTGTTCAGACAGGGAGGCTAGTATATGCACCCGCTGTGTTGACTACAGATGGGACCATGACACCATTACCAGCAGCAAGAGTGACAGTGGGAGCCATATCAGTAATCCTTGTGCCGGGGTTTGGCCAACTGCATCCTCGTCCCTCCCTCGGGCAGATTTCACAGGTCCCTAGCAGCAGTGTAGTTTAGCCGAGGGACACAACCCTTATTCGGACAGAGCCAGTGGATGGAGGTGGAGAGATCAGGTTAGACAGGGGTGACGTTGAGGGAGATGATACAGACTCATGGTTGGAGCAATACTCAGCGCAACCGAAAGCCCCAGTAGGACCCTCGCCTGCCACACCTCACTGTCAAGAGGTGGTTGATTTAGAGGGCAGTGAGTCTCCTCATGAGATGCGTGCATAGGGGGAACCTACAGACCTACTCCAGCACATGGGTGGTACGGAGGATACGGTGCTACAGGTAGACATTCCGATGCCTGGTTCTACAGAGAACCAGCCCACTGCCTTGACTCAGTTTTTGGCAGCAGTAGAGAGTGAGGCACGCAGACTTTTGGCCTTGACGGAGGAAGGGACCCTAGAGCAGCCAGCGTTGGAGGGTCTCTTGGCATTTGCTACCGGAGGAGTGTTGAGGCATTTCAGCGGTGCTTTGTTGACAGAGGATGGCCTCGCGTGGATCTTCCTATGATGTTGGAGGAGTGGCAACACCCTGGACAGATTGGAGAGGGTCAGGTGCAGAGCCTACTCAGGCGGATCGAGCAGGCCATACGGGATAGTCATTTGGCGCATCGGCGTGCTCAGCAGGAGGCAGATATCACTAGGGAGACACTGGAGTTGGAGTTGGCTCAGCAGAGAGCCCGGACAGGGAGTACGGAGGAGGAGTTGGCTCGTGTCCGCGCCGAGTTAGCAGCAGCCTCAGCCGCATGGGTGGCAGATAGGGCTTTGTTGGAGGCCAGTCTGAGTAGTACGAGGGCAGAGCTGGATAAGAAGCATACCAAGCTGATGGAGGCCGTATTCAGAGTGCAACAGTCTCGGGAGCGCCAGCTAGTGGCTGAGAGGGATCTTCGCCACCACACAGAGCAGGTGTTGCAGCTCCGGGAGCAATTGGCCTCTTCCTCATCCACGGGACGATCAGGGACGCCATCTCTACCCCAATCCCAGTAATTTGTTGCTTTGGGGTTTCAGTTTTGCTTGTACATCATTCCCATTTTGGTTGTCTGTCGTCCGGAGATGACGTTTCTTTTTGGGGGGGATGATGTTGTCGGGTAATTAAGCATTAAGGTAAATTGTGTTAGCATCGACAGTTAACCCGTCGGTTGTTGGCAGTTGGCACTGGGTAACTAACCAGACTCCTTTATATTGTATATGTTTCCAGTCTTTGGACATGCTATTGTAGTCGAACATATTGCTATCATTGTATGTACTAGCTTATTATGAATCAATAGAACATTTGTGAGTTCCATATATTCTGTGTACTTCTGTCATTTATGCAATGTCTTAACCTGACACCACGACGTTTCTTTTTGGGGGGGATGATGTTGTCAGGTAATTAAGCATTAAGGTAAATTGTGTTAGCGTCGGCAGTTAACCCGTCGGTTGTCGGCAATTGGCACCGGGTAACTAACTAGACTCCTTTATATTGTATCTGTTTCCAGTCTTTGGACATGCTATTCTAGTCGAACATATTGCTATCATTGTATGTACTAGCTTATTATGAATCAATAGAACACTTGTGAGTTCCATATATTCTGTGTACTTCTGTCATTTATGCAATGTCTTAACCTGATACCCCAAGGGGGAAACACCTGCTAAATGACTAACTGATAAATTATCAGTGTAATCACACAACAGAAACACTGGATCTGAATAGATTCAAAGATATGAAGTTTTGTAAGCAAAATTATCTTAGGGACAGGGTTGTTATTCTGAAACCTTATAATTACCAAAAGAGCCTCATTGTTAAAGGTAGAGGGGGAATTATATGACAGATTTCTTTTGATTCTTAAAGCTCAAAAATGACTCTTGAAAGGGACATGATTAATTCATGAAACCTTTATAGTCATAAATGTGAGAGAAATGCAACTGGGTTTCTTGCTTTGTCAGTTTTGTTTTCCCAAAAGTGCACTTGCACATTTGAGGTTTTTCCTAAAACCTTCCTAGTTTTCTAGTCTGCTGTTTTGTTTTGTTGTCAAGCTGTGTTTTTGAGTTCTAAGAGATTTTATTGCTGCTGAAAGCTAAAAAACGACTCTATCTGCCCAATGGACTGATTAGGCTACTCGTTTCCCTATGACTAGCAGGAAGACATGAAGCAGAAATCGCCAAAATTGTTACTGAAATTTTCATGATATTTACAACGTAATGGAAAATTCAAGTATCTAGGCAAAGATTACAGTTACATGAGTGAATTTCAGAAAATCTTTCAATTGTTTTTTAATTCATTATATTTTATACAGTTGAAAAGATTACGAGAAGTAATCTAAAAAATAAATTTCCTCTCACACAAGACCGTGAGAGTGATCCTTACTTTCCTATGCAAAGGAGAAGAACTGAATTAAACAAAGCAAATGCATAGAGGAGATAAGAAAGGAACCAGCCATTGCCTGGGGGTATATGGCTGACATAAGTCTGCTCTCGAAGTTGTAGGTCTGCATTTTCGACATCTGTTCTCTTCCAGTCTCCTCCTTGTCTTGAAAAAGTCAAAAGGTGAAGTGGGTTAGATCAAAAGATCTAAGCAATGACTAAATGCCTACTGATCTTGCCTATACATTTGCATTATTTAATCGAGATCCCTTTTGACAGAAAAATAAACATCTTGGAAGACAAATAAGAAAAGGTCATTCTCATTGCTTGGAGAATTAGTGTTTTTCTAACTATTTGTTTAATGTGCAGAGACAAGTAGAGGAATTCCAGATTTCAGAGGTTTTATTATGAGTGGGATTAAATGAGGCTCCCACAAGGGTTGAGCCCAGCTCATAGAAACCATATGATTGTTCAGAGTGTACTTGCAGGTATATACAGTAATCATAAGATGGTGTAAAGGCAGCCATTTAAATGCAGGCAGAGGCAGAATGTAAAAAGAGAGCCCAAGTTCCGGAGTCTGAAGAAACATGCCAAGCAAATTTCAACATTGCAGATGGAAAGAAAACCACAGCTATAATGGAAGCACAATGGCCTGAGGTAGGTAAAGCTGAAGCTATAGTAGCTAATTCTAATGCAGCAGTTTTGGGAATTAGAATGTTTTCAGAATCTTTTCAATTAAATGGTGGAGTGGAGGCTGCGAGAAAGGAGGACTGTTGAACAATATTTTCAAGCATTCAGTAAAATTGCAAAGGAGGTAAATCTCCTAATGGACATGATGCTACAGGGCCAAAAGTGCAAGAGAAGAACACACAATTAAAGGGGAAAACTCTCAAAATTGCAGAAATTCTGTGCATAGAGTGTTGAGGAGAGGTCTTCTTTTCTAGGAAATTTGCAGAAGAGTTGTGCGTAAAGAGTTGCAGAAAGGATTTCATTTTTAGGAAATGCAAGCAAAGAACCCAGGAAAAATTACAGAGTTTCCATTCCTTTACCCCAAATTCTTTTCGAAAAGCACAGAAAATGAAATTTACAGAGATTCCTTCTTCAAAAATACATAAAAAGCTCAGAAAATTGCAGAGAGGGTTTCGTAAAAATTCTTTGCAGAATTTCGTGCAGTTAAACCAAGTATTTTTCCCCATTTACTTCTTCAGCTTCCTATCCAAGAAAAAATGCAGAGTTTCTTTCTTTTAAAATGAAAAGCAAAACCTACAGATTCTGTCCGAATTACAGAGATACAAGAAACGTGAGAAGACGTGAAGGATATTTGTGCAAAATTTTAAAAAATTACAGAGATTTCTTCCTTTGAAAATGCAGATTTTTTTTTCCAGCAAAGGGAAAAAGAAAACAGAAAACCCACCAACAGAGTTTCGTAAAAAAGAAAAGTGTAGGGTTTCGGAAAACAAAGTCCATAAATGCAATCCGAAAATGCAGAGATTTCGTCTCATAAATACAAGCAAAGCTCATACACATTGCCAAGTTCACTGTTAAAAAAAAACAAAAAAAAACCCCAAGATTTGCAGAGAGTCTTCGAAGAATGCAGTTCGGAAAATACCTTTCTTGTTTGCAAAGAGGAAAATGTCGTGATTTATGAACAATCCCTGCAAGGTCGAAGATGGAGCAGACCGAAAGAAGTTATAGACAACTGCCAAAGAAGGCAAGATAACACGTAGTTCTCATTGTTCATCTCCTTCTCCAAACCCTAGCAGAAAGGCAGAGTTCCTCTTCAGTGATGTGGAAAATGAAAAATGAATGATAGACTTAGGTTTTCTATCGATATATTTCCCCTTGCTCTCCCTTTTCCCATTTTAATGGGATTGTATTTTATTTATGAAATACAAAGTAATGCATATGGTGGTCGAGTCCTTAGACTCCCAGTTATGTATTAAGATAAGTCTTTGCCTAGCCGTGGGGAGGCTTTAAAACCCCTAAGTCTTTCTAAGACTTATTAATTTTAAAAGATGTAAATTAATTTTATATTTATTAATTATATCAATGTTGTAAAAATTGGTATTTTCTAGCAACATTTATATAATTAATAAATATTCAATTAATTAATTTTGTAGTAAAATTTCCTAGCAATATTCTTAAAAGGAAATTGAAATTTTGTGCATCTTTTAAACTCTAGGATTCAATACCTTTCATCCATAGACACATGAATAATGTAAAATGAATATTTTAATTGGATGAGTTATAAATCCAATTAATATTTATTATAATTGTGTCTTTAAAATTGTTCCCAATATGCATATGGAGGGAAAATATTGAATCCTAAAGAGGTGAAGTTATCTCAAGGATTTGGGGTCTAATTTGGGCTTGAAATGCAATTATCCATGAGTTTGGGCTAGTTCTCCAGCAGTTAAGGCCTGATTTTGAGTGTTTCATGGGTCAACCTTCAGTTGACCAAGAGTTTGCACCTGATTTCATACATTTATGTAGAGTTTGAGGCCTTTTTGTGGGGGTTTCTTTCTCTACTCGGATCGGGAGATATTTTTGACTTGGATATCACTCAAGGAAGCTTTCAGTTAACTTGCAGTCATCTTATCCTTGCCTTTGGAAGGCTTTTTGCATAAAGGAAGAAAGGATTTCAGTTTCTGGGGGTTCTGGATTTTTTTTCAAGCCTAGCTGAGTTTTCTTTCTTGTAACCCATTTGCAGTTCTGACAGTAAATTTCAATAAAGATATCAGTTTATGCCTTCTCATTTTCTGAGCTATTTTTCATTGTGTGATTGAGAGTAATTTTCATTTTTGTGTTATTTATCAAATAACCTTTCTTGAAGTTTCTGTCTCATGCATGAATCACAGGTCATGCATTGTGGTTTATCAATTTAATTGTTTGTGAAAGTCATTTCCTTTCAATTTTTCTGAGCAATGATCCTTTGGATGAGACACTTTTGTGATATGAATTCAGAGATGTTATAAGTGTAAAACAGGTGGATTTAGAAGGGTTTTTCTGTCATTTTTCAGATCATATGGTGTATCACCCTATTTAGGTTGTTAGTTTTCCTTTCATCCTTATTTATTCCCTCACCCTTTTCCCCAAAAGTTTTCTTAAAATCTTGTTAGAATAGGTGATCCATCAGTATCAGGAACCGGCCTATCCGGAGGTCCAATCATAATAATAGTTTACCCACAGACTCATGATTGTTCCCATGTTATCCCAGAGTGCTAGGTTTTAATAGCTTAGTTTTCGGGTGCACTTTTGGGCCTTAACAGAAACATAAATGATGTTAAAGGATGATGATTGATTCCGAAATGAGCACTGATTATAAATAGCAATGTTCTCTAAGGACTGAAAAATAAACCCAGAAAAACCCAAAAAGATTGTGGTCGAAATAAGAACTTACTTTAAATAGCAGTGTTCTCCAAGTTCTGAGGAGAAAAAATCCAGAAAAACCCAGAAAGGTTGGTGCCTAAAATGAGCATTTACTATAAATAGCAATGCTCTCCAAGGACAAAGGAGAACAACCCAGAAAAAACCTAGAATTCTACAAGGAGCGTTGTCACCAACTAGAGCGCCAACTGAACTCCAAATAATCACCGTGTGCCAAGAAAACCCGGAAGTTGGCCAACGCTCACAAAACAGTGTGGTGTAAAAATGGGGACATTATAGTCCTCCCTCCCCAAAGATTGCTTGTCCTCAAGCCTCCAAATCACTTGACTGAACTGCAATGAAACCAAATATGATTCAAAGGTCCCAAGTTAATCTAGGAGGTTTGTAGGTCCATCTACTCAAAGCATTGACTTGTTGGGTACAAGCACAAGTGACCTCCTAAAATCCTCCTTTAAGAAGAGCAACCTAAAATTACAAGATCTCGGTCAACTCTTAAGAAAATTGCTCTGCATAAAAACCAATCTGTGGCACCATTAGAATAAGCTCAAGAAAGTTAAGATTGATTCTCTCAATTTCAACACCTTGCACTCCAAGTCGAAGGCTATCACTAAAAAGTAATCTGCTATCCCAAACATAACTGCAAGCTGAAATTAGGAAATAATAATTGCTAGGTGCTTGAACACCCATCCAATACAGAACCTGGTTAGCCAAACTTGTCAATCCCTCCATATGAGGCCATAAATTAACCTTGTCAAGTGGCTGAGCGGACTGAAATAGCATAAATCTGCAACTGTTCAAGTCTGATTTTTCAAAATACACCACTTGGAGAGAAGAGTAGTTTCTGCAACATTGAAAAACCTTGGCCAAAATGAATTTTCTGATCATTCCCTTGGCTGAAAACACCTTTCCAAGAGCACCAATGAAGAACTCCAAATTTTGTTTAAAATCTCCCTTGAGTCCATTTGTATGAGCTGAAATGAACTCATGAGATGAATGAAAAAAGAGGTAACAACAACATTGTCATTGTTTTTTGGGTTCATAACCTCCCATGGTATGCTTCTTCTATCATCATTATTCACCAATAGCCCATAAAATGATCTTGTGCATAGATACTTACCCCAAAAGAAACTCCTCCATGCTGATGTTGCGCTACTCTAATCTCCATGTGAACTTGATCTAGAGTGTATCTAATGATCCTTGAAGTTTCAACACCAATGGTCTCCACCTCATCAAACTCTAAACCACAATATAACTCTCTTGTGGTAAAATCACAAGCTCAATCATCAAACCATGATGATGCAATCCATTATGGTCCATTATAGTAAGCAAACCATCAATGATTCTGGGTGATCCAATAGGCAAAATAACTGGTTCCACCTCATAATTGCACACCAGACCTGTATCCCCATATCTCATTAGTGTTTTCAAAATCAAGAGCTGTTACATCATCCAACAAAGAGTGGAATATCAAATGACAATTCAGCATCCACCTCAGACAGCGGGTTATCAACAAACTGAAGATCTTCTTCCCCAAGCTCAAAACAATCCTCCTGCTGATCCAAACTTTCATTTTTTGATTTCTTGGGAAAATATGCTAGGTCAAAATCATCCCAGGTGCTATCAAGATCTTCAATTACGTAATTGATCTTCTTAGCCCTCTCTCTATTCTCTTGTTTCCTGAATTGATTGGCCTCATAAAGCTGATCTTCTGCTTCTAGAAGTGTCTTTTGGACATTCTAATGCATGCTTCATGGAATTATGCTCAATGGTGAGCTCTTTAACTTTTCCCTTAGTTTCCCTAGAAATAGGTAAAGTCTATCTGCATGTATGATAACCACATCCCTAACGTTGATGATGTGCAAGTATGTTGATTTCACTTCCTCCATTGTGCTTTTTATTATTTGCAAATCAGCAGGGTAACAGGTTGATCTCTTTGTTTCTTTTGGATTCAATTTTCAGCAAGGCTCTTCATGCCATCCAATTTTGATAAAATTTGCACTTCATTTTCGGTAGACACTGTTGCCATTTTATGACACCCTTGGTCCATCAATGAGAACCGATCAGAGATATGATTCCATGGACCAGCGCTGCCCAGCTGATCAAGGAGAAAAGCAATGGAATTATTAAGTGTTGTCTTGTCAGAAGCAAGTTCCTTGTCTTTCTCCCCCAGAACTTCGGAACCCCCAGGTTCCCAAGTTCCTTGTCCTTCTACCCCGGAACTCCGGAACCCCCAGGTTCCCAAGTTCCTTGTCCTTCTACCCCGGAACTCCGGAACCCCCAGGTTCCCAAGTTCCTTGTTCTTCAGCTACGGTGACCCCGGTCTCTGAAGTTCCCCAACTACGGTGACCCCAATCTCCGAAGTTCCCCAACTATGGTGACCTCGGTCCCCGAAGTTCCCCAAGTACGGTGACCCCAGTCCCCAAGGTTCCCCAACTACGGTGACCCCGGTCCTCGAAGTTCCCCAACTACGGTGACCCCGGTCTCCGAAGTCTTCTAAACTTGCTTCTGGCTTGCAACACTTCCGGATGGCGTGATCGACACTCAAGGCTTTAAATGCTCCGACAGTTTTGGTGACTTGTGCACTTTTTTTGTGGAGCCTTAGGGGTGCATTTAATGTTTTTGGCAGGATTTCCATCAAGGGAGGTACGGGGCCATGCTTGGTATGTCATGCCTGACTTTGGAAGGTTAGTCAATCCACCTTCTCAGGATTGCCCTTTGTGGGTATGGCTAGGTTGCTTGCATGTACAAGTCAAGTGCATGCACTTCCCTGCACCTCCAGACTGACATGCAGGGGTCATGATCACCATTGTAACCCATTTTTCTATATAAAACTGGGATATTACATGGCTCTAGTAAGATCACTTTATGAAATAATAAGTATATTTGATGGTCAAGGTCCTTATTTCAAGCATCCATAACTTATAAACTTCTCATTTCCTTCCAACAAGCTATTGCACTAAGGTGCTTTTAAAATTATTTTATAAAATTAAGCAACCTTAGTGAAATAATTAAATTAAAGCCCAATAATTCACCCAAGCTATGGAAATTGCCAAAGAGTATCAAAATCGAAATCTAACCATATTGGAATGGTACCAATGATGAATAATGAAAATCAAGGTCGACCAGGTGACTCACTATAAATAGATGCTCTCTCTAAGAATCTTGGAGGACACCAAAAGTTGGAATTCACTTTGGAAAGTGTCATAGGAGTTCTCAATACCAATTGAGCTCTCTGCCTTCATAAAAAATCCCCTATGACAAGGTTGGCACTCACTGCTAGAGCTAAATACTATGCTAGGCAGACCAAAAATGGGGACATTACAGTCTTCCCTACCCAAAGATTGCTTATCCTCAAGAAATGCCAGCTCAACCTACACTATTGTAGGAAAATACTGCAAAGCAATGCCCTGTCCTGTATTAGCTCCTTGATGTAGTGCATATGGATCTCGATGTGTTTGGTCCTCTGATGGTGAACCGGGTTTTTCGAGTTCTGAATGGCACTCTGATTGTTACAATGAAGGACTATAGGCCATGGAGTGGTGAAGACAAACTTTGATAGAATATTCTGAAGCCAAATAGCCTTAGTAGCTAAATTAACAGTCCCTCAATACTCAACCTCAGTTGAAGAAAGAGCAATAGCATGTTGCTTCTTACTTTGCCAACAAATGGGGCCGGTAGCTTGAAGTGGACTTACGATCATCAAGATCACCAGCCCAATCAGAGTCTGTGTAACCAACCAAGATAAATCCTGTACCTGCTGCATAATGGATCCCAAAGTGATGTGTATCCTATATGTAGTGCAAGATGCGTTTGACAGCTTTCCAATAAAGCTCATGTGGTTCCTGCACATAGTGTGAAACCATGCTAACCGCAAAAGAAATATCAAGGCGTGTGTGAGTCAAGTAGATGAGACTCCCAACAAGCTGATGATACAAAGTGGTATCAACAAGTGGAGTGGAACACTTAGCCTCAAGCTTGAATTTTGAAAGAAAGGGAGTTAGTGCAAGCTTACAATCAGCCATGTGGAAGTGAGCTAGAAGATCAAGAGCATACTTGGGCTAAGCAAGAGTTATCCCTAAAGAAGATCGTGATATCTCAATCCCAAGAAAGTAGTGCAAAAGGCCCAAGTCAGTCATAGCAAATCTCTCATGCAAGGCAGATTTGACACTACCAATGATGGATGAGGTACTCCCCGTAATGATCAAGTCATCAACATAGAGCACAAGTAGCAAATGAGAGTCATTATGTCGCAAAATGCAGACATTTAGATTTGAATGACACCTGGTGAATCCTATCGAGAGAGTAAAGGAATCCATCTTGGCATACCAAGCCCTAGGGGCCTATTTGAAGCCATAGATAGACTTCTTCAATCTGCAAACCAAAGAAGAATCCTCAATGAATGCCTATGGCTGCTCCATGTAAATCTCCTCCTGAAGATCCCCGTGAAGAAATGTACTCTTCATATCCATTTGATGTACAAGCCAACCATGCGCTGCAACAATAGCAAGTCTCAAACGAATGGAGTTCATCTTAGCTACAGGGGCAAAGGTCTCTGTAGAATCAACACCAAGAACTTGTGAGAAACCTTTTGCTACAAGCCGAGCTTTGTACTTATCCACACTTCCATCTGTTGCAAACTTACTTTGATAGATCCACTTACATCGAACTATCTTTCTCTCCTTAGGGAGAGGGACTGATTCCCATGTGTTGTTCCTCATCAAGGAACTATACTCTTCCACCATTGTTGAGTCCCACTCGGGAACTCCTGATGCTTCCTGAAAGAATTGTGGATCGGAGGCACTAGCAATGTAAGCATGTGGAAGATGCTGATGTTGTGACCTAGTCCTTCGAGTGTCTGAAGGATCCCCAACAAGAGTACTTGTTGACTCAAGAGTCTGTTGAGCCCAATGAGGTCTTGTAGGAGATGAAGGACGAGTTTCCTCAATGTCAAGTGGACCTTGCAAAGGTGTGAGCCTGTGAGTCAGAGTTGAGGTGGAATCATCTTCTGAGTCACTATCATCACTTTCCACTATGGAGGAAGGATGAGGAGGATTAGAGGCCAAGCTAGGAGAGCTTTCCTCAAAGTGAACACTCCTCTCAATGAAGAGCTCATGTGTCTTTGAATACAAAAGTCTATATGCCTTGACTCCCTCAGGATATCCAACAAAGATGTAAGGCCTACTCTGAGGTCCCAATGCCTTGTGCATCTGTGGAGGAATGCGAGCTCTTGCTAGATAACCAAAAACTTTGAAGTGTCTCACAATCAGTTTTCTACCACACCAAGCTTCAAAAGGAGTCATACCTTTCAAAGCCTTGTAGGGAAGCTGATTTTGAATGTTTGTGGCACAACTGATAGCTTTTGCCCAAAAAGATGGGCCAAGAGAACTAGCATGAATCTTGCGACTAGCCATCTCCTTAAGGGTTCTATTCTTCCTTTTTGCAGCACCATTCTGTTGTGGAGTGTAGGTAATTGAGTGCTGAAGATCAATCCCCTCTAGAGTGCAAAATTCCTCAAGTCTATTGTTCACATATTCCCTTCCATTGTCTATGCAGAGAATCTAGACTTGGTTCCCTGATTGCTTTTCAACATGAGCCTTGCAGGCTAGAAACTTGTCAAACACTTCACTCATGTGACCAAGAAAGGAAACCCAAGTGGAGCGGGAGTAGTCATCAATGAAAGTGAGGACATAGTGAGCCTTGCTAAATGATGGCATTGGAATTGGGCTTGCTACATCATTGTGAACCAATTGAAGAACTTCCAAAGCTCTCCAAGACTTCCTTTTGTCAAACTTCACTTTGAGATGCTTGCCCATAGAGCAACCTAAGCATACACCATTTGAAAAGCTGATTTGAGGGAGACCTATGACCATATCCTTGGAGCTAAGCTATTGAAGATAGCAGTAATTGAGATGTCCAAATCGCTCATGCCATAACTTACTTTCTGAATTTGAATGAGTGAGCAAGGTGATAGAAGGAGATTGAGGCATAAAGTGGGAGAAAGAATAAAACTGAGTGTTGTGATTGGCTTGTCTCACTGCTACCAAGGCATCAGTCTCAAGTCCTTTGACCACAACTGAGTCATGTAGAAACTCAACTTTCTTTCCATTTCCAAAGTGAGTGATTTGGTAGATCGAAAGAAGGTTGGTGCTTAAGTTAGGAACATAGAGAACATTCTCAAATGTTCCATCATCCATGTCAACTGAACCTTTCCCTTCAACTTCCACTTGTGTAACATCACCTATGAAAATGTGAGGTACCTTGGATGGCTCCAATGAAGAAAATTGTGCCCTTGTAGAACCCATGTGATGAGAGGCATCCGAGTCAAGTATCCATTGCTGTGAAGAACCTATAGTTGCCACAAATGCTTGCCCTTTTCCTTTTGACTGTGAGGAAGTGGAAGGAGATGAGTCCTTGTAGGCGGATGGGAAATTGATGTTGTTCTTCTTGATGATGTTTGTCAACTCATCAATTTGCTTGGAGCGGCAATGATGCTCATCATGACCAACTTTCTTGCAATATGAACAAGTTGGTTTCTCCTTCTTGGAAGAAGGTGAAGGATTGCCTTGTTGTGGAGAGGAGGAATGTGCTCTATCCTGGTGTGGCTTTGGCTTAGATTGCTTTTGGTTCTTGCATTTTCCTTGATTCCTTTGATTACCTTGATTAGCCACCAAAGCTTTTCACTTGAAAGACTTGAGAATCCCCATGGTGATCAACTTTGCTTGCTCAAGCATCAACATTTATGTAAATGCATCAAATGATGGTGTAGTGAAAGAACTACCCGAAGTCAACTGATGGGTTTGGAAACTAGAAACAAAGACTGAATACTTTGATGGAAGCTTGTCCAACAAATTGTAGACCAATTGTGCATCCTTCTTGTCAATGCCACAATCCTTGAGTTTTGCTCTTAGCTCAGCTTCTTTAGTTACATAGTCTTGGATTGTATCAAAATCCTTGGGATCCAACATTGTGAGTTTATTGTCAAGCTTGCAGCCCCTAAGCTCATCAACTTGGCCATACAAATTACCAACTTTGAAAGATAAGATCATTTGATACATACTTCCTCAGTGTTCCAAGAGCCATAGTATTCTTAGTAACCCATTCCATTTGAGCATTTGGATCAGCTTTAGGATCCGATGGTGCTTCAATAGTTCCATCAATGTAATGGGTTAGTCCTTTTTCCATTAATTTACTCCATGCTTTAATTTTCCATGATGCATAATTATGTGGAGTTAGAAGTGGAAATTTAGAACCCATAATTGAAAATGAAAAAGCATAAGAGATAGAGAGAGGCACAATCACACAAGACACCACCCCAAATTCACTTAATCAAAGAATCCCCCCCAAAAAGATGATTTTGGCACTTTATACTTAGTGCGTGTACAATGGGCCACTTGCAAATCAAGGCAAGATGGACTTCTGATTCCAATGATTACAACAACCTCAAATAGGCTACAACAAACTCAAACCACTAATGCAAAAGACCTTTCTAAGATCTAAGTATTACATATGCCAAAATAGGCCAAAAAAATCCAAGTTCTTAAAGTGATATTTCTACTCTTAATGATGAAAATTGATGGCACCACATAAAAGTAGACAAAAAACTATGCACTTTTAAAATAAACAACACCTAAAAAGGAGGTCATATGAGCTTGAACAAAGCCTTGGAAGTTGTAGAAACGAGGACTGGATAGGTACAGTTGTGAAAAACTAAAATTTCCACCAAAATCAGAAACTAACCACACCATAGTTAAGTACACAAAAAATTAGCCCAAATAAAAAAAATTGCACTTAAAAAGGCCTCATAACGACCAAGATATGAACCTTCAAAGTTGGACTACAAATTGAAAAGCTCAATGGAGAGGGGTCTACCAATTTTCAAAAAAATGTTGAATAGTGTTGGGGTCAACAAACTACTTGATTAAATTTGACAATCGTCTGACTGTTGCAAGAAAATCTCCTTGCTTGTGTGGCATTTGTACAGTACAAACTATTGATGTGGCTGTTGACTATGCAGGTTGCGTGACAGTTTGACTGGATGTACAAACTGATGATGTGGCAGTTGATTAGGTGTACGAATTGATGATGTGGCAGCTGATTGGGCCGTACAAACTGATGACATGGCAGTTGACTGGGTCGTACGGACTGATCACGTCACTGTTGATCGGGCCGTACAGACTGTCAATGGGGCAGATATTGTCGCAGTACGAATCTATAGCGTAGTGCACTGATGTTGCGTTGATTGTGTACTGGTGTGGCAGATGACATGTGCGGTGAGTTGGCAGTATAAAATTGTTGATTGTGCAGTGTCGCTAACTATGTGCTGGCTGAATGGAAAGGTGCCACTTGTAACCCTCTGGATGCAGGGGCTGCAGGAGTAGTCAGAGGGGATAGAGCTTTGGTGGAAGGGACAGATCGTCAGGACACAGGGTTGAACATGCTATTGAGCTGCTGGAAGAAAATGCAGGTGTCAGAGGGAGGTGTTGATTGGGGGACACCATCGCTGGGAGACAAAGGAGCATGCAGAGAGTTGGGGTGAGCTTGTTGAAGTATGGTGGTCACCGTTAGACAATGTCGGGAGACATCGCCGTTGGGAGCACGAAGGTCGCCAGGAGTTGCACGGTGATCGGAGCTGCAGAGTATGAAGCGGACCTTGTGATAGGGTATGGAGGGGGGTGCAAGTCTACAGATACCCTCTCTCGAAAAACAAAAAACTTTGCTTGAATTTTTTTTTTGTGATTTTTTCTTTATAAAAAAGTACTCTGCGATAAAATAAATCAAATAGGCAGAATGTTTTTTTTTAAAAAGGAAATCATACCGCATTGCAGATGGGGCCATACGGCTTGATCTGCTAATTTTTTTTTGCCTCAAAATCAATTTTCCTCCAATTTAGGCGAATTTATAGTCAAAATTCGTTGAAATGGCCTCCCAGACGCAATGGTGAGCTCGGATTTGGCACAGGATGCTCTTGAAATTCACTTAACTCCAAATCTCTCAATATGCCAACCTTGAAATGCACCAAGATCTCTCCAAAGACGACTATCATTGACACCCTATAGGCTGTGATACCATGTAAGAATCGACTATAGCAACCCAAGATCTAGAGGCCAATTGAATAGCACAAACAAGAGAGAACAATAGAGACAAGAACAAACCTTCCATCAAGATGCAAAAAGCTCGATCAACAAACAATGTACACAAGCCTACTTATAAAGGCAAGGCAAAAGGGAATGAAAGCACACAATAATGACATGTGGCCCAATGAGATGTAAGGGCAGGTAAGAGTTAGAACTCAGCCACTTGACACAAATAACTATGCATACTAGGAAAGGACAAGTCCACCTAAAGTGGAAATGCTCCAACCAATCCTATGCAATTCCATAAGTAAGCTTAAGTAAAGTGTAATAATATCCTAGAGATAAATAAAATAAATTAATTGCACCAACAGTGATCATCCACAAAAACCAAATTGGGATACATGTTAGCACTGCGTTTTGTATTGTAGAAGATCTCATGCCAAAGCATCTCTGCATGGTCAACATTTACAATACCACCATCCAACATGATCTTGGGCAACAAAAAAAATAATCAGCTCAACAAGAAAATATGATTCTCAGCATATCTCATTATGGTGTCCCAAAAGTGATGTAGGTTAGTCCTTAACAAAAGGCTGATGCAGAAGATGACAGCAGTGCCAAATCTGAAAATAGCTATCCTAGGAATGCATTCACTATCATAAACTAATAGCACCTCTTTTACACTTAATCTCCAAGTGTCAAATTTGTGGTCCAAGCACCCCAACTCACATAGCCAATTGCAATCATCAATGCATCATCTGGAGATATGTAGACCGGCAACATGAAATGGTCGCAATAACCATCATTCACCAATGTGGAAGTTGGAAATAATTGAAACATGGCTGAAAAACTCCCACAACTTGCTGCCATAAAAATTGCTAGTACTCAAAATTAATGTGCTCATTGACTGATGTTGCCAAAATCAGCGTTGCAATGCTGGGGCAGCAACTGTCATGATAAAATATTCTTGAATACATAGGAGATTTGAGTGTGGAAATAATTGGGAGGACTTTTAATGACGAAATCACCTCTACTATTCAACTCCAACTAAAAACTGCTCCATTGTCTACTCCACTGTTTGGCTGGAAATATTGGCCAATCCATCTGTTTGTAAGCATCCGAAGTCCTATGTTGGTTGATTTGAAGGTGAAGAGCAGCTCTAACTCTATAATCTTTTCCACAACCCCAATCCTAAGTCAATAGCTCACTGCTGAAATTTCACTTCGATCCCAAAACTTGTGATTATCACCAACCATAACATTGAAATCAAGATGTGCTCTATCATCCAACTCAAAAAGTGGATTTTCAAAAGATGACTCTGCATCAATCTCAAACAATGGGTTATCAATAAACTGAATACTATCATTAACCTCTTGCTCAAGCCAATCTTCCTGCTGATCTAAACTTCTACTCTCCGATTTATTGGAAAAATGAACCAGATCAAAATCCTCCTGAATGCTATCAAGCTCTGCAATCACTTGTCTGATTTCTTTAGCCCTTTCTTTGTTCTCTTGCTCCTTGAATTTTGTGACAGCAGTAAGTTCTTATTCTGCCTTAAGTAATGCTATCTGAGTGTCTTTCATGGAATCTCTAGTTATTTAAGATCGTAGGTGAGCTCTTCAACCTTTGCCTTTGTTTCTTTGGTTAGAGATAAAGTCTCATGTGGAAGTTCGGTAGTCATATCTCTATCTCTGATCATATGCAAGTATGCTGATTTATTTTCTCCATTGTGCTCTTTATTATTTGCAAATCAGCAAAGGTAATAATTGGTTCATGCTGACCTCTTTGTTTCTTTTGGATTAAATCTTCAATCAATCTTTTTGTGTCATCCCACTTAGAGAAGATTTTGTACTGCATTTTCAGTTGTCACCCATGATTGTTGCTTCCAACCATCCTCATGAATGACAAGATCATGCAAAGTTGATGAACTGCTGTTATTACTATTAGGCATGCAAAAATCAGAACTTCTTATCTTTCAGCAGTGTCTTCATGGCTGTCCCAAGTCTCATGTGCCTCTTCCTCAAATATTTTCCTAATCTCATGCCCTATGCCTAGTCATTTGTATTTACAAATGTTTGTGGTACTTGCTGATGCAATTCCTTTTGAATCTATCCTTTATGCATGCCGACTTCTAGATGACCAATATGAATTAGGTTTGTCCTTTTATGCAACACCCTAGAATAAAATTTAAAATATTTAGCAATGAAGTCAACAAGCAGAGTAGCCGGATACTCCTTTGTCATTCCCTAGGCGTGTGTATTTCTGTATCCGAAACGGATATGTATCCAGTATGGCCTGGATACAGGTTGGATACTATACCCACACGTGCCCCCAAAACTTTGATTTTCCAACCATGCTAGATGCTATCTGATTTGATTTTTTATAAATTTGATGAAATCTTCCCAAATTTAATTTTATAAAACTTCATTCATGCAATATTTAAAAAAAAATTGGTATAAACAAAACCTTCACCAAATGAAAAAGACAAATGAAATGTTTTTCTATTTCAGCGACCCATTTTTTGGGTTCAAAAGCAACTCTACTATTTTTGCATATTGTAACTTATAATTATTTATGTGGCAATAATGTGTCTATATTGCTTTTCAAGTTATGAAAATCTCCTCTAATAACTTAGAAAATTGTGTTAAATATATTTGTATGTGTTTTTTTATGAATGTTGTATCTAGCCGTATCCATATTGGGGGTCTTAAAAAATGGCCATATCTATATCTGATACTGTTCCGTATCTGTGTCCATGCTACTTTGTCAACAAGTAATAGCTAGTTGAAAGGGGATGATACAAACCCAACTTACAAAAAATAATTTAGAAGCATGGGGATTAACTTTGTGCTGCAAAATCAAACCAAGTTCAATCCTGCACTGCAATTTTGAAGTAGGGTGGGGAATAGGTGATTTGTGAGTCGTATCCATATTCTTAAGATGTGGTAACTTAAGATCAGTAAAGGTTCAAGGGATTTGCCAACTTTTACACACAAATACCCACTTGTATGCTTGTTATTGCACAAAGGAAAAACTAGGTCAAAGTGAGTCCGAGACTAATGGGCAGAGTGTTTGGTAATTTCATCATGACAGATACCAAATTTTAAAAATACCATATGCATTGAATATTAAAAGGGACTTTGAAGAAATAATTGGTTAAATCTAGGGTAAGGAGTTCTTCTCATGAGAATACATGTTGTAGATAGTTTGTAGGTATAATATGTTAAAAAATGTTTTCAAGTAGGCAATAGTGGTTTATAAGTAAAATATCTCGTGATGTGAAGGAATCTATTCTACATACAATAAAATGCTAGGGTAATGTATGCAGAGTTACCATAGGTATTCTGAAGCAGTGCATGCTGATAAGTTTTTAGAAACAATAAATTAAGAGGACAATAGGTGATGAACATAATCTATTAGGTTAATGTGAGGGATAAACATTTAGTATATTTCTAGTTCTTAAGGTTTTAGTATACAGTCTGTAGAGATTTTGAGAGGAATATTTAGGTTAATGTGATAATGCTTTAAGTGATATTTCTTAGCATTTTTTTTCAGTGATGTTCATGATGTTAAACATAGTAAATAAAATAATTTCTGACCCTTTGTAAAGCCACAAACAGTATTTGTTCTTACTTGATCTTATGATTTAGCGCATGTGAATCCATGTTATGGTGATTAAAGAAGAAGAAAATTATGAAGTAAATTAGGAGTTGGCTGTTGTTGCTTGACCATGCCAGAACTAAGAAAGTTGAATAAACCTTAGATTATTCTTGTCATATATTAATAGAAAGGAACAGGCTTTGCTATTATATCTGAAAGCTTATAGATTTAAATCTGATTGCAGATCCTTGTATGGAAAGCTTCTATGTGGACTAGTTGTAAATCCATTATCTCTTATATTTATTTGTTTATTATCAAACTCTATGAAGTAGCCTCTCTGCAATAAATCTAGTCCATTTGGAATTGTATAGTGCTTCAAGGTGACGTTCTGCTAATAATGATTTCTTGTGTAGGTTATAACTCGAACTTGGCAAACTGCTGATAAAATGAAGAGGCAAAGGGGACAGCTTCCAGAGGTCACATCTGTTAAGAATGACAATCTACGCATCAAGAGATATATATCAAAGTATACCATCAATCCAGCCATTGCCCATGGGTTTTCTCACATCATTGGTTCAATTGAGGTATATAAAGTGAAGGTCAACCTTAATGATTTATAAATACCTTCTAGCAATAGCAACAAAGTTCCTTTTTTTTTAATTTTTATGATTTGCAAATGGTAAGCTATTAAGGAGTTTGTTGAGAATACTTTCCAAGAGAAAAAATTTAATACATATGTCATAAGCTAACAAATGCTATTTAGTAATTGTGAACACCAAAATAGCCATAAATAATTTCCGAAGTTTCTTATTTGCACACATCATTACTTATTTCGCTGTAGATATTCAAAGATTTGTCTTTTAGAGAACTACTACCTTTTTGGCGCAAGGCATCTATTTCTAAGTTTGCTTGTGTTGTGGAGAACAAGTATAATTCTACTTACCTATTTTGTGTTCTAAATTCTAATATTTTTTTACTTCCAAGAAATTGTTGTTGGACTATAGAAGCCATTAAGGTATGAAGATGGAATGGAAACAGCAAAATTAGTCATATGATGAAATTGAATCATGGCATTCTTTTCCCCATTGATCCCAGTTAATTTAAGTAGCAATTTAATGATAGGAGGTGCCTTATAGAAATACAACTAGGGTCATTTTCAGAGAAATTAATGTGTTAAAAGAAATAAGGGTGTAATCAGAGAAAGTAGTCCTTGTGTTTTAATAAACTTGTACGCTATGAATCTTTGTTTGCTTGCAGTTCAAGGCAAAGCCCTGCAACACTTTTTTCTGAGCATTTTCATTGGAACCCA
Organism: Cryptomeria japonica; assembly: GCF_030272615.1. Classification (NCBI taxonomy): domain Eukaryota; kingdom Viridiplantae; phylum Streptophyta; class Pinopsida; order Cupressales; family Cupressaceae; genus Cryptomeria; species Cryptomeria japonica. The sequence goes on from NC_081411.1 coordinate 518,757,395, forward strand.
ATTTTTAAGTGTGTGATTGGGTCTCTTTTCCTGCCTCAATCTCTCTTCTTTCTCCTGTCTATAAAAATTAATTTTATATTCAAATATTATTATCTTTACAACTTAAAGTAAGCGACCAACACATGGCAGAGTTAATATAAGAGTATTGGCAACAATAAAAACTCATGTTCACGCAATTCTGTAACAAATACATGTTGTGAAAGGAAATAAGTAGGTTATAGGAAGTGACAATGTGGTGGCAAGATAATCATTAACCTACCTATTTGTAATATCAATTCACCTTCTTCTAGCACACTTTAGATACCTATTACTTTAGCACGAGGCATGTGCAAAAAAGAACAGTGTGATATCTCAAAGAGTCAAATCAAGCACAGACATCTCAAAAACCAAATAGAGTTGTCACACGAAAAGTGTGTTGTATCTAAACCTATCACAAAAGCACAAGAAACATGTGTCCTAGACAAATAAAAGTATTGTGTCAAACTCTAAATCTTGTCCAAAAACGTCTTATTTTGCTACTTAATCAAAACCCATTTTGTCAATTTGGAAGTCCTAGGGAGCCAATAGCAGAAGATGTGGTGTAATGCCCCTTTCCTAGCCAGTTTCGGTTAATAGGGCTAGTCTATCACTAGGTCCTCGTAGATTAACAGAATAGATAGAGAACCCATGTTGGGTTGATTCTCTCATGGTTTAGACAGCTTGCTAGAGTGGATTGGGAGGCATCAATTATTATTTCATAATATCTCCAGTTGCCAAGCTAAATAAATATTTAAACTTAAGTCAAACTCCTCCAAAAGTGTACTTTATGACATAAGTCTGGAGAGAGAGTGGGTAGGCACCCTTTAGGAGAGAGAAAAAGATTTGTTAGTGAGAGATTAAAAATGAATAAACTTAATATAATCAGAAGTGGGTGCTTGGAAAGGAAAAACCCTAATTAGAGCATAGGAATAGGAGGCCATAAAAGGCAACTTGGAGTCATTTGTTAGGACATGTTGAATATTATCTCTTTTGAAGTTTTGCCTCAAAAGGAGTTAAGCTAAACCTGAAGGTTTAGAGCAGCCTTTGAAGACAAAACCCTTCATAAAGCTTACATCTGTAGAAGTGAAAGATCTTCCCAAGGTGTGTGAGGAAATCCTACTTCAAGGGTTTCATTGAATCATTAGAGCATCAAAGAAATTAGTTTGGAGCAGTTTGCTGGTTATTTTCTAGTGAGGAGATTGCTTGCTGGCCACACCCCTTTCTAGCCAATTTTGAATTTGGAAAAGCCACTCAACTGCTGTTTGGTATTGGGCTACACCAGTCCTTTGTTCTCAGCGGGTTTGGAGCAGATTTCCAATACTTTTTAGAGGACTAAAGGGTTACTAATATCAAAACCATATTTAAAGCAGGTCATACAGCTCCCTAAAAATGTGGTGATTCTAGGCCAAGTTGCCTAGGTTTTGGTGACACCTTTTTGCACTTCTTGAGTGGCCAAATCAGACTATCCCATCGAGAGGTATTTTGGGTTGGAGAGGACAGATTTGAAGGTGCTGTAACTATATTTCTGAGTGACCTAAGTGGCTGCTAGCTTGGTTTTTCAGACCTATAAGTCTTATGTTTAGAAGCGTTTCCTCATCAAGATTCAGAGGACATCTACTCGGTATGCTTAAATCTGATTTGTAAGACCTATTCCTGAACTAGGTCATTCTTTTTGTCTACAAATTTTGTAACACTGATACTATAATGAAATCTGGAAATCAAATGCTCTCTAGTTGCATAATACTTTATGTTGTTCAATATTTTGTAATACTTGTGTTTACTATTGCAAAAATATGTTGTTCAATATTGTCAACTCAAACATTGCAAATAAAAACACAAAACCCCTTTTGCAACTCCTGTCTAGTCTTGAAAGATAAAATCAACCTAGCAAAAATAATATAGGGAACAAGCAAGTCACTTTTAGTTCTACAGTTTGTTCAATGTTCCAGACTAGGGTGGGACATTACATGTGGACTTAGATTCAAGGGTCTTGTGCAGAGTAGCCGGAAACTCCTTTGTCCCTCCTTGGGAACGCGTATCCCCGTATCCGTTCCCGTATCCGAAACAAATATGTATCCTATACAGCTCAGATACACATTGAATAATGTACCCACATGTGCCCTAAAAACCTTGATTTCCAATCATGCTAGATACTACGTGATTTGATTTTTTTAAAAATTGACAGAAATCTTCCTAAATTCAGTTTTATAAAACTTCATTCATGCATTTAAAAAAAAAAAAATTGGTAAAAACAAAACCTACACCCAATGAGAAAGACAAATGAAATGTTTTTCTATTTGAGTGACCCATTTTTTGGGTTATCTTCCAATGCAACTCCACTATTTTTGCATATTGCAAAATGTTAAATCAACTTATCATTATTTATGTAGCAATTATGTGTCTATATTGCTTTTTTATGAATGACGTATCCAGCCGTATCCATATTGGGGGTCTTAAAAATGGCCGTATCCGTATCCAATACCGTATCCATATCCGATACCGTATCCGTGTCCATGCAACTTTGGTCTTGTGGGGTCTTACATTGAAGATAATGTCAAATCAAGGTTACCAGGAGACGGGGATACTTGGAGACTTTGGAGATGGGTATTGGTACCGATACGACAAATTTTCAAAAAAGGAGATGGGTACTTGGAGACGACAATTTTTTTATATATAATTTAATAATTTTTATGAAATTTCATAACATAGTTAATTGAAAACATGTTAAACATTGTCATTTGAAGCATAACGTAGCCTAAACAATGTAATGAGAGCCCGGTGAATATATTTTGAAGGTAAGTTAAACATTCATTAGAACTCAGTTTAATGTTTGACCATACTTCCAAATTCATGCCCATTGTGTAGGCTATGTTTTTCTTCAAATGACAATGCTGGTGAAACCTAAATAGCCACTCCTTGGGAAGTTGTAACCTATGTCACAAGATTCGAGTTCCTGTTTGCCAACAATAAAATTCAGATGAAATTCGACAAGGAGAATAATTTGGAAAAAAAATTCGTGATTAAATTTGCCTATATATATTTGAATTTTAAAAAATGTAAGTAATAAATTAGAAAAAACAAATATTATGTAAAATTTGCATACATTATAATATACTAAAAAAAGGTAATATAAATTTGTTTGAAGTCTTAATTTAAATATTATTAATATAAATAAAAAATATATTAAATAATAAATGTATTATGATTAAAAATTTAATTTAAATATTTCCAAATATTAAAATTTTAATATTGAATAAAAAATTTAAAAACAAAAAAAAAAAATCATTTAAAACACTTTATAAAGATTTTAAATTTTATTTAAAAAAAACTTAAAGTAAAAATAGAAGTGAAACTTTTCATTAGGAAATATTACAAAGAAAGGGGACTTTGAGCAGAAAGCCGTTGGAACTTCAAGCAAGCCTGGAGAGAGCCATTGCCCTATCACATGTTGAAGAAATGTGTTGTGGCCTAGTTGCGAGTGGGAGAAAACTTGATCTTGAAAACCCTAAGTTTTAGCAGGAGGCTTAAGTTTTTTCATGGGAGACTTTGTGAGACATTGTTCGCCCAAACCCTACGCATCTTGTCGACTCCAAAAACGTTTTGGGGACGGGAGATGCATCCCGGGGATCTGGAGACACGTCTCCCAATAACTTCATGTCAAACACATCCACTTTGTAGCTAATGGTACCCTTCATCTATATCTAATTGAGTCTTAATCTATGTGTGTCATTGAAGTCCAACCTCAATTGCCCACAGATCGACCGAAGTTGTTTTCTCATTACAAAGTTGTCAAAGACATGATTCAGTTTGTCGTTTCGACCTCAACCCATGTTCTTTATCTTGTCAACATACACATGCTTCTTCCCATTGTTTCTAGAAGAATGTGTTGAGACTTGTGTTATGTCTTGCCAATCCCTTGTTTGTGATTGTTGCTAGGGATTTTCTTTTGGTTATTACATGTAATACTCGTGGCACAGCTTGTGCCATATATGTTGATGTGAAAGAGATTATATTTGATGCTCTTGATTATGATGCAATTGGTCTTCAAGATAACGTGTGTTAGGGTTTCCACTATAGTAGACATTTTCCTTTTGTATATTCCAATCCAGATGTTCATATCCGATACTCTGAGCTCAAGGATCAGATTGATGATTCTATGTATGCATTCTAAGCTTAAATTTGTGTTGTGTGAGGGAGTCAATTATGCCAGATTCCCTTTTTTCTCAAGTCTAAGTTGGCAGATGCAAGATGCAAACATTTGAGATAGATGCGTGTGATCAGATTTCAAGTGTGTATGTTTGAGGTTGGTGATATGTGCAACGCCTCTTGATGATTAGTTAAGTGATCCTTTTGTGTGTGCACTTGTTTTGTTAAGTTGAGAGCTTGATAGGGTGCTTAGTGGAGACTCGTGATAAGAGCCTGAAAGGGCATCACTTGGTGCATTTATGATCACTTTATTTTAAAATGTTTGTGTTGGTACTTTCCATTCATGGGGTGTATGCTCTCTATTTGTTCCTCCACTAGAGGAGATATTGCTAGCCATCTTGTCTCTCATTTGCTAGAGAGAATCTTGTGTGTGCCAAATCTGAGTGGAGACTTTAGAATAGTGACTTTCCATTCATGTGGTACATGCTCTCTATTTGTTCCTCCACTAGAGGGGATTTAACATACAGCGCTCAAAAAAAATTGTTTTGTTTTTTGCAAAGGAATGATAACATAAATTTGTCTTAATGTGATTGCTGCTGTTATTAAACTGATATTTAAATTGGTAAAATTTCATCAGCTTGGGCAACTAAACATGATAGGAAATTGAAACCATTCAACAATGCCTTAAGAAACAATGATTTGCAAACCATATAGTAATAAATTTCATTAATCACAGAGGCAAGAATGAACATTACAGATCTGAAACAGAAATAGAACCAGCTACAGATCTGCTGTCCTCTTTTGCAAGTTATAGTAGCTATGAATCTTCCCAATCATGCATACATGGCCATCCTACAAAGAAAGGGTCCTTGGACATTAGCAGCTCAAAGAAACAGCACTAAAACTCATTGAAATGAGCAGAAATAACCAATAAACACTTTTAGATTAAGTCTGAGCTCTTCTGGATGCTGGTGTACCCTGTTCATAATAGAAAATTGTGCAGAGAAGCTTACAAAATATTACACATGGAATACAATGCTTCATTATTTTTAATCAAAAACATTACATATTTATAGGATTCTCATATCCTATTTTGTAGGAAAATCCCCAACAACTTTCCTAAATGTATTGAGTTGTTTTAACAACTCAACACATTCATACCACTAATATATTAACCTACTCAACAAACTATAACAAACCTAATTAATAATTTAATATTACTAACACTCGTGTGAACACTAATCTCTTACACCCCCCCTTAGTGTGAACATGGGGAGAAAGAACATCACACAAATTGGAAATAGAATCATATACCTATGCATACTTTTAGGTCTGTATACTGCTGTTTGGATCTTGCTGCACATGATCACCTACATACGAGAACTTATCTCGCTTTCACTTCCAATGAACTCATCACCGGCCGACCACACTTTCAAGTTTCAAGAAGTCTGATAGTCAGTGGATCTCTATAGTCATCTGCTCTCCTATACAACTGTTTTCAATATCAATGATATCCATATTCTCCACCTTAGCACTTCCAACTACATTAAGCCAACTCTTGTGGCTCATGATCTCTATTCAAACGAAAGGCACCTCCCATCGAACTTTCATGGTTTTCACATAGGTTTACCACAAACTTGGACACGAACAAGAACACACTCATCTGTTCACCTCATATGGTTCTCTAGATCACCACTAACCTTTTCAAGATCTATGAACTGCATTACTCTAGTGCTTTTGTTCATTACAATGTTTTACACTAGGAGATTACATAAGGAAATCACAAACAAGAATATAAATATCCATTGTTGTTGATCATGCCACTTGATCTCCAACAACATAGAAAACTCGCCACACACTAGAAAATAAAATGCCACAAAAGCTGATGAGGGACCCTGTCGTTGGTGATTGAGGAGAGGACATTGAATGTCCTCCAACCTCCTGCGCTTCCATCCTCCAATGGTTTGCTACTTAGCAAATATGGCTTTGAAGCTCAATTTTAAATTGCCCCCCTTTTAATCAAAACAATGTCTAAGGTGTTGGTTCCACCGATATTGCACCTTGAGATGACAACACACACAAAATTTACATACATATTAAAAAGAAACAATATGAAGAACTAAACTTATATAGACATTTAGAAGACCAATAAATAATATTAATAATGCAAACCCAAGTGTCAAAAAGTGTTTTTGCTTGAGTTTGCCTTCTACCCAAAGCAATATCAAAGTCAAATTAAATTGCTCCCTTTAAATTAATCCTCTGAAATCTTTGACCTTTCTTTCATCGATTTCTGCCTGCACATCCTTTGGGTTCTTGCCACCAACAGTGCTGCCAGTAGTCACGCGCTTATCCAAAATCTCCTTAACAGTTCCAGCAAGAGTTTTCACCATGGATTGGGCCCACATAACCTTTGCAAGTTCTATGACATCTCTTCTCTAAAAGGGACGAGAATATGGAGGAGGACGTGGATGTGGAGGCTATGGAATGGTGATGATAATGAATCTGAGCTGAGCATCCTTTCAAACAATGTTTACATTATATATGCTCACCATTGACCTCAACATGAGAACAACTGATAAAAATGACCTTTTGATTACTTCTTTGACTCCATTCTCAACATACTAACAACATATGAATCCAAAGAGAAATGCACAGCGGCAGGAATCGAGTGAAATATTTAATACTTTGCAGATCAGAACCACATAAACAATGGTGGTACTCAGGTTTCAATTATTACTTCTAATCATTACAAAACCAGCAACAATATATTTAAGGTGAAACCTAATTACGCATACTCATTGCCGCTTCCCTAAGCACCTCAACATATATGTAACATGGGTTTATTAGAAAACACACCATCCACTGGCACGACCACATAAAGGAGCAATGGCTAGATGCACACGCTACAAACTATGGTGGCAACAATATGTCACAAGGCAGCTCCAAAACGATGAGCCAAGGTCAAGATCGCAGACTCTCTGAGTGAATAGAATGCAGTTCCAAATGGACAGACTCAGTTGTCAAACAGATTAAGCATTGATGTCTAGCGAATGCCCTCTTTACTGGCCTCAGATTAGGATAGATATTATCTGATCTATGGCGTTCAAATCAAACTGGATTTGGAGATCATATCCGGAAAAATCTATATCATTATTCTCTCCTCATTACTAAAAAATGGCGTAGAAACAATTTACTCTGATTTCATAATAGAAAATTGTGCAACGAAGCTTACAGAATATTTCACACAGAATACAATGCTTCATTATTTTCAATCAAAAACACTACATATTTATAGGATTCTCATATCCTATTTTATAGGAAAATCCCCAAACAACCTTCCTAAATGAATTGAGTTGCTTTAACAACTCAACACATTCATACCACTAATATATTTATTATTAACCTACTCAACAAACTATAACAAACCTAATTAATAATTTAATATTACTAACACCCATGTGAATACTAATCTCTTAACAGTTCAACTTTTCAAAATCCACACCAAAAACCTTGCAAACTCCAAAATTCTATCAGCAAACTCCTTCACACCCTACAGAAGTCTTAGATGCCACCAAACATGACCAAAGGGCCTCTGAAACTTAGGTGTTTGGAGGCATAAATTCAAATGCAGCTACAAACCCTTCAGAAGAGTGTCAAATATTGTCGCCCTGCATAGAGAAATGCTTTGGAAAGATGCCCTGAAAAAATTACTCAACCTGTCACCATCACATTGGCATTTTCCTCCCTTTACAAATCCATAACTTGGTCATTAGCATGATTGTCAATTGTAATCAGCAAAATCTTCATCTTGATATGGTAATTGGGTCAGTGAATTATCTTACTTCAATATTTCATCAAAGAGTTCTCTATCAAATTAATTCTTTCATTTTTTGATGGAATGTTGGCATACTTAATGTTTCCTATCTTTGTGATGCAAATCTATGCAACAATCTCATTGTCTTCCCTGAACAACTTCAACTCTTTTCAAAAGTTGGTCTTACCCTGCACTTCAAAATTGTTGGGAATTAGTGCTCACATAGGTGGTAATATTGCATCATAGGATGCATAAATAATTAGGCATAAAATAATAATTAGGTGTCTTAAGGTTTGTCTAATAAGTTATTAATGAGTGGTGTGTAATTAGTTGTTAAAAACAACTCAATATTTATAGAGTGCTTGTTTGTATGTCTATTGAGTTGTTAAAACAACTCAGTCTATTTAGGAATATTGTTTCCTAAACAATAGGATTTTGGAGTCCTATAAATATGTAAAGTGTTTGAATGAAAAATCAAAGAAATGAAGCACGTATTATTTAGTTTTTGATTATTTTTTTTTTTTGTTTAAATAATGCCTGGTAAACTTTTTAACGTGACCGGCGATGCTGGCATGACACGCCCTCCGCCTCCATGTGAAACACTTTTGACCCGGAGCTATGAACCGGTGAGGCTACAACTGAGGGACCTCATCCCCACACTTCACACTTCACTTGTTCAAACCCGCGAGCACAACGGCCCAGTGAAGACACAAGGCCTGTGACCACAATGGCCCAGCAGGGGTTTGAACCTTGGTGGCCGCTTCACCAACGAAGTGTTTTAACCGCGACACTAAATGTCTGAAGACAGTTTTTGATTATTCTGGCTTCTCTGTCTCTGCCCATATTTCCTTTATGGTATTAGAGTGGGTTAAGGTTTAACTTCCTCATAGCCTTGTGTAGTGGCAGCACAAGATTGTGTGTTCGCAGTTCGAGTACATTCGCCTCTCTCAGATCTGTAGCAGTACTTTTTTGGATCGATGTTTCCTCTTTATTGGTGTGCTCATTGTTACGAGGCTTCAAAGTATTAGAGGGCCAATTTGAGAACTTGGAATTCATTTTTATGGTGAGATGAGTCATAATCCTATCAGCATTATCGGCTTGTGAAATGGCTTGATACCCTTGTCGACGTATCATTCTTGTAGGAGCAACATCCTTAATTGTGCAGGGTTGCACATTTGTTTGAGATCTGTGCATTTCGTAGTATATTTGGTATTGGCAGCTTAATATCTTTGCTAAACAACATTTGTATCATCAGAGCATTATATTGTTATTGGCCGAAGCTTTTGTTTTTTGGCGGGGTTGTATGATCAGAGATCCATCAATCTATACCTGTAACACACGATATATTTTTGGTGGCATCCCTTGCTCCCTGGTGGATTTGGCAACTTTGCATACTTCTGAAAGATCCCTGATGGATCTCTTTTACCAATCTGCTGTAATTTTTATTTATTTAAATTGATTTTTCCTGCTTATTAATATTTTCTTTCAGAAATAGACGGAAGTTGCAGAAGGGTTGAATTCTTTTTGTATTTTGATGATTTTTCAACAAGTAAATAATGAAGTACAAGTACATGAACAAAGTACTGAAAATGAAGTTCATATACAGCCAAAACAAATTCGATTCAAGGCAGATTTCTGAATATAAAATCAAATATTTGACCAGATGAAGATTTCCAATAATTTCAGGAAGATTACAATCAGGAATAATTCCAACCTGGATGCTGAAAGAGTAACATAACTAGGAATGAAGTTGTGGCAAGATTCCAGCCCTCCAAGTGCTGCACGTGGGAAGGAAAGTGGCTGCCAGGTACAGCCGTACAGCTGCCAAGTACACCCAACTGGTTAGAAACCCCAAACCCCACGCTGAACTCTGTCAGAATTGCTGAACCTCCAGAAAGAATGCCGTACAATCTCCAAGATGCTAATAGCTGCAAACAAATCCAAACCACTGTATTGGGGGCTACGTCCCAAACAGGCAAGGCATTGGGGTTGGCGTCCCAGATGCTGAAAAGCTCTTCCAGAGCCAAATCTCAAATCCAAGATGTAAAATGTGTAAAAGATAATCATAGAATGAAGCTCCTATCCCCTTATAACCCCTCTCAATTGCAAATCGAACCCTAATTGTCTCCAAGTGGCGTGGTCTAGTGGAAATGTTATAATTTCTTATTTTAAAGTGGTCATGTTACTAGAAAATGACCTTTTTCCCCATAGACAGAAATCCGCTCACTGAATTGCCCTGAGACCAAAGAGAAAGATTTAAAGAATTTCAAGATCTTTCCAACGAGCTATCACACAATAGGATGCGCATCCAGATGAGACCAAAAATCCCCTTATTACTCCAAAATGGCTAACAACTTAGCCTTATTTAATTATTAAACGCTAACTTAGGAAATATTAAAAATATAACCCAAATAGCCACAAAATGCCCAACTGACATTACAAACCCTAAAATCATCCTGTCACCTGTCTGTGACTGAAGTCGGAAATCAAGGATTCACTGGTAGTCTCATCCCTAAAATCTAGGGATGTTCCTAAAATTTAGGAAACAAGCCCAATCTCTTTGAAACTGAAACCATCTAAAAGGTCATGAATAACCTCACGACTGGCAACTGTCACGACCTCCTAAAATTTAGGGATACCCCCTAAAATCTAGGAACTGCTCCAAACTGGCTCCAAACTGCCTGTAAAGCCAAAATCCAATCACTATATGCACTGAATGAGTCCCAATCAACCTCTGCTAGCCTACGAGACTCCAATGATAGGCCAACTCCTCCGTCTCCGATGTCCACTCTAGAAAGGGGACATGACAACTTCGCCTTTTGTTCTCAGATTTTTGCATATTGCAAATCGTGATTTTTGTGATCAGGGATCCATGCTGGAGATTGACGGTTTCAAAGGGTCAGCTCGTGCCAATATATGATCATTTTATTTTTTATGGTGCAATGTGTCAGGTTCGTTATTTGTTGTGAGTGCTGGTTGTTTTAGAGGCATCGAACGCAGAAGATTGAATTTTGTGGTTGCTGACTCAAGGATGGGTTCATTTACAAACTCTTAGTTCTTGTCATGTGAAGGTTCGTCCTCAGGTTTTTTTTTCATTACTTGGCATCCATGATTTCTAGTGCCTATGAGAAGTGGTGATGTGATTTGATTCCAGATCACAGCATTCATGAAAGGTGTGAGAAATATCTTTTTTAGTCAAACTTTATTATTTGTTAGTACTTGGTGGAGTTGCACATTGAAACAACAGTAAAATAGTTCCTTATCATCGCCAATACAAGCAGTGTTCTAGAGTTTCTTGCTTCGATTTTGATATTCTTCTCTTGCATTGATGGTGAAAAAAAAAACTTCAATCCTTGCTGATTTTTATGGGTGGGGCGATCAACAAATTATATGTTAGTCAAGTCATTAAATATACAGTAGATTGAGTGTTAGTGATAATTTATAGGTTGAAGTTAAATTTGTATAGTATGTGAAAGTGTCATTTGGTCAAGATGTACTATTTTGTTTGAAATAGGGTCTATTATCATGTCAGAAAAAATAAAAATAATAATAATAAAAATATCAAAAATAAAATTGATTCAATTGTATTTGGAGTGCATGATCGGTGGTACCCGACACTCCCATTGTTTATAGAAGAGAAGTTCATATCAATGGGGGGAGAGTATATTTTTTCCTCATAATTAACAAAATGAGCCTCAAAAGATAAATTTGTTAAGTAACAAATCTACTAGAGGATGGAGGCACCGGAGGTTGGAGGAAATTTAGCGACCTCTCGTCAGTCACTAGCGATGGGGTCGTGAAACTGCATTAGTGACAACAATTTGTGCCAAAATGACTAAAGCCAAGATCGGTTTCCAGGTGGCAGTGGCAACCGTCTCATATCATTTGTGATTAGAGTGGCAATGATCTCAAATAGTGGCTGCATAAGCGATAACAAAGACTTGGTTGTCAAGCTTTGTAATTTGTGGATGGATGTGTTTGTCCCTATTCACAAGATGATGTAAGTGGTTGGATGTGTTTGTCCCCAGTCACAAGAGTTGGTAATTATGATTGGATGTGTTTGTCCCCAATCATAATAGTTGTGAGCAGATGTGTGTGTCCCTGTTCATGACTGATGTTGGATAGATGTGTTTGTCCCTATCCAAATTTGATGTAATACCTTGGGTAGATGTGTTTGTCCCTATCCTTGGATGAAAGTTAGTGAGCGTAGTGAGGCTAGTTCCACTATTGCTTCACATGAGTAGATGTGTATGTCCCTACTCATACTTTAGGATGAACTACGATGTGTGGTCATCAAATATTATGATGTATTTTCACCCCATGTTCACACTAAGGGGGGGAGCAATACCTTTTGCAATGCTTGCGTGTGAGAGATCTCATACACCACACACCACACTGGTGTCTCACTTGGTGGTGATCTCAAAAACTACCTTTACCTTCAACTTTTTACCAATTAGTGGATTCTCTTAGGTTCATTAATTTTTTTAATACATTGACCTTCATCGCCATAACCATTTGCAATCCAAATGGATTAAAGTGATGGTCAATGTCTTGACTTCTATGAACTGTAAACTTGGTTATTTTTTGTCCATCTCTTGGTGGTATTTAGTTTTCCCTGACATGTAAAGTTTTTTCTTGAACTTCTCGAAGCCAGCTCAATATCTTTTTTTATACTTTCAAATAACCTTTTTGTTATATGACATAAAAGTTTTTTATATTTAGGCAACCTTAAAAGTAGAAATAGAAAACATCCCATTAAACAATTTTCATTAGTAATTTCCAGCATATTTTCCTCTTCATTCTTAAAGTGTTTCTTAAAAGAATATAATTTATTTTATGTAAGACCAATTGTATTTTCTTGTATATTGTTTGTCCCTTGAAAATGAAAGGCCTTAATTACAGGTTTTTGGCTATAGTTACTAACACATGGTTTTATAGGTTGGGAAGATGGCAGATCTTGTTATGTGGAAGCCTGGATTCTTTGGTGCAAAGCCTGAAATGATTATTAAAGGTGGTGCAATTGCTTGGGCACAAATGGGTGATGCCAATGCAAGCATCTCAACGCCTGAACCAGTAAGTAACTTCAATTTTTCATTTTCCTGTTGCAGAAATGAATTTTTGGGTTTCACTGTCATTTTTAATTCAGATTTCTTTTTGTACTTACATTCAAATACGTAACAGCATCGAAATCAAAACTTTTAATAAGAAGAGAGTCATCATCAATTCCACAATTTGGAGAAACGCTTTTCTCACCTTTTTAGCACTAATGAGATATTAGATTAAGGCTTACCTTATGGACATTATCTACCCGTTATTTTTGTTTGTTGTATTTTTTGCTTAATGCAGAAGAACTTGTATACATATGCCATTTATGGGATGTTATCAGGGCCTATCTTCCTGCACTATCATCTCCACTCCTTTTTCTAGATCTTGAAATTGGATCTAGAATGTGCCTACATTGGGTGACACTTTTTTTTTTCGGGTCTATATATTGCAGAGAAAATTATTCTCACTCATGTTCACTTTCCAACCAGTTTTTAGAACGTGAAAGCCTATTCTGACAAAAGAAAATTGAATTTATATGTTATGAGATTAAGTCTATTTTTAGGAAGACAGTACATGGATCTTTTAGCCATGAAACTATTTTTAAATCCAATTTCTTTAGATTATAAACAAAGATGTATTGGAAATTTCAAAAAAAAATTTCTCCAAATTGTAAGCATCTTATTTAAGTTGTGCTTCACTTTCATTTCCAGGTCCTCATGAGGCCCATGTTTGGTGCCGTTGGTAAAAGTGGAAACCTACATTCAATTGCCTTTGTAAGCAAGGTAAGCTAACCACATGGATTGGAAGTTTTCAATTTCCATGCTTCTTATATTCATGATTTCAACCATCTAAGACCATGCTCGACAATGTGATTACTTATTTATTGAAATTGTTTCTACATGTGTATTTCTTCTGTCACATATAATTAGGTTGCCAAAGAAGCTGGAGTTGAGAAAGATTATGCCCTCCAGAAGAGAGTTGAAGCAGTTCAAAACGTCCGCAGTTTGACCAAACTTGACATGAAGCTAAATACTGCAACTCCCAAAATTGAAGTTGATCCTGAGAGCTTTGTTGTAACTGCAGATGGGGAACGCCTGATTTGTTCACCAGCCAAGAAACTTCCTTTATCACAGAACTTTTTTCTCTTTTAACCTTAATAGGATAAACAACAGAGAAAAACACAAATAGATTCAAATTGCAAGATTAGATGAATCTCATGTAGCAAGCAGTACGAATCACTATACGGATATTTTCTGTTGAATAATGCCTGTTCTTGAGACAGATTTGGAGTATTCAGGCAGAAAAGAAACCTGAAACATAATAATATGATATGATATGCTGTTTATTATGAAAACTTAATTAGTGGATTTCATTATTTTCTCAATCTTCTAGGAATAATTCACATATCATCACAATGGGTTTTAGGAATGTTTTCGTTCATTTTTTATCGAGCGAAAGAAGCAGCTATTATCACAGCGGATTTTAGCTTTCATTAAATCAATCGTTCTTAATTCTGTGATCTTAAAAAGTTTCTCTTTTATTAGTATATCCATACTTATTTTCACGTATTTATATAATTATCAAATGAATAATCTAAGCTTAGTAGTGGCAAATATTTTAACATGAATACATTCCACATGTGTTAAACATACCAAAGACTGTTTACAAAAGGCTTGCAATGTGATACCGAAATGTAGCCAAAGTAAGCTCTGGTTATTTGCTAAGCGAACACAACACAATTGAAAAGTACAACAAAGCAATGAGATAGAGAACAAAGATATTTCTCACTCGCCATAAATTGCAAACTAGGGTAATGTTGGTTGAAAATTTTGTACACTTGGGGAAATATACAAAATTGTGGTAACAGTGTGTGAGTAAAACTCTCCTAATTAAAGGAAAACTCCTTCTATCTATCTAATACTAAAACTAAAATAGGATGGAACAACAGTCTTTCTTCTTTTTTCAAGAAAGTCAATATCCTTTTCTCTTCATAAAAGTGATAGCAATTTAACATAAAACAACAATAACTCTTTGAAATGAAATGAGAGAAAGGAAATGAAGTTTCCTGAAAGTTCAAAGACTCCCGTCGCTTCCTTTGGGACGGGACATCAATATCAAGCTCAAAGTCTTGGCTATGTGAAGTCTTATCTACCCTTCAAAGACTCCTGTCGCTTCCTTCGGGACGAGACATTAATATCAAGCTCAAAGTCTTGACTATGTGAAGTCTTATCTACCCTTTTTTATTCTAATGATATCAAGAACAAATTATGACAGTACAAAGTGTGAAATAACTTATTTCTTTCTACAAAGTATGAGGAAGATAATGAGACTGATAACAACATGGCTACTGAAAGCGAGGAAGTCCAAACCCTCGTGAGATTAGTGAATCTTGAGACTGCAGGTGACAAGACCCAGGAAGAGAATCACCTGGATATTGACCTTTGTATCAATAATGGCATGGATAGCTTCAAATAGGTGCTCCTTTGGATGCAAAAGGAAATTACTGACATTAAAACCAAGCAAGCCCAGGAAGCAGGTAAAATTGAGACTTTAGAAGCTTTAGGCTCGGGTAAATTCAATTCCCTCCTTGATTGTCTCATCGAGCTCACCAAAGCTATTAGTAATGCAGAGGAGATTATCAATGCTAATCGAAATAGCTTTCTTAGCTTGGAGAACAAAGTAGGGGCCACTGAAAAAAGACTTGATGGTGTTGAGACATGCTCAAAAAGATTGGTGAGCAAAGCCATAAGATTCATAAGGCCGCCTCGACTAGTATGAAGGCTCTTATCAGTAAGCTTGAGAATGACCATGGGGATAAGGCTTCGACGGGCATCATTGAAGTGAAGGAAGATACCTTAGAGGATAAGGAGACTAGGCTTGGGAGAAGAGCGTGAGCGAGCACCAGAAAGATGCAAAGCCATAGCAAGGAAATTGAAGAAATCAAGCGAGCGACTAATAATATGGAACAACTAGAGTTGGAAGCTGATGAAATGCTTGAGAACTTAACCTAAATTTGTTGTCGGTCCTTTTGGTTTTTGACTAGCTGTCTCTTGTTTGCTAGCATTTTGCTCGTCACCTGTCATTTTCTTAGGTGCTGTCTTTTGCGTTTTGTTGCGCTTTAATGTAAATCTTTTGATCTTTTGGCTGTAATGGGTTTCAGGGGCCCATCAAAACCTGTTTTCCCTTATTCAAAAACTTATTTATTTCTACACAAGACAACAAGAACTAGTGTGAGCTCAAAGTTTCACAACTATTTCTTATTATAAAATCTACTTCTAATCTCTCTCAAGAACGAGTGTAAGCACAAAGTCTTACAACTTTTCTCAATAGAACTTCTCTTTTAACTAAATTAATCTCCAATACTTGCAACACAAAGTCTGCAAATCAAATTTGATTAAGCCCTTTAAGAAACAGTTGCAAGAAAGGTAATGTTGAACATAAACTCAAGAATATAGCACAAAGTCTCATTTTCTTATATTCCTTTCAATTCTTTAATTTACATATAAAAGCTCAAAGTCTTCTTTGCTGCAAATTTGACAGAATTTTTGCTTGCTTTCAAAAAAATAAAGATTACAATAGACCCCCTCAAGTATTTATAAGAGAGGAGTCTTGAGAAAAAGGTGGGAGGATCCTAACTAGAGAAGTTCTCTCAACCACCAAGATTTCTTCAATAACTAACAATGACTTATTCAAAGTTACAAGTCCTATTCTAAATTGACTTGTTACTCGTCTACTTGTTATTACAAAAGTGCAAGTAATGACTTGACTTGCAATTTACAAAATGTATTTACAAGTAAACTTGTCAAAAGAAAAACTACAACTAAGAGTTTACAATTCTGAAAAATGCAACTAAGTGTTGAAAAACACTCAAGTTGCAGCATGTGAAGATATGAATCCTTCGAACTTCTGGATGATCGTTTGTAGCTCAACAGGATTCGGCTCGTGGGTGTTTCTGGCAACAATCATGGTCTTCACAATGGTATCATGGCATTGAAGAAGCATAGAGTTGTTCTTCTCCAAAGTGGACTAGATTCCATGCAAGGAGATTTGATGTTTCATCAAAACTTGAATTGAGGCAGCTGAAAATTGCTCTCATCCACTCATTATGAATCTTCATCTGTAAATCTACGAGCACTTCTTCTGGTATCAACTCCCCATTCTAACCCATGATATTGCAAGAGGCCTTCTCACACTGAGAAACAACACCTTGGAATACTTCAACTCACAATTTCATTGCGTCATCAATCTCTTCATTGAGGGATTTGAGAATGAGGGCTTTGTTCTCTAGAAGCTCTTCAAATTCTAGATACATGACTCTGGAAGGAATAATGGCATGCTTCTGAAGAACACTCAACTATTGTCGAGGCATCTTCCCCCAAACCGTCAAGCTACCTTCAACCCTTTCCAAGTTCTGTTTGAAAGTCTCGGAGGTATGATTCAATTTTTCTTCAATGGTCTCCAACTTAACCATCATTTGGGATGTCTTTTAGCACTTGCGCACACAGATCATGAAGTTGATCCACCCAAGAGTCCAATGCTTGTACCTTCTGAGCAGCTCTTTCAACTCCCCGAATCGATTCTTGTGAACCGGAAGAATTTGAAGGATTACTCCCTTCACCAACAGGTTTTGTGATTTTATGAATAGTTGCAACAAGTTGCCTATTCTCCTCTTCTAGCTTGTCTTTCTTCGCTAGAAGTTCATCATACTGCTGTACTAGTGAAGCTACGGATTGCTGGGCATCATGCATGACCACTTCATGCGTTTGTTTACCCAATTCTATCATTGTAACCCTGTAATCAACAACTTGTATTTCCACATGCGGCTTATCTACAAGGGGCTCAACAATTTCTGCCACTTTCATCTTGTTGTTGTCAATTGTCACCCTTGAGATCGTCTGGGCTTTCTTAGCAACCTTGGGCCTAGATTGCTTAAGCCGCTGATAATCAAAAACATCAGAAGAAATTTCCTACTTCTTCCTCATGGGAGCGAAAGAACTAAGCCATGGCGGTAAAACAGAGCAGGGGCCACTGTAATTGAATTGAGGCAGCTGAAAATTGCTTTCCTCCACTCATTATGAATCTTCATTTGTAGATCTGCGATCATTTCTTCTGGTATCAACTCCCCATTCTGACCCATGATATTGCAAGAGGCCTTCTCACACTGAGAAACAACACCTTGGAATACTTCAACTCACAATCTCATTGCGTCATCAATCTCTTCAATGAGGGATTTGAGAACGAGGGCTTTGTTCTTTAGAAGCTCTTCAAATTCCAGATACATGATGTTGGAAGGAATAATGGCATGCTCTTGAAAAACACTCAACTGTTATTGAGACATCTTGCGCCAAACCATCAAGCTACCTTCAACCCTTTCCAAGTTCTGTTTGAAAGTCTCGGACGTATGATTCATTTTTTCTTCAATGGTCTCCAACTTAACCATCATTTGGGATGTCTTTTAGCACTTGCGCACATAGATCATGAAGTTGATCCACCCAAGAGTCCAACGCTTGTACTTTTCGAGCAGCTCTTTCAACTCCCCGAATTGATTCTTGTGAATCGGAAGAACTTGAAGGATTACTCCCTTCACCAGCAGGTTTTGTGATTTTATGAATATCTGCAACAAGTTGCATATTCTCCTCTTCTAGCTTGTCTTTCTTCGCTAGAAGTTCATCATACCGCTGTACTAGTGAAGCTACGGATTGTTGGGCACCATGCTTGACCACTTCATGCGTTTGTTCCCTGTAATCAACAACTTGCATTTCCACGTGTGGTTTATCTACAAGGGGCTCAACAATTTCTGCCACTTTCATCTTGTTGCTGTCAACTGTTACCCTTGAGATCGTCTTGACTCTCTTAGCAACCTTGGGCCTAGATTGCTTTAGCTGCTGATAATCAAAGACATCAGGAGAAATTTCTTACTTCCTCATGGGAGTGAAATAACTAAGCCATGGAGGTAAAACAACTAGTTCTCGTTCAGTAGTAGCTGAAAGCAAAGGAGAAGCAATTTCTGTTTGAACAGTCGTGGTCACCTTGGGGGGAGTATATGTCTGGATGGCAACCATGGTTTGCTCGATAACCAAAGGGCATGAAGATTGTCTCATAAACTCTTCAAAGCTGAAAGTAGAGGTATCAGTCTCTGACAAATGAATGCATGCAAGAGTATCCTCAAAGATTTCCAGCAAACTCTCTTGTTGATGATCAAGAGGTGGCTCAACTATTGAAATGGGAACGACATTTTGAGGAGACTCATCCACTACTGTGTCAGGAGGAGATAGAGGTAGCTCCATGGAAACTGAGGAGGATATCTCATGAGGTGACTCCGAAGTCAGTGACTTAGGAGAATCATTTGATTGTTGTCCTTCCTCTGGATCATTAGGATCAATCACATGAATGTGAATTTGAGAGTTTTCTTTACCACGAACTGTCGCCTCCTCAAGAGGAAGCACTATTGCCTGACTAACTTGCAATTTGATCCTTGTGCTTGAAGATGATGCACCTTCCTTTTTGTCAATCTGAATCTCAAACATACGTCCAAGAGGCCCCCTAGAATCATCTTCTTTTCCAACCTTGATCTTGATGAGTTTAACACCATTACCTTTGAGCCAAGTGTTGGTGTTAGCTAGGATAGGCTTAAATCTCTCAAGAATGGAAGTGCATTTTTTATGTGACCACTGGATTAAAGGAAGTGCGGCTTCATCAACTCTTCGTGAGATGTACTCTGGATCAAGTATATTCCCATCATCAATCATCCCTTGCAGAATGTCCACTAGGTTCAAATCAATAACCTACTCAAGGGTGAGCTTGCAATAGTCCTTCTTGAGAACCTCCTTTTTCTGTATGGACATCCACCCAGATATCCTCAATGCGATGCACATGTATGAAGGACTTTTTGATCATTTCCTTCATACCTCAGTCGTCAAAGTCTTCCCCTGACTTAAACCTTTTGAGTTTAATCTCCTGCATCTTGGTTTCCATAGCTTTGGCTTTGGTGGATATGATAAGGGAGTACCGACCAAATTTCAATGGGTTAGTTGTAGAAATCCCCATCCCAACCTTATGTTTGACAGATTGATGTGCATGAACAACCATGATCTGTCTTCCCAACTCCATAAGAATAATCTTATCAATTGAGTATCTAGGAAGCATGTATGGCTGCCCACTATAGCATCCGACTCTCATATAAGTGAAAGTCGGGAATTGAAGGAACAAGCAACCATACTCATTCACTCTTTCCCATGTTTCATCTGACACCCTTCTGTTCTTTAGAGTCTTGTCAAGCTGACACATGAAGTAACCAAAGAATGCATCTTGAACCCTCTTGAAATGTAATCTGCTTCAAGGGAAGCTAATCACAGTATTCCTACACAGGTATAAGTGAGCGATCACCCTTGGTAGAAAGACCAGGGAAATGTCTAAGTGACACTGTCAAATACACTAAGTATGAGTTCATGTAAAATGTCATAGTGGTAGGGACTGTTGCAAGTTGTTCACACAAAGCATCACTAATAATTTATCCTCATGAGATGTGATGGGACTGTCTTATGAACATGATAAACTGATACATCCAGGACTCAAAAACATTAGAGTGCTCAAGACCCAACATCCTGCTGAGGAGAGTAATGATGTCTCCGATTTCCCACTTGAAGTCACAACGGTACAACTTACCCCACCTTGTGAAAGCGGTTCGTGGCTCATGAATCCATCTGTTAATGTAGCATTTGCAGTCCTTTTCTCTCTTGACATAGTACTCAGCTGCACTATCCTTTGAAATCTCCATATGCACATGTGCTAATGGTATTCTGAAGACTTTCTCAATAGTATCCGCATTAAGGTGGATTATTGCCTCACCATCATCGTTTCTAATGATTCTCGTCTCCTTGTCGAAATGGTGAGCGCAAGCGAGAACAAATTCAGGTTCTAGGGCAGCCACTGGAAAAGAAGATGCATGATGAATGTGGTTGTCCAACAACCGCTGCATATTACTATCTTGCGGATCCTCCACCCTTTTGATGAATTCTGACATGTCAACATGCCTATCTCTGTATCCTTGATATGATCCAAAGGAGAGGAAACTTGTGAAGGGGAAACTTCATTTTGGTACTTGTCATATTTATACTTCATCTTCTTTGGAATGGAAGATGATGGTAAATCTGACATTGAAGAACAACTTGGTATGCTGCGATGAAGACTTAAAAGTGTTAAAGCAATATCAAGCTCAACTGCAACTAACATTTTTTCTTCTTCAAATGGGAAGAACTTTTCAACATGTAATCCGGTTTTAAAAACCCGATTTTGAAAGAATGGGTATTTTCCAACTTAGAAATTTAGAATTTCACCAAAAGATGGTTAAAATTTTCCAGCCAAAGGGGTAGATCAATTATTTTCATCTTACTTGCAATCGAGATTTAAAATGCCGAATGCAAGTAAAGAGGGAAAATGGGAAAAATCAATGCAATTTACAAATTGCTTTGCAAAGGGGAAAATCTCTCTCACAAAACCATTTTAGGCAAGAACTATTTAAAATGAACATACATACAACTAGAAAGATCAAACAAGAAGAGAAAATAAACAAAGCAAGAAAGAAAAATGAAAGCAAAACCAAAAGAAATCTTACCTTGCTTAACCAAGATGCCTCTTCAAGAAATGAAACATTCTTTGGAAGGAAGAATCAATCTCTTAAATAGAAATAGACACCAAAAACCTTTGCCACGTTTTTTCCAAACTCGGATTTGAAGAATAAACAACAAAAACGTGTTGCAAAATGCAAGTAGAATGAGTCAAATCTTCAAGGAAATACCACGTAGGAGAAGAACAATGTCAAATGCCTAATCATGGAGTGAAATTGTGGCAAACAAACCCCAAATTGTGGCATGCAAAAATGTCTTTGAAGTGGTAAAACACAGTTTAATGGAGCATGAAACGACTACCAAATCAATGACAACATGTTGCCAAACTCACAAAAACCGCCTTGCTATCATATTGCCTCCTTGATCCATGAATTTCTCCCAAAAATTCGGGAAGAATTTGTGGCAAAATCGGTTTAGGAGAGGAAAAATACTTGGTCAAGTTCTTGGCAAGGAGCAACAAGTTCAAAAATGCCTTCAAACACATGCAATCGGGTTTCTAAAACCCTTTAGCAAGTTTAAAATGCCTTTATTTTCATTCATAAGGCAAATCGGGTTTTTGAGAGAGATTTACAAGTCACAATAATTTGTAAGGGAAAAATAAAATCCCCTTAACAAGTTTTAATAACTTGTAAAAAGAACTTGTAATGGGGAAATAAAATTCCCTTTACAAGTGACTTAAAAATAAAATATGTAATAGGGGAATAAAATCCCTATTACAAGTAAAATCGCTTAAATAGGAACTTTATAAAAGAATTACAAGTGACTTTTAAATTTATAATTTAAAATTAACTTGTAACTGATCCAAAAAATTGCTATTATGACTTAAAAAGCATCAAGGGGGGAATAAAAAGTAAGTTGCAAGTTCTAATTTCATAAAGTGCACTTGTAATTAACTTAAAATTTCCCTACAAAGACTAAAACAAAGGAAAACATTAAAACTTGCAACTTATGAAAAATTTCTCACTTGCAGTCAGGGAGAAAAAACTTGAAATTGAAGGAAAAACATAGCAAACGAAACCAAAATGCGATGAAATTTGAAACGTGGTTTGCGAATGGACTGAGGAAATTAGTCCAGTCCAAAGGTAAGGCAAAATTATGCCTCGGGAAGCATGCCATAGAGTAAAATTTTCATTTTTTGAGAAAAAATTTATGTAATGGTCCATCATTTTTTAAAACAAAAATGAGGACAACAGGTAAGTTTGAAGTATCAAAACCATGTAGGGCCTTAAACAATTCGTACTTGACATTATTGCACGGTAGAATTACATGCAATGTTGCAAAAGTGTACTGTGCACACAAAATTTATGGTTGGACGAGGTTACATTGTCATTGGGGAGATAGTCCCATTACGTGCATGCTAAATGGTGAACTCAAACCCTGTATTGAGTCATTTTCTCTAATGGCCAATTCTTGACATTGCTTTTGGCTTAATTTGATACAATAGTTTGTCCTAGGTAAATACATATTTTTTATACATAAGGCATTTCAATTCAAGGTAATTTGACATAGTGTTATGTAACCCCCTATTTAGGTGAACTCAAAGCCTTTTTTTAGACAGAAAGTGAACTCAGAAGCCTACTCCAACAACTATGTGCGAGGAAAAGCATAGGATCAATTCACATAAGAAATTCCAGTCACTTCTTTTACTCTCCAATGTGATCCAGATCTGTTAGGAACCCTTAGACCCTCTAAAGGATGATTTTGTAGCTTTCAAACATAGGAAAGCACCTCACAAATTCCCACTTGCCAATATCAAAGTTGGGCACTGCCTACAAGGGGCAACTTGAGCTAGAAAAATAAATATCAAACCAAACCCACATATTAGATATGCATCATCATCATCTAGCCATAAGAAAACCTTTGAGACAATACGTAGAAAAATGTCTTATTTTTGGAGATATGAGCAAAAATGTGAATCTTAGGGTAGCTGGAATGGTATGACTAGCACTAGAAAATGTCCCAAAAATCTCTTGACAACTCAATCAACACTCCAAAAAACCATAAGTCACACCAAAAATAGGAAACCTAAATCAAAATACATTATAAATCTTCATCTTCATCAAAACCTTATCAACAACAACTAGCTACGGTGAATTTTGCACTACTGAGACCATATGAACTGTAGAGGGTTTTCGTCCTCAACAATCTCTAAAATAACTCTCCAAATTGATTTCAACATCTTGTTGTGTGTGTAAATTAGAATAAATGAATGAGAACCAAAATCCCATTATATAGACTTGGAGGGAGCAATTAGGGCAAATTTGAATATTCAAATATAATATTGCCTTGATAAAGGCTCCCAAAAGACATTTAAAACACAACTTATGCCTCCTAGCTAGGCGTCCCCTTTTTGAGACATACTTTGTAAAATATTTATTGCTTAAATTAAATATTAAAAAAATTTAAACACTTAAAGTGAAAATATTAAGATAACTTTGATCACCTTACAAAACCTTGCCAAGACACCAAAAATAGAGAATTGAACATGTCAAAACCAATTGAAGTTGACAAATGATAATTGATAACAACGAGCACATACTATAAATAGTAGTGTTCTTTGAAAACCAAAGAGAACAAACCTAGAAAAACCTAGAAAGATCAGTGCCATTTAACCACTTACTATAAATAGTAGTGTTCTTTGAAGACTAAAGAGAATAAACCCAAAATAAAAATAGAAAGATTGGTGCCATGCAAGCACTTACTATAGATAGTAGTGTTCTCTAAACACCAAAGAGACCAATTCCAAAAAAATCCAAAAAGATTGGTGCCATACAAGAAGTTATTATAAATAGCAGCTACTATAGAAACCCATTGAAACTCAAAATTGAGCTCACCAAGAGCACTGGAGCCCTCCTAGGACAGTAGGAAACCTAGGGAAAACCCTAAAATTGGTCAACGCTTGCATAATAGAATGCCATGAAAATGAGGACACTATATAGAGCTCTTGTTGTTCACATAGTGTCAATCCTAAGTGATGTGAAATTGTTAACCAAAACATTAGCCAATGGACATTAAAATAACCAAGCATTGATCACATGCAGGGTTTAGGGTCTCAAAAATAATCAAAGCATAAAGGTTCAAATCTCTTTCAAAATAAAGAGCATTTAGACCTTGGTTCCTTTACTAGATTATTTCATCATGTACCTTGTTGGACAATGAACATATAAAAGAACTTAAGTGTATGCCAACTCTATATATGCATGTGGAATCCTCAACTAAGGTATTGGATCATATGATATCATAATCAACACTTGAGAGTAAGGAGCGCACTAGATTTTCTTTGGCAAAAACATACAATGTACTGTTGACTAGATATAGCCAACTATGAAGAACAAAATAAGCTAATTTCCAACACATTTAAAAGGCATGTCAAGCAAGAGAGACACACCTGTTTGTATAAATGTACCTAGATATAAGTAAAGAATAAGATATGAGACATCGAAGACAAAAAATGAAGAGATAGAAGAGGGAATATATAATAAAGAGGATAAATAATGGGACCAATGTATCAATGAAGATTGTATCTAAAATAAAAGAAGAAAGTGGCAGAGGCCCTCTCTTTGTGTAGGGAAGGGCTTGAATTTTTTTCTCTTACCTCCTTTGCCAACTTTGTTGGTTTAAACTAAGATCTGTTCTCCACCTCTGAAATGGAGAGGACTAATATATTGAGTGAAGGGGATAAAGTTATTATTGGTTGCATGTATTAGCTTTTCAGATTAATAGAAAGGGATCTACCGCCAAAAGGTAGAAGGTTATCGTAGAAATAAAAGAAAAAGATTGTATCTAAAATATATATGTACTATTACATACTCTATTATGGTATAATGATATTTAATGTGTTATCTGTATGATGAGTATATAAATGTGTGAATATATATAGTTTTGTAGGTTTTATTTTACCTCAACCTTTTTGTAATTTATTGCATAAGCCTTGAAATTTCTCTTATCACCCATACTAGGCTATAAAAACAACTATCAAGAAACTTAAGTTCTAATCCTTGATTTGTGCTCTAATCTTGTCAATATTTGGTTTTATTCTTACGACTTGGGTAAAGTGGTAAAGAAAGATTAGATCAATAAATAAATCAATTGTAGCGGTAAGAGATTCAATAACTCCATGCACCTCACAACAAAATGGAGTTGCGAAGAGGATGAACAAAAAGCTAATGGAGAGGGCTAGGAGTATACTAAATGGTGTTGGCCTTGTATAGAAGTTTTGCACTAAAGCTATAGCCACTACATGTTATCTAATTAGCAGATCTTCTACTTCAATGCTTGTTAAAAATACATCCATGGAGGTGAGGTCTAATAAGAAGACCTCAATGAGACATCTTAGAGCCTTTGGTTGTGAGGCATATGCACATGAGTTGAGAGAAAATATCAAAATTAGAGAGCAAGGTAGTTAAGTGTATCTTTATCTGCTATGGTGTTGGTGTGAAAGGTTACCAACTTTGGGATGCAATTGCAAAGAAGATGATCTATAGTAGAAGTGCGATCTTTCATGAGTTGAAACCTTCCATTGTTGATTTGCAACTAGAGAAGGAAGAAAAATAAAAAAAGAGGTAGTTTAGATACCACCTACTCTGATGAAAGATCAACTACACGCTCTTGTTGGACTTGATGATGAGGAGAACTCAAGCATCTCTAAAATTGTGAAGCAGAGAAAAAACCTGAACCTCAACAATTGAGGTCTACTCACGATAGGCGACAATCTGAAAGATTTAGTTACTCACCATAAAGGTTTGGATATTCTTTGTTGGATTTTAGTTATATATAAATTTTTAATCTTTGACACTTGTAGACACCTAAAATTGTCTTGTCTAATTAAATAAATATGTTTATTTATTTAATTATTTTACCCTAAGTCTTCTACTAATTAAATAATTATTTATTTATTTAATTAATTCATTAATCCTTTTCTAAGCCTTTCCTCATTTAAATAAATACTTTTATTTATTTAAATTGTCCTTTTCCTAAATTAAATAAATATTTTATTTATTTAATTGATCCCACTTCCTCTATTAATTAAATAAATATTTATTTATTTAATTAATTCATTAGCCTTTTCTTCCCATGACACATGTCATTCATCTCTTAATTCCTACACTACCTACCCCCTTTATCATTTAATTATTTCCTTTACCTACCCTTTAATTCTAGCCGACCATTTCACCTTTTAATATTATCCCTTCATTTCCTAAAGTGTCTTCTATATAAGAGGCTATTCTCCTTCATTATCAACCCTAATGACATAATCAAGCTTTCTTGCAATCAAGCTATCAAACACAATCCGTTCTTTGTTGAGCTCTTGTGCATACATAAAATCTGAGAGCAAATATATCAAACAAGATCAATGGAGATAGGAGACAATGGAGATTGAAACCCTACTAGACATGTGAATGGTATATCTTATTTTGTTATTGTTTATTTGCATGATCTTAGGTATCTTCATTTGTGTATGGTGGATGCTTTTCATTGTTAGGCTAGGGCTTTGTGGTTGATCCTTGTTAGTCTTTCAATATTGTTGTTTTCACTATCCATTTTCACCATATGCATTTTGGCACGCCTGGTGGGACTCTTGTCCTTTTTATTTTGACATCTTGGTTTGCAGATTTATGTTTTTAAAAGTTGCAAGTTCGACATTGTGACGTTTCTGTGTTTTTCTGCATTTGTGATGGATCTAACCGCGTTTGTGTTTTCTTTCTGTGTTTGTGACTACACTTTCTAGGTTTTTGATTTCCTGTTGTTTTTGTAGATCTATTATCCCGAAGTTGTGTCTGTGACACATCTAATCACGTTTTTTATTTATCTCCACGTTTGTGTTGCCTTTTGTCGCATTTTTTTTTTTGCAGGGTTTTCAGTCAGTTTTGCAGGTTGCAGGTTTCTGGAATCCCGTCTAAGAGTTCTGTTTTTGCCTCTGTGCTCAGATCTCGCATTCGTGCAGGTTTCTGCCGCATCTGCGCTTTTTTGTTAAATTTGCAAGGTCTGATTTCTTGAAAGTGCATTTGCATCCTCTCTTTCCGTGTCTATGTTATGTTTTCACATCTGTGTCTGGTATAGTTGCATCTATGTTTTTCACTTTTGCATTTTCGCTTTCATTTAGGGTTTTTAGATTTGGGTTTTGGAGCAAACCTCTTTTGATCCAACTAATGAAGTGGTGCAATTGTTTGAAAAAAAACGTCTTGTCGAAGACCCCTATTTCACAAAGTCTTTTGAGATTTCTAACAATTTACCTAACTAGTGTGCTTGCAGGAGGGGTATCATTTCAAAAACTACTAACAAGTTTGGTGCAGGACCTTTGGCAATTTTTTTGATTTTGAGATTGCTTGTTTTGTTTTCTTTAGTTTAGCAAACACTTCAATTGGTGCTCTAAAATTAACAAGTGTCTTTTGTGTCTTGAGAAATAGGCTCTTTTTGTTTTATCTTTTAGAGGGTCTGCCTCCCGAGTAGCCCATAAGGCCAAGTGATAGGGAATGACCCAAGTGGTAACAGGTTAAAGCCAAACTCTTCCAAGCCACTATAAATAAAAGTGTTTGTGACGAAAGTTGCAAACAACAAGTGTTACATGCTACTATAACGACGTTATGACTCCCCATAAACCCTATAGAGCACAACCTCTATAGGCTGGGAGGCCTTCCATTTAACGGAGCGTAACATGCTACTGATTATAGCCACCCGAACGAATGCCCTTACTAGACACTTTTTTGTGTTAGAAGCCAAAAACCTTCTAGTTGTTGGTACAAGAGGTCGGACCTCTGATGCCGTCTCACATTCTTACGACTCTTAGTAGAGATACAAAGTTCGCCACGTGGATTTTTCGTGGGGACTAGTGCTTGGCTGCCTCGAAGAAGTGAGTGTCATAGAGGGGAGCCAGTGGGGTCAAGCATCTAAGTACTCGCTTTGAATAAGCATAGTTGGGAAACCAAGTGAGATCCAACAACTATTGTCCTAGCCAGGCTTATGATTTGTGCTTGTCTTCATTCATAAAAAAAAATCAATCAAACATTTTTAAACAAACATTGTGTCTGCTGTGTCTTTCAAGTGTGTGCAAAACAAACAAGGACATTTTACAATCATGCTTGAATTTGAAACACTATCATTTTTGGACAAAAAACTTTCACACATTGGGTCTTCACTGTTTTGTTGTGTTTTCTTGGCACTAAAAGTCAAAACATTGAGATTTGGTCACATTCAACAATTTTATAATTGGACAGAATTGCAAAACATTTTCAAAACCGCATCTGTGTTAGTTTGAACCACGTCTATGTTGGGAAAGCACGTCTGGGTATCAGAGAAGTATACTGTCACATTTGCTAGAGAAAACTTTAAAACTACGTCTGTGTCAGTTTGAACCATGTCTGTGTTGAGAAATCACGTCTGTGCAGAGTAGAATCACGTCTTTGACTTTCGAGCTAAAATTGTCATTATCACCAGAAAACTGTGTTTGCGTTTACTATAACTACGTCTCGGATCAGAAATCACGTCTGGGTTTGTTAAAATTGTGTCTGTGTTCACAGTTGGGAAATTACAAAAAAATGTCAAGAACAAAAAGGACTTAAGTTTTCAGATTCAAAGAGCTTCTAAGGCTGCTTCCTATAGGGCTTCATTCTTCAGTCAACCTGTCTTTGTCACACATAGTCAATCATTTTCCTTCACTTGCATTGCCCTCATACATATTTTCCAAATTTGAGTCAAAAGGTTACTTTGCTTGTCCTCATCAAACTTTTCAAACATACTATAACACAACACTAGGTGAGTCCCATATCAAGATCTATCATCTTAGGGTCCCATTTGATCTTCTCGAGTCAAGGTCAACTTACCTCATCAAGAGTTCCATCATCTCTTTGGAAGCCACACCTTACTCTAAAAACATATATACTTTGGTCTTACACTTTTGGACATTGCAAGTTTACCCCAGATTCATCTACACTTAATACACCTCTTGTTCTTCCATAGTCTTTGCATTTTCATCTTACCTTTCATTTTGGTCAAGACTTTAGTCTTTCGTTGAAACTCGTTCACAAAGGTCTAGAAGGGAAGCCGAATAAGCTTTAAAGTCTTTAAACATGAGTACTTATATACCAGACAATGACAATGACAACAATAATGGAAATGATGCAATGACAATGTATCCATGGATTCTGCAGAAGTTGAGGAAACTATCATAGATCTCCATTTTAATAAATTGGTTCAAGAAATCATGAAGAGGGATAAGCAATATTTCTTCCAAGTTATGGCACAAAGTGGAAAAAGACTACCCCGTGATTTTGATATGTCACAAATTTTGGAGGATGATACAAATCAAATAAATCAAGTTAATACAAGGCAAAGGAGGCCCAATAATGGTGGTAATAGGAGAGAGTGTCTCGTTCTTGAGTCACTTTCCTCCCTATTTCAAAAACCTGAAATTCCAAACACATACACTCATTCTCATGCCAGTTATGATAGAACCTCTCATGAACAACCCCACAGTCATCCTTTCCCATGGAGGAGAACTACCACTACACATGATCATGATAATACCGAAGATCATACCAATGTATACAATTACACTCAAGCAAATATTCAAAATCATGACATGAGGAAACCTCGTGTCAGATTTGGGGGCAATACTCAAGATCACTCTTATGATACCTCCCATATTCATGGTCATGACATGTATCGACCTAGACGTAGTGCTCCTCATTACAACACCATACCAAGTGGTCCATATACAAGCTATAACTATGTTCCTCCTCCATATGAACACATCTATAATCAATGCCATCCATACATGCATTATATCCCTCCTCCTCCGCCCGGTGGCTCAGACATGGGACTAGCTCAAAGAGAAAAGACACCACCCAAGAATGACTTGCAACAACAAATCAAGGATTTACAAAAGCAAATGGTAGACATGAATACACCAAAGCAACAATATACAATGAAGGACATATGTCCTTACACATTTGATAGAAGCATTCCAATGCCTCCATTTCCTCCACATTTTGTGACACCAAAGTTTGATAAGTACAGAGGCAAAGGGGATCCCAAGGCACACATAAGACAATTTTTCACAGCTTGCATTGAGGTAGCAGGAGAAGAAACATACTTGATGAGATTGTTCCCACAAAGCTTAGGTGAACAAGCAATGGAATTGTTCTCCCAACTTTCACCTGGAATTAAATCATGGAGTGATCTTGCATAAGCTTTCATACAACACTTCTCATACAACATTGAAACAAATGTGTTAGTGGCTACCTTGTGTAATACTAAGCAGAAAAATGGGGAACCCTTCTCTTCATTCTTACATTGATGGAGAGGTCTTTCTAGTCGATGCTCTTGTGATATCCCACAAAAACAAATGGTAGAAATGTTCACTTAAAACTTCAAGAAGGATATTGGATATGAGCTAAGAAAAGCTTGTTTGTCTACCTTCAAAGAGGTCATTGAGAAAGGAATGACAATAGAAAAAGTCCTTATTGAACAAGGTGTCATTAAGATATTCAAAGAGAAAAAAGAGGAATCAAATGGGAAAGACAAACCCCACTTTTGGAACAAGAACAAGAACAAGAACAAGAACAAGAACAAGAACAAGAACATAGTCAATGATGGGGTAGTAGATGCAAATGTTGTGAAACCTAAGATAACTTTCCCTGGTGCAAGTTCTAATACGAACAATTAAGTGAACAATAAAAGGCAATCAAAACCCCAAAGAAAGTACACTCCGTTGGTAGAACCGATTGAAACAACATTTAAGAAGTTAGTGGCAAAGAAGCTCATAACATTACCAGATAACCCACCATATGAGCCGAAAGTACAACCAAATTGGTAGAATGATGATGAATATTATGAATATCACAAGAGTAAAGGACATTTAACTAGCAATTGTCACAGATTGAAGAATATTATACAAGATCTCATTAACAGAGGTGACATAGAAGTTGATGGTCACACCTCCAATGAAGAGCATGAGATGTTCAAGGAGCCATTTCCTAAACACTACAAAGGAAAATCTAAAACTATAGATAATCAAGCTAATTATACTAAGACGCCCTATGATTATGATTCTACTATTAATCACATTTCAATGGATAATTATGTTTCGACCATTATCATAAAGAATAAAACTCCCAAAGGTTCTACCCAAAGGAGTAATGTTGTTTTGAAAGGCATTGGACCATCTTCCCCATCTTCCAAAAATGAAACCTCTGAATGTAATGTCACAACCCGTCGAGGTAAAGTCACCTTGCAAGGCGTTCCATTCAAGACCACTACCTCATCATCCACCAAGAATGAGTATGACCTTGTAGATTTGTTAGGGCATTTCCATCCTTGAGCTTTTACGCATATCCCTTTCACATAAGGCCATCCTTGATAAAGTATTGAGAGAGACCTTCGTACCCACTGATCTGAACATGGACCAGTTTCAAGCCATGGTGGGATACCTTTCTGTTTCCTATAGCCTTACATTCATAAAAGACGATGATGCATCTATAACCCAACCACATAATGCACCTCTACATATTGAAGCCTTTATATATAAAAACTGAATAAAACGAATCTTGATAGATGGAGGAGCAGGTCTGAATATTTGTACATTGAACACTATTAAACAATTGGGGTATATCCTTAAAAGGCTGTGAATTCTACACATGCAATCACCATAAAGGCATATGATGACGAAGAGTGCTCATCCAAGGGCATAGTCGCTTTACCTCTTAGAGTTGGCCTAGTTACGAAGGATGTGGTATGTCAAGTCCTTGATTTAGAGCTCATATATAATATACTCTTGGGACGTCCATGGATCCATGAAATGAGAGTTGTTCCTTCTACATATCATCAATGTATCAAGTTCCCACACAATGGAGTTGAAGTGACCATTAATGGTGATCCGAATCCATTCATATATTGCAATAACTTGTGACCAAAATTGGAAACAATAATACCAATCAATAGAGAAGCAACTCCATCATCCACATATGTTGATCCTAAATTATTAAAACCTTCAACGTCAAAACAAGGTGAGCTTAAAGGGAAATATCAGGACAAAGGCATGGGCGAGTACACTCTAAATCAAACTATGTACCTAAGACAAGTAATGGATTCTCGAAAAGAGTATGGACGACCACATCCTTCTAAAAAGGTATCTATCATTACACTAAAATGGGATCCTACTATATTCCAAAAGTGGGGTGAGATGGAAGAAGAAGACTTATACAAAATGCTTTATAAAGAACCTGAAGAGGATACACAATATCATATCAAGATACCATGTGAAAAGTATGGTAAAGGATTCAAGTTCTTGCAAAAAATTGGATATGATGGTAAGAGCCCTCTTGGCTTAAGAAAAGAAGGTATTACTCAACCTTTGCAACCAGAATTGACATTCAAAAATTAGCGCTCCAAAGGACTTGGTTTCATACCTTTCAGATTAGGTACTCACAAATATAAAAGAGCATTGCAAATCATAGATTCTAATGACCAACAAGAAGAAAAACTCTATTCCACTGAATCTAATGAATGAGAATGGGGTTTAGACAAATCATCTAGTGATTATGAGATTACCAAAACATTCAAAGAACCAGGTGAACCCAAAGAGGAAGAAGGGTTCAATAGAAAGTTCAAGGTTGGTCAAACTATTTCAGAGTCTACATCACAAGAAGAGGATGATAAATAAAAAACTTCTAAGGATCCCAAATAGTCTCTATTTCTAGGTTCTAGGTTGAAATCACCTAGAGTGAGGACTCTCGTTGCTGAATGTGCTTCTAGCAATGCCAATTTGGATTCGTTTACGATTGGGACAGATGAGGAGAGTGCTAGCGATGACCTTGACAATTACCTTGACATACCTAAAGACAATTGTGTCTTTACCCTTACTCCTGCTGACTTTGAAAACACCGATGGCCTTCCCCTTGTTCACCCACAACTCATTGATTGGGACCAACAAGGACCTTTACAAATAGACACTTTTGAAAACGATGATGCTTTCATAGACTACTTGGGTATACAAGATGATCTTCCGCTTGGGGACTATAAAGTGGGGTACACTATAGAACTCAATAGCGTGGCATACTTCGGTGAGGGTGTTGGGCCTTCTAGTCACAAAAATATAAAAATAAAAACAAATCATGGGTCTTATGGTGAAAACCACACTGTGGAGCTGTCTGACTCTAAAAAAGTAAAAAGAAAGGATGTATTTGAGGGTGAAAACCTCTCCGAGGTGCTCAAAGATGGAAGGCTTGACATTCTCCTGATGACATCATATGAAGATAAATAATCCATGTTGGTGGAGGAAACTATCGAGAAACATTGGCATAGAAGAGAGTCCGCACAACATATTCTTAGCACAATCCCTAACAGAAAAAGAAAGACCGAAATTCATAAGTTTCTTCGTAGAATGACAAATCAATTTTGCATGGTCATATGTGGATATGCCTGGACTAGATCTTGATCTAGTTATGCACCATTTGACAATTACACCAGGAGCAAAGCCAGTGATATAGAAATTGACGAAAAAGCATCGACAGGTGGCATTATTAGTAAAGGTAGAACTTGAGAAACTGTTGGACGTCAGATTCATAAGACCAATTGATTACCCTGAGTGGATCTCTAACTTAGTACTTGTCAGCAAGCCAGATCGCAACATAAAAATATATGCTGATTTCAGGGACATCAACAAATCTTGTCCTAAAGACGACTTTCCATTGCCAAATATTGACTTGATAGTGGATCTTACATTTGGTCATGCAATGTTATCTTTGATAAATGGATTTTTTGACTACAACTAGATAAAAATCACACCTCAAGATCAACACAAAACAACATTCACTTGTCCTTGGGGAAATTTCTGCTGGAATGTCATGCCCTTCAGACTAAAGAACACAGGAGCTACATACCAAAGAGCTATGACTACCATCTTTCATGATCTTATGCATGTTACCGTGGAATATTATGTTGATGACTTCCAAGGTAAATCATTAGAAAGAGAAACACATTTGGACATCCTTTCAATGATCTTTGATCAGTTAGAAAAATAAAAAGTTATATTAAACTCTAAGAAGTGTGTCTTTGGAGTAACCTCTGGGAAGCTCCTTGGATACATTGTCTCAAAGAGAGGGATTGAAGCCGATCCAACAAAAGTCAGAGCTATATTAGAAATGCCACCACCAAAGAATATCAGTCAACTTCGATCTTTACAGGGAAGAATCCAGTCTATACGAAGATTTATTGCTCAGCTTGCAGATAAATGTCATCCTTTTCAACATCTACTCCACAAAAACATCAAATTCAAGTGGGATGGTAAATGTCAGTAGGGTTTTCGGATACTCAAAGATTATCTCTTAAATCCACCAGTTTTGATGCCACCAATTCTAGGAAAACCCCTGTTACTCTACATATCAACTACACAAACAACACTGGGGACACTCTTGGCACAACAAGAAAATGAAGGCAAAGAAAGAGTAGTATATTACATTAGTCATACTTTGGTGGCTATGAGCTTAACTGCACACTAATTGAGCGTGCATGTCTTGCTATGGTTTTTGCCTTATAGAAATTATGACATTACATGCTAACTCATAAAACTAAGCTCGTTGCAAGGATAGATCCACTAAAATATCTTCTCAATCAGGCAACACTCACTGGTATATTAGCTAAATGGGTTATGATTCTAGGTGAATTCGACATTGAATATGTGGATAGAAAAACAACCAAAGGACAAGTTATTGCAGATCAATTGGCAGATGCACCTATGATTGATGATACTCCTATAACTTCAGTTTTTTTAGATGAATCCATTCTGACGGTGACACACACACAGCCTTGGAAATTATACTTTCACTAACACATTTGGGGTCATTTCCCGACGAACCATCATTGTAATTCTGACGAACCATCGCCGTAATTCCGACATGTATTATTATCGTAGATCTGATGAAATGACGAAAAGATTTTCGTTGCTCAAATTTCGTTGGTTTATTCGACGGATAGATGTTTGTTGGAATCTTGACACCTTCTTTGTTGGAACTTGACACATAATGTGGTAGTCTAATTCATTAGAATTTTGACGAAGTCGCCAATCTTCTGACGAACCATGCACTGGGTTTTTCGTCATAATTCCGACAAAAAAGGGAATTATACTCCGACAAGAATGGTGCACTTGCAACAAAAATTTTTGTCGCAAGTACAACAATCTCATCGGAGCATAGTGCCCTTTTTTGTTGGAATTCCAACAAAAAATGCAAGGATGCTCTAACGAGAATGGTGCACCTGCAATGAAATGTTTCCTCGTAGGTACAACATTCCTATCAAAACATAGTGTCCTTTTTTGTCGGAATTTCGACAACAAATGCAAGGAAGCTCCAACGAGAGTGTTGTGCTTGCGACGAAATGTTTTGTCGCAGATACAACACTCTCGTCGGGGCCTATGTTGGGCATGTCCGTCGGAATTCCGACGAATAGGCTATATTTAATTAAAAAAACAATTTTCATCAAGGAATATAAAGCATTGCAAATATGCAATATTATTTGATAATCTTTCTCAAATATTGAACTACCTCTATATAACTCCTTACCTCAATGACTAACTAACTATGGTAAACTATATATTCTAACAATATACAAAATCAACAATCCCATATATTCTAACAATATACAAACACAACCAAGAGGGACTATTTGGGTAATGAAGACCTTGATAAAGCATGAATATGAGAGTGAGATGCAGAGATTACAATCTTAGCAACACACAAAGATTATAAAGATCTCAAACCACAAAGTGACCTCTCACAGTCCATAAGTGAAGATGTTCATATACAAGGATCAGATCAG
Source organism: Cryptomeria japonica (assembly GCF_030272615.1). NCBI lineage: Eukaryota > Viridiplantae > Streptophyta > Pinopsida > Cupressales > Cupressaceae > Cryptomeria > Cryptomeria japonica. The sequence continues at coordinate 518,793,860 of NC_081411.1, forward strand.
AAAAAAAACGTAGCAAGTTAATGACAGAGAGTAGAAGCAGTTAACAACTTTACCCAAGTAAGGATTTGATCCAATTCCAAAAGGGCCAAAGGTAGTTACTGTTGTTCACCAAAAGTGATAACCCAAGACACCTGTAAATCTATCTATGAGATAGCCAATCTCAATCAATGAAACACTTCAGGGCTGGGACAACATAACATAGGATCCTAATGATCCTCCTGCACTTCAGGTTCTGCTAGACCTAGGGGGGGACACCCTTTTGATGCATTGAATACAACAATCACAAACATAAGACTGCATCAACAATGAGCAGACAAACCATTCCACAAGCTCACCAAATTAGGTAACATGTACAGATGGGCTGGATCTTCTAAAAATAATAGGTGAAATAGAGCTTTGGAAGGATAGAACATTAACCCCTAACCATAAAGGGAAATATATTTGTCTTTTAAAATGTATATCTGAGACCATTCCCAAATCTATCAAAGACTAGTGCCTTGTTCATTGGGCAACAAAGTCACTCACAGAACTACAAATATGAATCATAGATGCAAGTTTGTTTTCCTTAAACAAGATATTCATGCATCAATACCTTATATTAATGCACTATTTGATTCATTCACAAATTCATCAGATCTGGATACATATTTCATTATTTATGACTGATTATAGAATTTAAACTCTTCATTGAAGAATGCCTACAAACAATCATACAATCTCCTTGAGATGACCAATTTCATCCTCCTTGAGGATTGAATTCATAATAATGAAAAAACATATCACAGAGACAATCTTGTGGGAAATTACTCATGCCTGACACAAGTAAGACCTGCAATTAAAACCATATTTACAACAGTGCACTGCAATATCTATACCCTGAAACCAAACAGAAGCATTTACAAACTTGGGTCAAGATCTTCAGAAAATGGAAGCCATCAAATCTGGAGCATTTTCCAAATTTCTGGAACCCTTACAACTGAGAAGAATTCGGAATAAAAAGAGGAGGGAAGAAAATCAAATCTGCAACTGAATTGCCAAGTGTCTCCTCTCTAACTGAATTTTGTTCCTGTGGAAACTTCCTCCAAAATATCCCACATTTGTCAAAATTAACCTCATAATCAGATTGCTCACTCCGAGAGCTTTCCGGTGATATATAATACTTTATATTTTGGCCAAAATTTAGACCCTGGGCGAATTAATTCCCATTTGTGCTCAGTCATTTAAATATTTCGAATTTTAATATAGTCAGAACTATATCATTTATTCATTTTAATTTTGATTTTTTGCCTCCATTTGGTCCTGACGCTTTTGCCACGTGGCGGCCTCCGATTGGTCGATGGGGTTGACCGGACACCACCTGGGATGACACCTCATCACTGCCACGTCATTTGCTTTGTCATTGCCACTTGGCCGCCACGTGTACACCACCTCAGTGCCACGTCATCGCCATTGGACTGCCACCTATCACGACACGTAGACGGCTCTCGTTCACTTTCGCTATTTCGCAGGGTGTAACTCGAATGCATCTTCCTTTCGCGAAATAGCGCGCACCGTCGATCCATCTCGAACTTGCTCACTCGTTAACCCGACCTTTCTCTGCAAAATTTTGCATACCTGCCTCAGGAAGTGTGCCTGCGCGGGGTCCACCTAGTCGCCATCCAATCAACTCCTCCATTGCCTCGAGATCCGTGCTCGCATGTGGGCCCACCTTGGACGACATCAAGCACCATCCGTCAAAAGCCTTTATAGCTTAGACATATTACATGCGTGGAGCTTTGCTTATAAACATTTAAAAATAACACTTCCCAGCCAATGTGGGATAATGCGATTAAGCCTGGAGCTTCAATTTTAAGCATTCTCTGAGTGCTTTCATGGCGATTTTTTTTAAATTTCTTGGAAATCGGTGGTCTTTACAACCACGCCACGCTGCAAGGGAGGATAGGGAGGCATAAGTCTGGTTTTTACTTTGCCATTGCCAATTTGCTATTGAATTTTAATGCTCTTAAAATGCCACGTGAGAGGAACTGAGGTCTTCTGCAGTCTATAAACTCCACACAGAGGTTGCCAAACTGCTGCTTGCATCTTCTCTGAGGCTTCAACGCTGCCCACCAGACATTGTTTCCACGTGGAGAGAGGGATTTATTTATGTTTGCATTTGCCTAAGACTTATGTTGCTTTCTTTAAAAAACTTCTTCCAAACTTTACCCATTCCTTCCTCACCATGCACAGGGAGAATCGCTGGCAAAGGCACGTGAGGAATATGGGTTTTAATTAGCATTCACTTACCTTGCCAATCTTCTGCTGCTGTTCAACGCCATCTATCATCTACCATTGCATTTGTTTGCATTTTAACATAGCCTCCAAACAACCACCTGAGGGAGGAGGTTAGCTGGAATTTACTTTGCATCTTCTGCAGTATTTCATTAACCATGTTTTCCCGGAGGTCTAATTTGCTGCACTCCAAACTCCATTTTGCATTCACTTGGTTTTTTGACTTTATGTGCTGGCTGCTACCATGTGGGAGGAGGGAGATTTGGTTGAGATTCATTTGCTTGAAAGTTTATGTAGCTGCTACAACACTTCATGGAGGAAGGAACATTGGCCTGGAGATATGCATTCAACTTGACACCATGCATTTGCCATTCATTTGAACTGAAGCCTTCACATGGGAGAGGAAGATGCTGCATTTAAAAAGAAATGTCTATGCCTGCTGGTAACTTGAACGCCCAACCACTGACTTTCCCTCTCTCATCTTGGTTAATTTGGAGTTTTTTTAAAAAAAAGTCTCACCAATCATCACATGAGAGGAATCCAGCAAGGGAGCTCCAATTACAATATGCTTTAACCAGCAGCACAGGGAGGATTCAGCATGAAGATACACATACTGATTGCATTGCTTTGAATTTTTCTTTTTAAAAATCTGCTCCAATACCCGTTGTCTTCCATTTTTCAATATATAAAACATTGGTGGTGATATCTCTCTAAAATGTTTGAGGTTTAAAAATAGTATGCAAGACATACACCATCAATCCATTAACGACAAATAGAATGGAGTCACCTCTCACCATCCCACTGGCGAATTGCAGTCGAGCCAGGTCGGGCCCCAAAGTGGGTTCGACTAAAAAAATTTCGTTTTCAAACAACTGACTTCTGAAATACTTCACGGACCTCAAACATACCTCTGGAAACGATCGGTGTCATTTTCGGATCATCCAACTGAAATTTGCAACTTTCAGGCAATTACGCCACAATTTTCGCATTTAATCGTGAAGACGCAATTTTCAAACCTATCAAAACACCTTTATGGAGCTCGCCATCTGACAGGCGTGTACTCTGATATACAAGGATGACTTCTACCAAACGGTTTCTCAAGACGAGTCCCGAGTGAAGAGATATTAATTTCCGAAAATGCCCAACTGGCTTTGTCGACACTGCGGACCCGATGAAGTCAATGTTCTGGCAACACATGATGCCTTTCTCAAAAATATCAAACGACCTCCATGGGTCCTCAAATTTGAAACATAGGTACCTTAAAGTACATATTAAATCTTTGAATTCTCAATTCGATCACTAGACTGACAGGATGCAAACGGTGCGCTCACCAAAATGGCTACATTAACTGATATAACACTGGAGTGCGGATAACTAAATTTGATGGCAAAATAAGCTCTTTTGAAAACCGATCAAACGGATTGGTAGAGCCTTCAAATTTGAAACGTAACTCACCATTTATACCAACATTAGCCTGGAACAAACATTCTGACATGACGCTCACCAGGACATTTTTACACTTGTGCAAACATCACAAACTACAAACGGATTGAGCTTTAAATACTGAGCAAACGGATTCATAAATACTTGAAATTTTGCATGTTGACTCACATTTATGCATAAAATTCAATCCATTTTGAAATTCTTCATGATAATAAACATGGCAAAAGATATAAACACCCAAAGTAGGCTACTCAATAAAATCTGCATTTGTGCCTAAAATGCACTTTCAGCTCACCCCTCAAATTGGGTACCTCATAAACTTCTCCAAATTGAATTCTAAAAGTTGCAAATCACTGGATAGGCCAAATGAAAGGTGTGGGACATGAATCTTGAGCCTTTCCCTCTGAAAATCAACTGGCTCCACTTTACCCCCTTGCTAACTAGGCATTCAAACTGACTCATTTAGGTGCCTTTCTGACATACAGAGCAAAATTTTGAAATGAGCCTCTAAACTTGACTCAAATTTAATGAGTCCCAACAGTGGCTCTGACTGGAGATGGTTGATTGCGAGATCAACACAAGAATCCATATATCTTTGGTTAAGCAGACCACCCAAAAATGGATCATTCTTCCCTCAATTCTTCTCTTCTCATTTCAAAAAAAAGGGCTTCCTTATTCTACCCAAACAACAGGGCACCTTATTGAAAACCACACAACTGAAAGCAAAGCAACTGTACAAAATATACAACTTATAAATGGCCCAGGGCCATCAAAACTGAAATCAATTCTTACCTCTGTCAAAAACATGATTCTCTTTTCCACAAACCCGAGGTAAGTTGAGATCATCATTCCAATCTGCCTGATAAAAAACACTTCCACTTCTAATCAGCTGGTCATATAAAACATAATCATCAACATGTTTATAATCATGATATCTCTGAAAATCAAACACACGCTGAGAGGGTCGGTCACTAGGTGAGCAAAGAGTGCTATATTTTTTACCATTACTTCTTTGCTGAAATGAGAAGTAATCCGACTCCCTCTGAAAATTGGGAATATCAGACAGATCCTTATTGCTAGTTTGCTGAAATAATAAATACTCTTTCACAATAATATCCTGCAAACTAGAGAGGAAAACTTCCTCATAACATGACTGCACTTCAACTTGCTGATCACAATTTCTATCAGCATTTTGCACACATGAAAATACATGATTGTCACTTGTCAATGGTTCATTTCCCACTTGTAAATCTGAGAAAACTACTTCAAATCTGTCATTCTTTTTAACAGCAAGATCCACACAATGCATACCAAAATCTGAGTTCATATCAACATATGAATCTACATTATCACACCTATCAAGCGTATATGCATCTTCATCTTGTCCATCACTCAAATCAAAAATAGGGAAAGAATAAATAACATATGTATCATACTTCACACCCTCAAAAACATCATCAATATCTAAACAAGTACTAGTTGGGCGTGAGAGATTGGGCACATTTTTGGATGCATACCTCTGAAAATCAGCAGCTAAGAGCTCTGAAATTTGTTCACTACTTAGTGAACCTTCTTCATTTCCATTTTTCTTGGCTTCATCCTCTGAGCTGTAAACATTATCCCAATCTGATAAAGGTATTAAATCAGCAGTGCTCATGTCTCTATGCACATTTGTTTCATCATTACAACAACTCACATCTGCATCATAACCTTTATCATGCTGCTTATAAAGTGTTGCTATATGTTGCAACATAGTTTCATAACTGAGGTTGCAAACATTTTGTGGATTGAACTTAACAACAAGGTGACCAATATCATTAAAATCTGAAACCTCAACGGGCTCATGATTACTCGAACAATTACTTATTTTCTCACAAATTTCTTCTTGCTCTGAATACACATCTAAACTGTCATGCTGAAAATAAGAATCACCTTCAGCATCATAGGAGGCATATCCACTCACGGATTCATCTCCCTCACTGTCCTCAATCTTGTGTACATTTTTAGATTTAATTGCTTCAATCTTATCTATCCATTCTTTAATACATGCAACACTCTCTTCTCTCAAGGTAGTAGACCAATTAATTGAGTCAGGCTCATCAAGCTCTAAAAATAATTCAATCAAAACAAACTCATGGGGTCTAGCATCAGCTGGAAACTCATTTAATGTAGCTATGAATCTTTTATAAAAAATACATGATGACTCTTCCTCTTTTGTTTTCCCTATTTTCTTTCTTAAAAACCAAATGAATTTCTCTCGGATCTTTTGAAGACATACTGCAATCTCTTTATCAATCTCTTTCAGATTTGACAGAGGATTTGCAGATCTAGGAACTACATCTAGATCCATCGAGTTTAAAACATCTACTGAACCACTATCATAACCATGCATCTCACTGTTTTACAAATTCTTTTCAAAATACAAGCAGTCACTATTTTTCAGAATCATACACACTTCTCATCATATCTCTGACTGAAAACTTATTTCAGTGAAGTATGTAAATTGTAAATTTCTTTTCCTTTCAATGGTGACCTTTTCACCTTATAAGGAACATATAATTTCATAGATACTTTGAGGAATACCTGGTAAAATCAATGTTGTTGCTGTCCACTTCACTTCTGACTAGAAATTTGAAGAAATCCTCCAAATCTCAGGTTCGTTCTTACAGAGTCGCCACCTCCTTGAAGAAGAATAAATTTTAAACTACTGATCTTCATTCTGAAACACTTTCAGATTTCTGGGTCTCAACACACACAACAGAGTCACATAATATTTTTCAAATGTCTTAGCAACAAGAATTTCCAGGGTAAACACTTCCAAATCTGAAAATGACTTTCGGATTTGTACACTTCTAAGACTCTTCCCCAAATGAATTTTGGCACAATTCTGGGATTCGATTCAACATGAATTATTACAACACTTCCCCAGTAGAGTCGCCATTTTTGTTGTTCACCAAAAGTGATAACCCAAGACACCTGTAAATCTATCTATGAGATAGCCAATCTCAATCAATGAAACACTTCAGGGCTGGGACAACATAACATAGGATCCTAATGATCCTCCTGCACTTCAGGTTCTGCCAGACCTAGGGGGCGACACCCTTTTGATGCATTGAATACAACAATCACAAACATAAGATTGCATCAACAATGAGCAGACAAACCATTCCACAAGCTCACCAAATTAGGTAACATGTACAGATGGGCTGGATCTTATACAAATAATAGGTGAAATAGAGCTTTGGAAGGATAGAACATTAACCCCTAAACATAAAGGGAAATAGATTTGTCTTTTAAAATGTATATCTGAGACCATTCCCAAATCTGTCAAAGACTAGTGCCTTGTTCATTGGGCAACAAAGTCACTCACAGAACTACAAATATGAATCATAGATGCAAGTTTGTTTTCCTTAAACAAGATATTCATGCATCAATACCTTATATTAATGTACTATTTGATTCATTCACAAATTCATCAGATCTGGATACATATTTCATTATTTATGACTGACTATAGAATTTAAACTCTTCATTGAAAAATGCCTACAAACAATCATACAATCTCCTTGAGATGACAAATTTCATCCTCCTTGAGGATTGAATTCATAATAATGAAAAAACATATCACAAAGACAATCTTGTGGGAAATTACTCATGCTTGACACAATTAAGACCTGCAATTAAAACCATATTTACAACAGTGCACTGCAATATCTATACCCTGAAACCAAACAGAAGCATTTACAAACTTGGGTCAAGATCTTCAGAAAATGGAAGCCATCAAATCTGGAGCATTTTCCAAATTTCTGGAACCCTTACAACTGAGAAGAATTCGGAATAAAAAGAGGAGGGAAGAAAATCAAATATGCAAATGAATTGCCAAGTGTCTCCTCTCTAACTGAATTTTGTTCTCATGGAAACTGCCTCCAAAATATCCCACATTTGTCAAAATTAACCTCATAGTCAAATTCCTCACTCCGAGAGCTTTTCGACGATATATAATACTTTATATTTTGGCGAAAATTTAGACCCTGGGCGAATTAATTCCCATTTGTGCTCAGTCATTTAGATATTTCGAATTTTAATATAGTCAGAACTATATCATTTATTCATTTTAATTTTGATTTTTTTCCTCCATTTGGTCCTGACGCTTTTGCCACGTGGCGGCCTCCGATTGGTCGATGGGGTTGTCCGGACACCACCTGGGATGACACCTCATCACTGCCACGTCATCTGCTTTGTCACTGCCAATTGGCCGCCATGTGTACACCACCTCAGCGCCACGTCATCGCCATTGGACTGCCACCTATCACAACACGTGGACGACTCTCGTTCACTTTCGCTATTTCGCAGGGTGTAACTCGCGTGCATCTTCCTTTCGCGAAATAACGCGCATCGTCGATCCATCTCGAACTTGCTCACTCGTTACCCCCGACCTTTCTCTGCAAAATTTTGCCTACCTCCCTTGAGAAGCGTGCTTACGTGGGGTCCACCTAATCGCCATCCAATCAACTCCTCCATCGCCTCGAGATCCGTGCTCGCATGTGGGCCCACCTTGGACGCCATCAAGCACCATCTGTCAAAAGCCTTTATGGCTTAGACATATTACATGCGTGGAGCTTTGCTTATAAACATTTAAAAATAACACTTCCCAGCCAATGTGGGATAATGCGATTAAGCCTGGAGCTTCAATTTTAAGCTTTCTCTGAGTGCTTTCATGGCGATTTTTTTTTAATTTCTTGGAAATCGGTGGTCTTTCCAACCACACCACGCTGCAAGGGAGGATAGGGAGGCATAAGTCTAGTTTTTACTTTGCCATTGGCAATTTGCTATTGAATTTTAATGCTCTTAAAATGCCACATGAGAGGAACTGAGGTCTTCTGCAGTCTATAAACTCCACACAGAGGTTGCCAAACTGCTGTTTGCATCTTCTCTGAGGCTTCAACGCTGCCCACCAAACATTGTTTCCACGTGGAGAGAGGGATTTATTTATGTTTGCATTTGCCTAAGACTTATGTTGCTTTCTTTAAAAAACTTCTTCCAAACTTTACCCATTCTTTCCTCACCACGCATAGGGAGAATCCCTGGCAAACGCACGTGAGGAATATGGGTTTTAATTAGCATTCACTTACCTTTTCAATCTTCTGCTGCTGTTCAACGCCATCTATCATCTACCATTGCATTTTTTTGCATTTTAACATAGCCTCCAAACAACCACGTGAGGGAGGAGGTTAATTGGAATTTACTTTGCATCTTCTGCAGTATTTCATTAACCATGTTTTCCTGGAGGTCTAATTTGTTGCACTCCAAACTCCATTTTGCATTCACTTGGTTTTTTGACTTTATGTGCTGGCTGCTACCATGTGGGAGGAGGGAGATTTGGTTGAGATTCATTTGCTTGAAAGTTTATGTAGCTGCTGCAACACTTCATGGAGGAAGGAACATTGGCCTGGAGATATGCATTCAAATTGACACCATGCATTTGCCATTCATTTGAACTGAAGCCTTCACATGGGAGAGGAAGATGCTGCATTTAAAAAGAAATGTCTATGCCTACTGGTAACTTCAACGCCCAACCACTGATTTTCCCTCTCTCATCTTGGTTAATTTGGAGTTTTTTAAAAAAAAAGTCTCACCAATCATCACATGAAAGGAATCCAACAAGGGATCTCCAATTACAATATGGTTTAACCAGCAGCCACAGGGAGGATTCAACATGAAGATACACATACTGATTGCATTGCTTTGAATTTTTTTTTTTTTAAATCTGCTCCAATACCCGTTGTCTTCCATTTTTCAATATATAAAACATTGGTGGTGATATCTCTCTAAAATGTTTGAGGTTTAAAAATAGTATGCAAGACATACACCATCAATCCATTAACGACAAATAGACTGGAGTCACCTCTCACCATCCCACTGGCGAATTGCAGTCGAGCCAGGTCGGGCCCCAAAGTGGGTTCGACTAAAAAAATTTCGTTTTCAAACAACTGACTTCTGAAATACTTCACGGACCTCAAACATACCTCTGGAAATGATCGACATCATTTTCGGATCATCCAACTAAAATTTGCAACTTTCAGGCAATTACGCCACAATTTTCGCATTTAATCGCGAAGACGTAATTTTCAAACCTATCAAAACACTTTTCTGGAGCTCGCCATCTGACAGGCATGTACTCTGATATACAAGGATGACTTCTACCAAACGGTTTCTCAAGACGAGTCCCGAGCGAAGAGATATTAATTTCCGAAAATGCCCAACTGGCTTTGTCGACACTGCGAACCTGATGAAGTCAATTTTCTGGCAACACATGATGCCTTTCTCAAAAATATCAAACGACCTCCGTGGGTCCTCAAATTTGAAACATAGGTACCTTAAAGTACATATTAAATCTTTGAATTCTCAATTCGATCACCAGACTGACAGGATGCAAACGGTGCGCTCACCAAAATGGCTATATTAACTGATATAACACTGGAGTGCGGATAACTAAATTTGATGGCAAAATGAGCTCTTTTGAAAACCGATCAAACGGATTGGTAGAGCCTTGAAATTTGAAACGTAGCTCACCATTTATACCAACATTATCCCGGAACAAACATTCTGACATGACGCTCACCAGGACATTTTTACACTTGTGCAAACATCACAAACTACAAACGGATTGAGCTTTGAGAACTGAGCAAACAGATTCATAAGGACTTGAAATTTTGCATGTTGACTCACATTTATGCATAAAATTCAATCCATTTTGAAATTCTTCATGATAATAAACATGGCAAAAGATATAAACACCCAAAGTAGGCTACTCAATAAAATCTGCATTTGTGCCTAAAATGCACTTTCAGCTCACCCCTCAAACTGGGTACCTCATAAACTTCTCCAAATTGAATTCTGAAAGTTGCACATCACTGAATAGGCCAAATGAAAGGTGTTGGACATGAATCTTGAGCCTTTCCCTCTGAAAATCAACTGGCTCCACTTTACCCCCTTGCTAACTAGGCAGTCAAACTGACTCATTTAGGTGACTCATTTAGGTGCCTTTCTGACATACAGAGAAATTTTTTGAAATGGGCCTCTAAACTTGACTCAAATTTAATGAGTCCCAATAGTTACAATGATTTAGGGTTAAAGGGGTATAAGGTTTAGATGAATGAGAATATGATAGTAACGTAGCAGCAATATGAATAAATATTTGATAGTCCCAAAGTTTGATAGACCTACAATACACAGTCAAAATAGTAACATCATTTAAACAAAAGGACAATTCATAGTTATATAGATTATCAAGAGTATCGATCACAACAGAATGCAACCATTGTCACAAAATGTCAAAGATCAAGCTACATTGATAGTTTAAAGCCTCAACATAGAACCAAGATAAGCATTAAAGTAATTAAGAGGTCTAGGAGCAACTATGGTAGTTAGGAAAGAAAAAACACAAGACAATGTATAACATCACAAAATCCAGTCATATGATAAAGACATTAGGGACAAAATTCAACGTCAATGAAGAAAATGCCTTATCAAGGTACAATGATATTCATAAGATTGAAAGTAGTCACTAGGATGAAAAGGTGACCCTTGGAGTTACCAACTGAGTTGAACATCTAGTGGACGCGATGGAACCAGTTCCTAAACAAGATAGACTAAAACCTAAGATTGAACCTAATATCACCTTTACCCAAAGTGGTAACTCAAAGCATACACCCGATGGACCAATATACATTACTTCTATAACTAATGACAAATCCACATGTAGGGTGCTTATTGATCCACTACATATGGTTAATATGAATACAAAAGAATATTTTTTCACATATGCATTATATCTAGACAATTATGATAAATCCGAAGTCTTGATTAAGGTGCATGATGGTTTCACTTGTCCCACCATTGGTTCCATCACCCTCAAGTTAAAGTTGAATTTAAAAGCTTAGATGTTCCTTTTACCGTTATTTCTACCTTAGACCAATTTCATGTGAAGTCGGCTCATTTTTTAAGGCAGTGCCCTATAGTCCATTTAAATGTTGAAGTTCTCAGTTCAAGGACAAGTGTAAACTATATTTCATAGTGGGTTCTAACCATTGTTTAGACAACTATTTAGTGTATTTGGTGACTCCTAATTGCTAATCTTTGATCTCAGACTTAGACAACTATTTGGTGTATTTGGTGACTGCCCTTTGAAAAAGTTAAATGAATATTTGCCTATGTAATCAGCAATATGAATATAAACAAAATATATTTTCTGTAATCAACAATATGAATATAAACAATAAAATCTTAATCAAGGACCTTACCTTTGATGGTCTCCACTAAGTAACTTCTTGTGCTATTGTTCGTGTTGGCTCTGTTGGACCCTGCAATTAAGACTCAATACATATTATTCAATAAGATTAACAGTGGAGCATAATGAAATATTGAAAAGTGCATAACCTTATTGATCTTCTCTTTATTTCAAGAATATTTTAATATTCTCTACTTAACAGGGCCAACCACGTGAAGGTGGAAGCTCATTTGCCCCTGCCCCCCCAAAAAAACAAAAAAAATCACTCTAAATTCCCCATTAACATATAACATTCATTCATTCTTTCATCCATTAACAAAATATAACATTCATTCATTATCACATAACATTCATTAACACATAACATTCATTAACACGTAACATTCATCAACATTCATTAACATATATCATTAATTTACATTCATTAACACATAAAATTCATTCATTAACAAATAATACGATTATAATCATTTATTTATTTATTTTGAAGCTAAGTAAACACTAAGTGGAGCATTGTTTTCTTCATCATTTTTCCTGTCTTCTGTTGTTGTGCCCTCTGCTCGTGATCTTAATGTATGCCTAGTCCTGTACTCATGACAAGGATGCCTAGGCAAAGGGGGCTCCACTACAATAACAAAGAAATGGGTTAAATTCATAAGATTTTTCATTATTGTTACAAGTATTTCATTAATTAAAAGAACATTACAGGGGTGCTCTTTACCTGATGGGGCCACATCATCTTCTTGATCATTTTGTCTAGCCTCATCCTCAACATGCTGAACACCCTCTAAATCCTCTAGAGTTGAAACACACACAGAAGGTTACATTAATCAATACACCAATTACAATTAAATTTGTTTAAAGGAATAACAGTGGTCCTCTTTACCTGATGGGGGCACATCACGTTCTTGATGTTGTCTACCCTAATCATGCTCTAAAATAAAAACAAAAAAGTCACATTAATTACTACACCAATTTCAATTAAAGATGTTTAATTGTATTATAATTACATAAAAAAAATTGTATAGCACATGAATATCTCTAGTACCGAGATGCACACCACAACCTTCATCATATGCAGGTTGTGTTTCACCCTTAGCAGGCTGCATTCCAATGCCATGTGCATTGTTATCATTGCTTGCTTATTTAAAACAAATATAGTCACTTTATGTTGGAAATTAACATCGAATAGATTATTGCTCAAGTATTCAATTTTTATTAATTTTCATTTAGCTTATTTACCTGTCTAACAAATGCATTGGAATCTTGTGTTCGCCCACTCAATTCTCTTAGGTGTTCAGGCACCGCTCCATAGCCTTTCTGGAAGATAATTTTCAGGTCATCTTCTGTGGGCACTCTATTGAATTCAGAGCCCTGCATTTTTTCTTAATACCATGAATTTTGCTTCTATTGTTTGATTAATAAAATTGTTTGCAATTTATTATTTCGATGCGATATTTTATTTATTGATACTTACAATTCGTGTGACAACTTTCATATAACCACCAGAGCAAAGTTTGTGTTGCTTGTGCTTTTCTAGTCTTGCCTTAGCTGCCTTCGATGTGTCGGGAAACCTATGAAAAGTTTGAAATATGTTAGATTATGTAAATATAAAGAGTAATTAGTACATAATTACATTGTTAATAGTATGACATACCTTCCTTCGCCCGACGGTGTATGTCCTTTTCTCTTTTCATCTTTCTCTTTTCCATCCGAAACCAGGTCCTTCCACTCCCTCTTTGGAATCATGGGGGACACTCGTACTTTCTGTTCTTCTCTAAATGTGTCCTATATTGGTCCCTCACATACTTTAGATATGTGCCAGTTTTCTGAAGGACCTTGGTTTTGTTGAATGTGTCATTTCTGATCAACACAGCCAAATGGTTTATGAGTTCATCATTTAATTATTGATTTTGGGCATTCCACCGTGTACATATGGTGGGCCCGGACATCTCCAATGTAATATCATTTATATGTTTATAAAAAACATCATTGCCTATTAAAAAATCATGGGATCATTAGTCCAAAATGAGTGATCAATAAGTAAATTACAACTGGATTATATATAATAATTATTTTGAATTACCTAGAACCTTCTCTATCTTTATGGGAACAAGATCATCGGTCACCACAAATGTGATCGGCAACATTCTCTTTCTAGTAATACGTGAAGATCCAGGATATGCTACTAAAATATCACCACTAGTGGCCTCCACATCCCAGGTGTATGTCCTATTGCACAGGTCGATGTAGTACTCAATGACTGCATGTTGCGTGTTGTCGACATTGCAGTCGACAATATAGGTGTTGATGATGAGGTCGGATGAGGTGGTGAATGCACATGAACATGAACAACACCTAAAGATTAATACATTAAATATAAGAGCAATAACACATCAACAAAAGGACAGGAACATGTAAAAATATGAGCTGGTGTATGCACAGAACATGGTCATCACCTGAACTACCTGGAGTATCTTGATCATGGCCACCAGCTTCATGAGGATGCAAAAATTCCTACAAAACCATGTACATATTTTAGTTCATGACATAAAAGAGTACAAAATATAAATCATGAATGAACTTATGTTATAATTAAAGATTTCATGACTGCTTACTTGCAAGTTTTGTGCTCTCACTATCAATTGTTTCACCCTCTCTTGTATCTCATAAGTTTGAGGGACTATGAATAACAATTTAAGAATTTCTTTATTATTATTATTTTGCGTCTTTCTTATCATTTCAGCAGGGTTTGTGGAATATGTGATGTTATCATCGTATAATAGCGAGTCCACCTCTGTATCGATGTTTTCAGCTACTACAGGTGCCTTTCCTTGAACACCCATCTGTGAGAAGAATTCAAAATTAATCCAAAACCCTAAAGAAAAGAACATAATAATATAACATTTTTCTTGTATCTAATTTTTTACAATTAGAATGAGGTTTACCTACTCGGTAGAAGTGCCTGGAGCTACATCCTAGTTTGTGCTATGTGTCAGATCAATGTCACACCGTGACAAAAATTAAATATAAAAAAACATTAGCGAAATGAAACCAATAGACTTACCAAAAAAACTTAATAATAAAATGGTATATTGTAGTCATTAATTGGAGGTTGGTTTAAATGGTATATATAAGTACGCACCAGCCCCACGATAGTAACATTGTTTGTATCTATGCGATTCAAATTGTAATTGATTACCAACTCTTCCCCTGCACTTATTGATTTTATCGCACATACGAATACATGGTTTCCCTCACGCGCCTTGAATATGCAATTAGGTTGCCTATTAGTTGACCCAGGTCGTGTACTATATATAAAATCTGTAATATTCCCTATTGCTTTTGGCCTTCTGTCAATGTACATAGCCACTCTTTTACTTTGATCATTATCTTTTAGCTGTATATAATTTTCTGACAGTGCACACCTACGCATACTTCGTGTATATTGAACCAGCTGCATCCAATTTTTGTAATTGTAACAGGGTCTGACATACTCCATCAATTCACCAACTTTGTTGTAATAGACCTTTATGTCGTCCATGGAAAATAGGCCCAAACCATGTAATGAAAATGTTTCTGTAGATGTTCGTGCCTCAAGGGCACCTCAATTTTGCCTATGCTCTCATCATCATAAGAACATGACCCCCCTTGAGCAAGAAACAATTCCATGCATTTATGGAATTTTCTTCTAATCTTTTGACCTCTAGTTGATCTCCTTCTTTTAGACCTACTACATGTCTCGCTTTCCTCTTCTCTTCTTGAATTTCCCTCGCTCGAGGAAGACACATCTGGCAAATACCTATTTGGTGGCACTTGCACTCCATCAAATGAGAGAGATAGTTGGGAGAGGGTCAATTGTTATTGTGAGAGGAAATAAATTTTAGGATTCCATGGAGAGAGACGACAAGAAGTTGTAATAGATGGTTCACCATATCTTGTTGTTTTTTTGCAAATGCTGCAAATAGATTTGAGGGCGGGTTGTGAAAGGCCCTGATAGTCCTAAAAATGACTATGCAAAATTTTTCACGCCTTAGTCAAAATCTTGGTCATTCTAGATTAATTTTGTTCTCTATTCCTACCTTTGGGGTTTAGGGTTTTATGCTTTTATAATTAAATCTCGTGGGAAAAACCTAAGCTTGTTATAATTTCGCATTACCTTTTTGTCTTAAGCCCTGAGGGTCGTGTCGTCGTCGACAGGGCCATTTTATCCCCTAAGTTGTGGTTACCTATATTATCCTAGGTGGATCCCGTTTAACATTTCTGCCGACCCCTTTGTGTTTTCCTAAGTCTAATGTTTTAATATTGCGCCCGATAGCTAAACTGTGAGCAGATCCTACAACCCGCGCTCCCTTGCAGTTGAAGGTGTGTGGTGGTTAAGGACCACGACATCACGAGATGCCACCTATCCTCGGTGGGGAGGTTAAGCTGACAGTTAAATCTTTGCAACATTTGTTGTTACCGGTTCCCAACAAGTAAAGCTTGAACTATAAATGGTTCATCAATCTGCATATGCTTGTAATGGACGAAGATGTTTTAATTTTTGCAAAAAAGTTGCTCGGCTGTTAAGAGACTTAAGAAGGAGGTCATTGTGGTCGGTAGGTAAAGTGAGCCGATCCAACGACCCTCGTAACCCCACAATCAAGAGATGCAAGGGGATTATGGACCGCAACATCATGAGATGATGCCATGTGTCCAAGGTGGGCCAAGAAAATCCAATGGTGGGGTCGCTGACCGAGGTGAAGTAAGTGGTGAGTTGGGTATGCCAAGTCATATTTTGGATAGACTCGTTTGACACATGGAAGGTCAGTGTCAGATTGATCGATGATGACTGTGTGATTCGCCGAGATGGATAGGATCTACGACGGAGTTTCAAATAATTTTTATAAGGGCGTTTTAAAGGCATGGTATGTTATTTGTGCGGGAAAGTTAGAATGGACAGAGTGCAAGCTTGTCAACTTGGAGAAAATAGTGACAAGGTAGGACGATTGGATGCCAACTCATTCTAGAAGGCCAATTTTTTGAAGGTTTGTATTGAGTCAAAATTGATTTGACAAGTAAGGACAATAGTTTTAGAGGCATAAGAGAATTTGGATAACCTCTAAGTTGGAAATGAAAGATCATGGATTTTTTCGATAAAATCAGAGGTTGCTTGTTGTCAAGGATTAAAGTCAAAAAAGCCTTCTTTGAGAAGATCTAAAAGAGGATAATCCGGTGTTTTAAAATAATTTTGAAGCAAAGTTGCACAGTCCCAGGATGAGAAGATCAAAACAAAATCATCCATGTAAGGTGAAACCTGACAAAAAAGCAGTGGATTGATTTTCCTTGTGAAAATGTTGGAACTTGACGGTGTCCTGAGTCCGACATGCATGATTTCCCTAGTTCACAGATGGCATGGTGAATAGATAGAAGCGAGCATTTAGGAAGATTGTTTTTGCATGAACAAACACCACCAAGTGAAGTGATTTTAATTATAAATACAATAAGGTGGTAGTTCAGTTGGTAGAAGAGAAAAGAAGCCTCTTTTCTTTCTGAAGAGCAGTTTTTCATCACTGAAGAAGATGATGTTTGAGTAAGATCATGCATGGAGTTTTTGTGTGCTTGTTGATACCAGATGGATGTTCTTTCTCTTGTGTGAGTTTTCTTATTGTCAGAGGGGTTGTGAAAGTTTGAAGGATTGTCAGAGGGGGCGTGAAAGTCATTTCTTATCAAAAAAATCCACTCATGATACATCCTCTGCTTGTACTCTGCCACTAGCTGGCAAGGAGTTTGAGGAAGGAGCCCACAGGGGAATGAAAGAAGGATTTGTTTGAGTGGGGAGCGGTAGCCAGTCATCTCTATGATGACATGCAAGATGCGACCCCTCCCCAACATATTATGTTTCCCTATAAGCTTCTCCTTCTACTTTCTTTGATCTTGGGCATAAAGGTTGGAGATCTTCCTCTAGTTTGGGGGCGATTTTACTTCTTGCCAGGATCCAGTTTCCCTTCTAGGAAGGGAAATGCTCTGTAGGAAAGAACGAAGCATCTCACAGTCCGATTGAAGACATCATGATGATAATGGCATGACTCAAGAACTTTTGTTTCTACCAATGTTTAGTTACAAATTGTGATTCGGTTTTATCACAAGTGCCAACGTATGGGTAGTTTTAAGGAATATTTTGTAACAGAATTGTGTATGGCTTTCTTGGCTTGTTCATTCTAGATGACATGTGTCTCTTGGCCTCAAGCTTTTTGCTCCCTTATTTTCTATAAAAGGGAAATCAAGGCCATTAGAAAGGGTTCCAAAATCTATGAATAGGGTCTCATGTGTAGGTCTGGTCTGCAGGATTAGGTTCTAGTTTTGAGAAGTCATGTGTAAATAGCAGAGAATTGTAATGTCATTTTGTAGAGAAAAATAGAAGATAGTCTTTTGTAAATGAAATGTATTTGATTATTTGATAGAAGATAGATTTTGAAGTTAATACATATATAATTTCAAAATCCTTACTCTCCTGTGTATAATTTTATCTTCTTTTGAGTTATTGGAATCAAGGGTTTCATTTGATTGTTGCATTGTTATGATGCATATAATTTTTGATTTCATGCTTTAATCCAAGGGGTTAATTAAAATGCTTGAATGGAATTATATAGGGATAAAGCTTGTACTAGGATTTCATAAGTAGTTCGAGTAAGATTGAAAATAAAATGATACTGTAAGGGGGTATTGTTTAAGATTTAATCATCTATTAGATAAATTTATGTCAAGTTTCAGTGATATTTTAGAAACTCAGAGCCCAATGGAGTAAGGCACTAGTATATGCTAGCAGATGTCATTAGGTTATCAATTTCTTGTATGTTTCACTTATGGTTTGTCATAAATCATTAAAATCAAGACATATTTCCAAGTTTTTATGTATGTTTGAGGTGTCCTACTATCTCATGCTCCAGATAAGGTTGAGGATCACTGAAGAATTCACCATTCTTGAGAATTCTCTCTATTGTTGAGCCTGTATATGAGATTATCTACTTTGTTTTAGCATAATTCGTGAATGTGGCATAGAGATCACAAATTTGCTAAGGGATCACCCTCCTGGGTCTTGTAGAGCCCAAAGTGTAGAAGGATTAGCATAATCCTTGTCAGTTGGTCCAAGTACTCAAGGATTTTAATAGTTGGAGTTGGCTTCTCTATGAGTATTTGAAGAATCAACTTGGTTTCTGCCTCTCATAGTGTAAACCCGTTTGGGAACCAACAGGTCCTTTGCATAGATTGATAAGAATGGCTCATGCTTTTTCCCCAAATTCATCATTGAGGGTAATGTTGATGAAGAAGTTGGCCCTAAAGTTGATGTTGAGATTTAAATTCGAATAAGGCCAACTGGGGCCTCAAGTGCTGATAATTGTATTAGAGTTGCTGCTAATGTGGAGGTTTCAAAAACTAAGCAAGTTTGTTTTCCTGGTAATTTTGGAGTTTAAAAAACTCTAGAAAAATAATCTTCCTTGTCACTTAAAGCATATAGGAGGGACGAGAAAGTGGAATGAGCTATACCATGTGGATGTCAATGTGGTTTAGGTGAGAAAAAATATCAAAGTTTTGACAAAATATAGTTTCTAAAACTTGGCTTATTATTAAACCACTGCAAGATGGGTGTAAAGAGAAAGCAAGCAAATAATAAATGGTTTCTATAGGGTGTATTGACTTATGCTTGCCAATCCATGAGAAGAATTGTCACCTTGCCTTTAGGTAGATTGTGCAGGATCCTCATCAAAGGGGTTTAGGTTCCTACATATGTAATTCATTTATCTTATGTTAGATTACATCTTATATGAAGGTCAATGAAATGGTTCTCTACCTTACATAGACAAGGCAACGAACTATTTGAAAAAATATCTCAAAGAAATGTGTTCTCATGGTGATGGAATGCCATGACAATCCATAGTAATTTGTCTGTCATGGCATTCCATCACCATGAGACCGCATTTCTTTAAGGCATTTTTTCTGATAGTTCACTGCCTTGTCTATGTTACCACATTTTTCATACATTGCTTATATTGGTCAAATAGTGCAAAACATATATTCAACATAGCTAGGCAATGTTCATTCAGATCACAAATTCTCTAATTACATATAGAAAAGTTTAATATCCCATAGGTCAATTTTGATTTTTACATATAATCACATATAGAAATGTATAATATCCCATACCTTGGTAATATTTACTTATAATTTCATATTAAAATGGTTAATATTCCATAGGTCAATTTTAATTTTTACATATAATTATAATATCCCATTTAATTATGTAATTGAAATATCTCATTTATATATAATTATAATATCCCATAGGCCAATTTCAATTTTAAATTACTCTGGAAAGCAAAAGACTTCGAAAAACTTCATTCCCACATGGCAAAGAAGAAGACCATTGGCGTGCGCAGGAGAGGAGATTCACAGGGTTAGAGACGGCGGTGAATGAAGACTTCATTCGCACGCGCAAGAGAAGGAAATCAATTTACAGGTGAGAAATCACTTAGCTTCATCTTATGTGCATTTTATAATATATATATGGGATATTATATTGGATATTTCAATTTCATAGACATATGTAAATGGGGTATTATAATTATAAATAAATGGGATATTATATAATCAAATCTAACAGTTTTATTTTACAAATTTGTTGTGTTTGATCCATAAGAGCTTTGGTAGATCCGATTCATTTTATTCTAGCAAGCAACTAATCGAGTATATATTGGCTTTGTTTGTTTCAACACCTGATCCTTACTTTGTAGCAATCTTATAGGGTTGTATATACCTTTGCCTAGCATCATCTATAGCTACTATATTGCTAGAAGACTCAGACAATGTGTAGAGAAGGGTTTGAACTCTATACTCATAGAAGGTGATGCATAGATACTTATCAACGCTATTAAGAATGGTGCAACACCAAATTGGAAAATACAGAGGATTTTGAGGGACATTATGGATGCTCTAAATAAAGTTCCCGACTACGAGGTCAGACATGTTTTCAGGGAGCTGAACATGGCTGCATATTACATGGCAAACATGGGAATAAATTTAAGGACAAAGGATGACTAGGTTTTTGAGGCAATCTCGAGTGAGGATTTGGAACAGTTTCTAGTGGACGACTATAAAGCCTCATGGAGACAGAAAAAAGAAGGCATTGGATAGGTACGACTAAGGAAGGGTACTGATATGGATTCCAAACCACAAATTTGGATCCAGAGTGACAAAGGTGATCATGATAGACAAAAATAAGGCTCTGATTACCATGAATGAAGGGACATTGGGAGAAGGTGGCAAGAGATTAGGACACTTCAAATCTGAAGATGGATTTGGTTTTCACGGGATATCAGATTTCTTTCTCTTTTAGACAAAGCCCGATGTTTGATAAGGACAAGAAATCATAAGTCTGAGGTTAAATAAGAAGGAAGATCGAGTAATGAATGTAGGAGGAGAACTGAGGAAAAATGGTCCATCACTTTGGGTTGAGCTGCTTATGTGCAGAGGAGACATTTCAACAACAATGTAGGAGACTTTTTTACTATGGTGAGATCACTTGGGATGCATTGTGGCATCTGGCCTGGGCTATTTTGGGCGGGGACAGACACTGGTGTGATGGTTTCATCTATGAGGCGATTCTGTGCCCAATGGTTGACATCCTTGATTCCAAGGAAGCATGCATGCAAATGATTGATGGCTTCGTAAGATTGGTCGATGGGAAGGCAGTAGCAAGTGCTACTTTGGACTTGGATTTGGGCGGTTGGACTAGTGTTTTGGGCGTGTACTTCAATCTGAAACATTACATAATTGATCCACCACAGGAAGAGTCTAAGTTAGAAGGAAGAGTCTGAGTCGGAGGATGAGGATTCTCGGGAGGCCAGGGCTATGCGAGAAAGGAAGAAGGATTTCATGGTAGAGGCTTGGGAGGTGTTCTGGGTGGGTGTCAAAAATCATGACTTGGGGGCCCTTCAAGAGATTCCTGAACTCAAATGATATCTGGCTTAGTGCGACCTCGATTGTGTATGTGGTGGACATTGGTGAAAGGTTCACTTCAATTTTCTGTTATTTAGAATTTTTTTTTTCTATTTCTGGTACCATGTAGCCTACATATGGGATGTAAGGGAGATATCTCCTTTTGATAGCACTTAATAATAATAAAAATATATGTAATTGGAATACATGTATGAGTCCTGATCTTCCAGTATGCTTAAGGTTCCTAGTGACAAAATACATTGGTCGCCTCACACATCCCATACGGTGTCTTCCCTTAACATTCAATTTACTGTCCATATACAAAAGAAGTACTCAACACAATCCCAAGATTCAAAGAACATCTTTTAAAGCCTTCATAAAGCATACAAACCCTTGCAATACCAAGAACAAGTCCCTAAAAAACCCTAGAAGATCATTGAAAAGGGAAACACATAATTCTGAATATGTTTGAAATGCACATAAGATGAAGCTAAGTGATTGCTCACCTGTAAACTAATTTCCTTTGCTTGCGAATCTCCTCTCCTGCGTGTGAATGAACTCTTCATTCACTACCATCTGCAAATTTGATCCTCTCCTGCTTTGCCTGCAGGAATGAATTTTTTTGAAGTCTTTTGCTTTGCCTTGCGGGAATGAATTTTTTTGAAGTCTTTTGCTTTGCAGAGTAATTTGAAATTCAAATTGACCTATGGGATATTATAATTATATGTAAATGCGATATTTCAATTACATAATTAAATGGGATATTATATGGGTAATTATAATTAAATGGGATATTATATGATATGTAAAAATTAAAATTGATCACCTAAGTGCCGACCCCAAGTGACTCGGTCGCGTGGGATAATATTTACAAAGAAAGCGCCCCTTGTCCCTTATCTCGCTAGGTGTTTCAATGTGATTTTCAACCTTACGAGATAAGGAAATGATAGTTTCCAAAGAGTGCATCTTATCTTGTGACACATTTGCATCAATAATTTGGCACCGCGGGATAAGAAGAAGGAAAGAATTACAAAGGAATCCTTATCCCACGATAACTGCAAGGTGAGAAAAGAAGCAACGTAGGATAAGGAGCGGCTAAAAGAAATAAGCAGTAGAGGCCTATCTCGCAATGATCCAGGAGCACTGTGAGAGGCCCGCAAGATAAGGGTTGTCTTAGGGACAAAGGGGAAATCTTATCCCACAGGGTCTCCAAGTTGCCATAATAACATTACAGGGCAACGCGGGACAAGTCAACAAAGAAGGATGCTATTCTTTTCTTATCCCGTGCGTTCCCATGGGGATAAGAAAAGAGTCGCAGGATAAAAAAAAAACCAAGAAAAGGGTAAAAGGGCTTATCCCATGGGGAGTAGAGATCCACAACAAAGGTGAATGAAAGATCAACAGGTAAGACTCAAAGGTGCACTGCGAGATAAGAGTGTTAAAGGAAAGAAGAGGAAGTCTTATCGCGCGATGTGTTCCTCTTGTTCAGAGATGGCCACAGGATAAGAGTTATAAGCTGGAAATAAGGGAAATCTTATCCCACGCATTCTCACAGGGATAAAAAGAGTACTGTGGGATAAGACAAACCTAGTTCAAAGGTTTATCTCGTAGATGGTAGGAACATAAAGGAAAAGGGCTTACATGCAAAAGGCTAGGATCAACACAGGATAAGGCTTCCAAGGTAAACCACATAAAAGTTTATCTTGTAAGGATAGAAGAAGGAGTAACTAACATAGTGGGATAAATAAAATAAGGGAAATCTACAATAGAGGATTATCCCACAGACATAGCTAAGATGGCCGAAGGAGCTTCAGAGAATATGAATTTCTAAAGTGACAAAGGGGACTTAAGTATTACTTAAAAACCCCGGGTCTTAAGTCCTTTATTTCGTAGGAAGGCCCCACGCACGATCACTTAACCAATGAAGTTTTCCACATGTTCTAAATGATCACTTAAGTGCTGACCCCAAGTAACTTGGTCGCGCAGGATAAAATTTCAAAAGGAAGTGCCCCCTGTTCCTTATCTCATAAGTGGTTTAAATGTGAATTTCAACCCCCCTGGATAAGAAGAAAGAAAGAATTACAAAGGAGTCCTTATCCTGCGACAACTACAAAGTGAGCAAGGAGCAACGTGGGATAAGGAGCGGTCGAAGAAAACAAGCGGTAAAAACTTATCCCGCGATGAACCAGAAACACTGTGAAATGGCCGTGGGAGAAGGGCTGACTTAAATATAAAGGGAGTCTTATCCCGCAGGATTTCCATGCCACTAGAATAGCATTACAAGGCAATGCGGGATAAGTCAACAATGAAGGATGCAATGCTTTTCTTATCCCACGTGTCCCCACGGGGATAAGAAAAGAGTCTCGGGATAACAAAATACTTAAGCAAAAGGTAAAAGAGCTTACCCCGCAGGGCAACAAAGATCCAAAACAACGCTGAAAATCAAAGGTGCGTTGTGTGATAAGAATTATGAAGGGGAAATAAGAGAAATCCTTATCCTGCACATCCCCGCGAGGACAAGAAAGATGCTTTCGGATAAGAAAAGGCTAGTTCAAAAGCCTATCCCGCAGATGATAAAAACACAAAGAAAGGGGCTTGCAGGCGAAAGGCGAAAGGAAGGGTTAAGATCAATGCGGGATAAGATCTCCAAAGAAAGAAAATAAAAGCTTATCTAGTGAAGATATAAGGAATGGCTAGTGACAACATGAGGTAAGTAAAATAAATGAAAATTACAACAGAAGCTTATCCCGCAGAGAAAGTTAAGATGGCTGAGGAGGCTCCATGGAGTATGAAATTCTAATTTGACATGAGAAACTTTAAGAGAATGCCATGTCATTATTCAAGGAAGGCCAACGAGCAATACTGATCGTCAACTGCTAGATTGACAGATGAAATTCAAAATTGGCACCAATGATTACCTCTGTCCACCACAAATGAATTAATGGCATCACAATAAATTGAAAATTTAGTGGCATTCTTTCTGACCTTGCATACAGAGAGATTTTAGAGTAGCAGAGAGTGAGAAAAAAGGCGAATTTTAGCACTCTAGCGTTCTTCGTAGCATTTTCAGTTGAAGAGAAAATGAGTAAGTGATTTTTTCCCGCTTGTGTGCATTATCAGACTGTTACAGTAATATCTTGAGTTGCCTGCATGTGTGCCCTAGAAGTCAGTAGATTTTACTCTTACATTTGCTTTCCAAGTTTTTAATCAGTCCAAATTGTTAAGATGGCATCCCATGCTGAGAAATCTACTACCCCTACTGCCAAGAAAGCCTGTGTAATAGAGGAAAGCTCCCCAATTCCCATCACTAAGGCTACACTTCCAGATATGGTTCCCCTCATGCAAGAAATTGAAGGTGCCCCTTCTATGCAACCAATCCCTAGAACCACCCTGCAAGTATCAGAGGAGGCGGAAGCTAGCTCCCCTCTGAAAGAAAAGGCCACAAAGAGAAAAAGAAAACCCATCCGAAAGACCATCACTATCATTTCTGATAGTGAATCTTTAGATGAGCCCTCTCTCGCTCCTAAAACAAGGAATCCCACTCCAAAGAAGAGGAAGAGAATCAAGAAGGCTTCAGCCAAATATGCCTCTACTAAAACCCCATCCCCTGCACATGATGCTCTTGCTCTAGTTAATCCATCTGCTGAGGAAGCCCCAATTCCTCAAAAGACAATCCCATAAGGAGAAAACCCTCAGGAGCCAGCTAAAGAGGTTACTCAAACAAAAGAAAATACCCCCAAGCCTACAAAGCACTCTAGGAAGCCGTCCAAAGAGGAGTCATCAACTCAGGTGGAGCAGCCACCGGTGCAACCTACTGCTCCTCTTTCTCCTGCCATGATCCCTGAAGGGTTGCAACAAGAGGTTAAACAGAGATTGGAAGAAATCACATGGATGATAACTAGTAAGACTAGGAGCCTATCCCAAGACCTATTGGAATTATTTGAGGGATCCACAATGCAGGATCATCTAAGGACTATCTTCAATGACAAAGAGGCAGGGTGTAGGGATGCCTTCACCAAGGAAAGGGGTTGGGACATTTTTCATTCATTCTATGGCAACAGAGACAAGGTGATCCTAGTGTGTAACCCCTGAACACTAAACCTTGGCAAATTGGTGGTGCCCAATGTTTTTGTAGAGCCTATGCTCATAAGGGAGTTGGAAAAGGCATATGATGTTCCAAGCCAGATGGTTAGGACTACTGAAGGATATGTCCTACTAGACATCTCTCCCGAGGCTATCATTCAATGTTTTGATATATATAAGTCCACCCTCACAATTATAAATAGGGATAATTTGAAGAGGGACTATGAGAACAAAAATGATAGGTACAGGAAGGATCTTGTTCCTCATTTCATGAGGAAACTTTAGAAAGATTCATAGAATTATGTCCTACCATCTGAAAGGGAGCCCTTCAAGCTTGACTGTTTTGAGCCCTATTTTGTGAAAACCTATTATGCACTAGAGAAGGTCCTTGGAGTTGATTGCGGGCTCACCAAATTTCCCATTGATTTTATGATGATGGCCATCAACATTCAACACCCCTCAATAAATGAATTGTATGATTTTGCAAGTGCAAGTCTTAACTGTTTAGTAGTGGACTTTAATGTTGATAATGTTACCTTGTTTGTCAATAGGATTGTGATTTGACTCTATTTTCCCTTAGAACAAGCACTGATCATACTTTCTTGAAGTCTGTGGGACATCTTTTCATTCTTATTTCACCTTTTATATTTAGTTTTCTAGTTTTTTTGTATTAGGAGT
This sequence comes from Cryptomeria japonica, assembly GCF_030272615.1. Classification (NCBI taxonomy): domain Eukaryota; kingdom Viridiplantae; phylum Streptophyta; class Pinopsida; order Cupressales; family Cupressaceae; genus Cryptomeria; species Cryptomeria japonica. The sequence goes on from NC_081411.1 coordinate 518,820,600, forward strand.
ACAAGTAGATTAGAACCATTTTCAATGCAAGCAAAAGTGATAAGAAACTAAGGTTCAAGCCAGAATTCATAGTATGTTATGCTTTTCCTTGGTATATTTTCATTGAAAGCATCTGTTGCATAATGCATTGTCAGTTAACATTTAGCTAGTATATGGATAACAGTGCAATAGATAAACCCGCCTAGGTCTTGTAGAGCCTGAAGAGTAGAATATTGCAACTTCCATGCTGAATCTTGTTCATTGGCCAAGTCCAATCTTGAGTCTGTTCATGAGTTAGTGACCATTTCTCTAGGATTTAGGATCTATTGATAACCTATATATGTATTAAAATTTTGAGCTTTTGGTGCTTTTGGGGGTTACTAATTTAGTAGAAGAACTAGGAAAGTATATGTACTAAACTATGAAATTCACTGTTTAATAGGAGGGTGAAATGTATGTAAAGTGTTTTAGTGTGTATGCCATGAAACACGTGCAAAGGGTAAACATGAGTAGTGTTGGTATTATTTGCAACACTTCTTAATGTTCCTTAATGCAACACACATTCCCTAAGGTATTATCTACAATAGCTCATGCAAATATCATAGCCAACTTGTTAAAATATCAAGATTGGAAAACATCATCTCCTCAAATTAGATTAAGAGAATAGATACAAAATAGTATCAGGTGCGTCCTACATCATAATAGGAATCATTGTGTTATTGCATAACAAACCATTAAAATGATTCATCAATTAAATTTTTCATAAATATCTTAGCAAGGAACACAAAATGATGCAAATATTTGTAATATAAAGTATAAATGACTTGACATGTAAAGATAATCACAAAGTACAAGTCCTCCCACATAATCACAATATTTAGATTTCACCAAAAAATATCAAGAAATCAATATCAAATAGATAATATATGAATTGCATACATCATACATTTAAATCATGTCATTGATCTTCTTCTTCATCCAACTCTTTGTCTGTATCTTCCAATCCAAAATCAACATTGTAAGGATCATTGGTCATATCATCATCATCATCATCATCATCATCATCATCATCATCATCATCATCATCATCATCATCATCATTGATATCATCATCATCATCTTCATGAACATTAACTCCTACATCATCGTGATCTTGTTCCTCTTCTTCGACATCTTCACCGAACACATCATCAACTAACTGTTGATCTTGATCATCATGCACGTCATCTTCTAGTTCTTCTGTATCTTCTTCTTCCATGACATTATACTTTACCGACCTTCCTCTAGGATCATGTCTAACAACAAATGACCAACCCGATTTATGTGGAACCTCTGAGTAAAATACCCGCTCACATTGGCTTGGAAGAACATAGGGCTCATTTCCAGCTCGCTCAAATGACCTTGTATTGACCATTGTAAATCCATTATCATGTTCAATAACAATTCTACTAGGATCATTTTTATTCAATCGTATCCTGTACCATTGGATGACGAAAAGAACTAATTTGAAGGACCCAAAGTCACACTCAAGTATATCATCCAAAATCCCATAGTATCGATTTTATGAGACTTGAGGATGTATTTCGCTTCTAGATGAAACATTAGTCACCTGAAATACTACAGTTATCCTAGAATCACAAGCTATCTTTGTGTCATCCAAGTTTTTGATGCAAAATTTATGACCATTGCACAACATAGCCTTGTGGTGTTTCACCTGCAATATGTCAAACATGTAAAAATTATTGCATCACCAGTTGATAAAAATATTTATTCTTGGTCGAATGTATGCAAAAAAACAACACACATATATTTACATCATTACAATTGAAAAAAAATTAAATAATATGGGTGATTAATATATTTATATGTACCTGTTTGTCTCTTAAACCATACGCCAAATCAATTTCACTTGGTGTAACATTGGAATCTCCATTACGATGAGCTTCTTTAACCAATGAAGCCACACCATCCCATGTTAATGCGCGACCAAATTGTTGACATCGTTCAATCCATACCGTCATCCAATAAAGATTTTTTGTGAAATACAAATCTAGTGCATCCCACTCTCGAGCAACTATAAAAAAATAACTAAAAATTTACAACTGGTGTATATTGAAGATTAAGAATTAATTAACTACAATATATATAAAAACCAAATGTAAAATGTATTTAGATTAATGTCCATGAACATCCAATAATTACCTCTCACTTTCCTCAATCTACCTTTCCCCATCAGGTACTCCCCTTCGAATTTGTTAATGGAGTTGGGATCCCAAATGCGATCTACATGGATCTTTGCCGCAAATTTAGGAAGATATTCAGTAAGGTACACCGTAGTCTGGTATACCATATATCCCTCCATCATAGAACCCTTAGGATGTGCTCTTTGTCGAACCAAAGCCTTCAAAAATTTCAATTTTCTCTCAACCATCCACATTGACCTTGTGTGTACAGGTCCACACAATTCAATCTCCTCAACTAGGTGTATGAGGTAGTGTTCTTGTGCATTGAAAAATGTCGAAGGTAGACACTTTTGTATTTCACACATTAGACGACGAATTTTTGTTTTCCAATATTTTGTATCTTCTTTATGGATTTCTTTAGATGAAAACCATCTATAAGTGATTCGAGATGCAAATATATTAATGAGAATTAACAAAATAATATACAATATATTACGTAAGAAGTAAAACAAATGACAAATATAATACCTATACAAAAAATTTAACAAATAACACTACTTACCTCATGTATTTTCCCAGATCATATATAACTTGCTTGACATTATTGTTGAAGTGGTCTGGGAGTGATAGAGGTAGAACATACTGCAACAATTATAAAATGACCCTTTCATTGTTTTTCAAAAACTAATACTAAACATAATACAATGAAAAGTACATGCAGTATAAAAATATACAAGAACATTAATTACCTAAATGAAAGTATGCCAATCATGCGTTTTCATCCCTTGCCCAAATTCACTTTTCTTTGTTATGAGATTGTTTATGTTCGCAACAAATCTTGTGGGAAAATGAATTTTTCGTATGACCTCTTTTATAACATTGATTTGTTGCTCCGTTCATAACCAAGGAAGGGCACTTATATTAATTCGGCCTCTATCGCTATTTAATTGAATGGCATTTTTCATTGCATGATTGGATTCCTGAATGTCACTATAAATTTTGACAATTTTTTCTTTGTCACACCTTCCATCCAATATTTTCCATAACATATTTGTTATATTTTTTTCAATATGCATAGTATCAAACAAATGCACAATTTGTAGCTGCTCATAGTAGGCCAGCCTACTAAATTGTCTGGGGTAACTTTTTAGTCCCTTTGGAAGGTGATAATTAATGCCTTGATGACCTTCATGAAGCATATAAGTTTAAAAAGTTAACAACGACAATCATCGTCAATTACAACATGAGTAAACAAAACACAATATAAAAATATAAATTCCAAACATATCATATATGATAGATAAATAATTAAATTGAATGACATTACCTTGACGATTAATTCTATTATATTCTAACTTCCATAGGCGAGGTTTCATTCTTCGTGGTTTTGATGTAGTCTCTGCTTTCCCATTGAAAAGATGTTTGATTTTTGCGGAGGTAGTGTCTTTACTCATCAAACACCTTTCCTAAACTTGTTGAATGACGCGATTTCCTTTGAACCACAAACAAGACATGTAAATTTTCCCTTTGTTTGAAGACCTACAAGATCATGTATAATTGGATTAAATATGTTAATTTTTATAATTATATATATTTAATGGATTTTTTTTTTTAAATCCATGATTTATAGTTAAAAAAATTAAACATTATTAAAGTGCACAAGTTGAACATTATAACATACCACAAAAATGTGTTAGCCCTGGGGCATCATGAATTGTCCATACAAGCATTGCATGGAATTGAAATTGTCTTTGTCCTATTGGTCTAGAGATGTCATACATAGTGACACCATTCCATAACTCCAACAACTCATCGATAAGAGGCTTGATATATACATTCATATCTCTAACTTGGTACTTACCTAGTTGAATGAACAAAAATATTACATAATTATTATAACCATTTTATTGCAATATATATAATTTAATGTACATGACTATAAAATGAAAAAAATACCTAGAACAATCATTGCCAACATTATGTACTCCCTCTTTATTGACATCCATGGAGGAATGTTATTGTTGATAACAAAAACAGGCCACACCAAGTAAATAGATTTCAGCTCTCCAAATGGATTGACACCGTTCGCTGCCAATGAAATCCTGAGATTACGAGGTTCTTCTTTAAAGTGTGGCCATTTTCCCTCTATGTCTGTAAATGAAGAACCATTTGTAGGCATTTGAAGAATGTCATCTCGACTTCTATTGCGTGTATGGTAATCCATAAATTGCACCAAGCTTTTGCACCTAAATAATCGTTGTAAACATGGAATAATGGGAATATAATGAAGAACCTTGTGATGCACTTTTTTTGTTAGTTGATCTATTCGATATCTACTGATATGACATTTAGGGTATTCTGTTGCAAATTCATGTTGTTTATGATATATAATATGATCATTGGTACATGCATCTATTTCTTGATACTCCATTCAAATATCTTTCATAATGGCAGATGACTCTCGATATGAACAAGGTAGAATATTTGATGGTGGTAACAAAAAATCACATATCAATCTAGAACAAAAAAATAATTTGTTAATATAAAGAATATAAATGGTACATATTTCACCTTTTATTTACTAGTGATGAAATAACAACAAAAATGGATGAAAAAAGATGACATATATGACATACCTTAACATACGTGAGATTGTTATGTTGGATAAACCATTCATAACCCTCAAGTTCACCAACAACAATACAACAAAGAGAAGAGTTGTTTGGGAGCCATCGTAAAGGGGATCATATGCCTTTTAAAGTATAGGTAAATCATGCACAACATCAAAGTCATCTTGATCATCATGATCAACCACGCTAGTACTAAATGTGTCATGGATCAATGTATTTGTACCATCATCTTCAGCTGTGTTTTCTAGTGCATGATCATCTTCTTCCATAGGATCATTATCTTCAGCTTCGATATTCACACCTCCATGTTCCTCCACTTGGAAAACCACATTTTTTGGGTCGTGGTAGTCCATATCATGTGCCCTAGGGTGCCCCGCCTATATAAAAATGATCAACATAAATAAACCATGATCATGATCTCATTAACAAGTGATTTTTTATGTATATAAATTGTTAAAATGATATAAACATTTACAAATACAATCAATATAAACACATATAATGAACTTACCAATGGACGATAATCATGCCCCTCTTCAATGTGACCATGTTTCCTACAATGTTTCTTAGTTGTTGTGATTAAAAGTCTTCTCGTCTTTAAGCCCTTACAATTTTTGCGAAGACAATAACATTTCCCATCACCTTTTCTTTTCAAGCTAGACCACAATCTAGAAATTGTCTCCTTATTTTTTTCTTCGCTGATATTATCTTACATGATTTTTCTTCAGAGGCAAAAAAATTGGGCTATGAAAAATTTGATCTATAACCTTCACAACCCAAGCAAAATGATGTCGCAAGTATGGAAAACACTGTTCACGCATGATTTTTTTTTCACTTTTCTATTTTTCGTTGGAGTTTTGATTGTTGTCTTCAAAATCTGATTCCCTTTAACATCCTTAAAATAATATGGTTTAAAGCTTGGTGCAGAAGAGACATCAAAGATAAGGAAATTCTCAAGACAACATATGACAAGGTTTGATTAGACCTTCTACACTTCGGGCTTACTCAGAGCCCAGGTGGGTATACCTTTGTGAATTAAATTCACGCTTTCAAACATAAACCCACAGCAAACTAGTCCAAAAAACTAGTGGATCTATTCACCTTGAAATCAACTGAAAACAAAGAATGGAAATTGTACTTAAGTTCAGCATTTCGATCAACAAAGAATGCAATAAACAACTTCGATTAATACCAGTGCCTTATCCAAGGTCACAGAGTCATCTAAACTCAAATAAAACTCTTCAAACAATACATCTTTATGCTTCCCGTCGGCTTGGCTTCTATTAATTCTTGTATATGCCTGACACCTACAAGAATTCAAGCATTCCAAACTAATCTATAGTCATCAAAATTTAGAGTTCCTCCCAAAGAATTTACTAGTATGAGTGATCCCCGCCTCTTTAATTTGCCTCCTAAAGAGAAAAGCTAACGAACACTTATACTAAAATTGCTTTGCAATTCCATTCAAACAGAACAACCATGGATTATTCAGAATGAAAATAGTAAACAAATTTGTGAACAAACTTGAAGACAACACAGAGCTTTACTCAAAACCGATGGTCTGTATATTGATATTTAGTTCAAAAAAATATTACAAGAAATTTTGATTCTCCATTAGACTTAGAAAAGCTCAGATAAATTTCTGCAGCGTTTTCTTACAATTTTTGTGATCTCTCATCCGCTAGTCCTAGTATCCATTTATAACAACATGGATGCACAAAGCTTCGGACTTCTCGAGGAGAGTTTGTTACAATCATTTCTTTCAGAGTAAAGAGGTTACAAACTTTTCGCAAAAGCAGTTACAAACTCTTTTCAGCCTCTGCAGTTTCTTCAACAGTTTGTTCGGTTGCAACCTCTTCTATCTTTTCAGGGGCGCTCTCTAAATGTTCCGGATCATGGGTGGCATATTTAATCATCCACTCATTATACACTTCTTCTATCGGCCATGAGAAATTAATCTCTTTATCTTTAGTCTTAGTCAACCTTTTCCAAGAATTTCTCATTTTGTTGACTTCTGAATTGAGAAAAGCATAATGCGACTTAATTTTCTCTATCTCTTGTATTGTCACAACAAAGAAAGAAGCATCATCAAGATCAATAATTCCTTTAATTCTTGCTGACAATTTAGCTTCTAGCTCCTTGAGCCACATTTGTTTGTCTTTTAACTGATCAGGGCTAGCAAAAACTCCTGGGAGCAACTCAAAAACTTGGTCAGTGTATTCCTTCTTGCACAGATTAACCTTCCTATCCACATTATCCACCTCTACTGCTAATTGTATTAAAATTTTAGTGACATCAGAAGTGGATTTAATGATGGGATTGGCCCTTGCCTCATCACAGGATACACACATAAACTCTAAATCTTGCTCCCTAGGCCTCCATCTGTCAAAAATAGGCGTCAAAATAGCCTTGTCTCTCCTGAGCTCATTCCATATTTCCATAATTTTACCTACATTGTTGTAGAGAAATGAGGCATTTATTGTATCTGCAAAACTAGAAATTGTAGCCCTTACTCTCTCCTCATACTTCTTTGCATACAAGGCCTGAGCCTGTTTCAAATTTTCTAATTCTTGGGGAGTGATTTCAATCATTTGAGAGCTGGAGGGTGCTGGAGATGGTGGAAACTCAGTGATAGGGCTAGTAGGTGGAGGTCTTGCAGGAGAAGAGGAGATCATCAGTGTTGAAGACTCACCTTGATGGTATTGTCCAGTCAATTGGCTCTGCAGCTTGGCAATGATGCTATCCTTACCTCTTATCTCCTCCTTGGCACTGTTATAGGCCTTTAAAACTGTTTCCAACTTGATTTGGAGGGCCTCTTTCTCTTTGGCTTCCTTCTCTGCTACTGCAACACTGAATTTTGCAGTCTCTAACACAGTGCTAGCAGCCTCCACTACCCCTGTACTCTGCACTCTCTTCACCATCATTCCACCAAGGTAACTTGACCCTGGGGTGTCTTTGCTTTTCTTACTCTCATTTCTCTTGAGAGACCACATGACAAGTACAACATTGTCCTTATTGAAAGTAACCCCTTCCATAGGTTTAGTCTCTTTTCTTACTGCATCTAATACCAGGGCATCTGCAATATCCCATTCGGGTAATATAAACACTCTAGCTTGTGCTACCATATCTCTTCCCTCTCAAGGGTGATGGTTTTGAATTATTCCATCATCTCTTGCTTTATTTCCTCTTCCACCAGGGCTGGATCTTTATTGGGCTGCTCAGCCTTTCTTGTTTCACATCTAGCATTATATATATATCTATGTGCTATTTCCATATAAATTGCATAAATGCTTCTGATGTGACAAAATTGTTATTAGGTAGAAAGGCACTGCTTGCCTGCTTTATCTTAGGATCCCACTCTTGGCCTTTAAGTTCAGTGGAGGTAATATCCATTCCAGCAGCAATGGGTTCTTCCGGTATCCCTTCCTCCACTTCATCATAGGTGTACGCAATTTCCCCTAAACTACCCAATTGTAGGAGTTTCTCAGCTGCTGCTTGCTCATTTCCTATATGGATAGGGGATTGGGATGGGGAATACAAAGGTGTATCTGATTGTATTTCTTTCCCCACCCTTTTCTTCTTTGGGCTCTCTTGGATGTCGATGACATCTTGTTTCTTCCTCTTTCCTTTGGAGGTAGAGGGCTCCCTTGTTGTAGGCACCAACACACTATAACCTAATTTCTTATGCAGTGTGTAATCACCAGGAGGGATTGGCTTGCTAGAAGCTGACCTACTAAGGATCATTCTGGCTTTCTCAGGGTTGCTCTTGATTACAGCTTCCCTCTTCTCCTTCAATGTCTACATCACATCTTCAAAGCAAACAATCAAAAACTTTATTTTCTCTTCTAGTGGGAAAAAGCTAGACAATGGGTCATAGCTAGCATCAAACTGATGCACAAAATCCAAGGCTTTCTTATAAGCCACCCACTTTTCTTTCCATAGCTCCTGCTCATCTAGATCAAATTCATTTCTGATGAGGTCTTCAGGAAATTGGAATTGATAAGGCCTACCTCTGCATGCTACCTTCTTCCTAAACATACCGTTGAAGAAGTCCTCTAGATCGGCACACCTGGACACTGCAGTGGATAAATGATAAGGTTTGAGGAAATCCTCAAAGCTATTCTAGCCTCCCTTTGTTATTACAAATTGGTGGGCTATGGTAGCTGTAGGGAAAATAGTCCCTTTACCCCTGCCTGTCAACTCTGCCTCTTGCAAGCCACCAATTTGTCTGAGGATCTCCGCGATTCCTACTTTGAGAGGGACCTGGTAAGGTAACAAAAATGGGGTGCCCCTGAAACCAAAAACTCTGAAAACTGTGGAGACTGGATATAAATAAATGTCACCCCAGTTATGAACAATTTTTATGTTCTCTATGAATTCTTTTGGTCTCATGAATTCCAGAAGAACTTTGGGGATTCTTGGGTTCTTAGAGCAGAGGAGAGTCCTTATTTTTGATGCAAAATATTTATCAAACTTCAGAAAACTGGCATCCTCTCTATCCCATGACAACACAGTACTCCATAATTGTACCAACATTTTTTCTCCTTCCTTCTCCTTAACCAGGTCCAGCCCACTGGCAAAATAATCACCACCTTTGAAGAGAAAAAGATGCATCAGGAGTGAGTACCATCCGAAAGGCCTATCCACCTTTCCATTCTTGATTCCTATCAACCCTCCATGAATAGCATCAACAATATAAGCGGCATAATCAAATGTGATTGCAAGAGAAGGATTCAAAATCTGAGCGATCATTAACAAGTAATGATTCAGCATATTTGCTTCAGCATCTTCTCCCAAAACTTGGCAAAGTGCCCAATACATTCCTTTAGCCCTCAGGGTGAACATACTTAATGAGAAGGGCTCTTATGTGTTGGGTCCTACAACTGTTAACCCTCCTATTTTCACAAAAAATTCCTTAAGAGGCCCATTCCTGAGATGACTCCTCTGTGCACCATAAATTTGGGCTAATGATGTGAAGTTTATAGGTTCTAGAAAGTTTGTAAACTCATTAAGCCCAAATGCTGTCCTAAACTCTTCAGCATTAATTTCAACAAGGGTTTTCCCATTTACATCCCGAATGCTTCTTGTGACTGGATCATAGTTGAACGCAATTTGGGTTAGCAAATCTGTGTCCATGAATACTCCTGGGACAACAAATTTCCCGACATCTAGTTCCCAGATACTGTTTTGTGGGGCAGGAGAATTTCTCATTCCGAATCCAACTTTAAACAACCCCAACCCAGACAATCCAACCTGTGGGTCTCTCAACCAATTACCCTTGTCATATAATCCTTCTCCTATCTTTAGACGGGGAGCCTTGGGCACTAACTCTTTTGCCTTTGATGCCTGATTAGTTGACAACGTCAACTATTCTAAAAAATCATCACACACAATCCTTTCTGAATAGTTAACTTTGCCGAAAAATTCTCTTTTAGGAGCCATTTTGAAAATACAAGAAATGAATGCCACTCTTAAACAATTCTTCGACAAATCAATTATCTTATTCAGAACACTACACAAGAATTGCTACACAAAAATATGAGAGAACCTGTTCTTTGCTTGAAGGAATTTGCTCTGCAACTGAACCGACTTGCTCTGTATCTGAGGAAAATAACTCTGTGTCTGCTCTTCTGCAAAATCCTTTAAAAGATATCTTCACCCGGTTGTTAGGAAATCAAATATTTGTACTCAGGGCCTTAACTATAACATTGATTCCGCATGCTTCGGCCGTCCCTTCGAAATTGAATTCATACGAGAATTCATATTTTTTGCTCCAACAGGTCACAACATTTCTGCAAGTGTTTCATTTTGCTCTTTCACAACTTCGCAAAGCATAACCATCGGGCAGCTTGGTCCTGCGAAATAACGCCAACCGTTCGATCAAAAGAAACTTGATCGAGCATTAGATTAACTGATGGCTTTGGCTTTGCTTTGGGTCCCGCTTTTTTATTGGCTGCATGATACCACGTAGTGTCCAACCATTGGCCTTTAAATTCCCTTCGCATTCCAGTTGATACTGGCCACGTGTCTTTCTTTCATATCGCCGGTTCCACCTTGTCGGGCCCACACTTTCTTCTTAGACCACGTGTTATCATGACACGTGGATGGCTCGCGTTCACTCTCGCTATTTCGCGGGGTATAAAGGATGAGCATCTTACCCTTGTGAAATAGCGCGGGCCGTCGGATCATCTCTTAAGCTGATCAGCTTTTAATCCTCTGAACAGGCTCTCGGGAGGGGTGGGCCCGCTGACTCTTTATGAACACCTGGCGCTTAGTCACTTTCAGAGCTGACTTGTCACCTTCTTATTTGCCAAAAGGAAACCACGGGGCCCCACCTTTTTCATAACAACTATATCCTCCAGGTCATCATCATGACACGTGGACGGCTCGTGTTCACTCTCGCTATTTCGTGGGGTATAAAGGACGAGCATCTTACCCTTGCGAAATAGCGCGGGCCGTCGGATCATCTCTTAAGCTGATCGACTTTTAATCCTCTGAATAGGCTCTCAGGAGGGGTGGGCCTGCTGACTCATCGTGAACACCTGCCACCCAGTCACTTTCGAAGCTGACTTGTCACCTTCTTATTTGCCAAAAGGAAACCACGGGGCCCCACTTTTCTTCTTAACAGCTATACCCGCCAAGTCATCTCCACTTGCGACCTGACTCACCTCTGGGGCCCGCCTTTTAGCCTTTAATCCTGACCCGCTGACTATTGTGACTTGTGCCACGTGCCACCAACTTACTCGCTGCCAACCACTAGCTGGACCGTCTATATGGCATGCCATGTGTTTTTCACAACTTCACTGGTTTTAAACTACGTGCAACTTCGCTTAGTGAAATAACGCGAGCCGTGGATCCATCCGCGAGATGCGCACTAGTTATTGGGCCCGACAACTTTAGAAGAAAAACATATAAGGCATAAATTTTTTGATTAATTAACATAACTGCCTAGGCAAACAACAAGGGGGGGACACTTCCTACGACCCCATGACCCATTACTTAAGTGAATAAAGTAACGAAAGATTAGAAACCAGAGGTTTTAGAATGAAACACAAGAGGATTTAAAATCAAAAACCCTTAAACCCTTGAGGTCTAAAACAAAGTTGAAGCATTTGGAACTACACCTTATTCAAAAATTCAACAAAATCATAGCCAATCATGGGAAAAGAAAAACCATTTTAATCAGTGATAACAATGGCTCTGACTGGGGATGGTTGATCACAAGGTCAACACAAGAAAACTCAGAAAACTCTGGAGAAACAGACCAAAACACAGACCAAAACAGAAAAGTAGGAAAGAAACAAAATATGTACAAACAAAGGACCTACCGTGCATGGACATTTAAGAGAAATAATGCTTTAGGAATTGTCCATGCATTGGAAATTCTTGTATTTCATCATCCATATTCTTCAAGAAATACGAATCCTTACCATTTAAATTACAAACCACAAAAGGGCCAATCCATAGTGATTCAAATTTCTTATGCTTTCCCTTATCCTGTCCTTTTGCATTCCACTGAAGAACCATGTCATCAATTCGAAACTTCTTTAGTGATGTCCTTTTATCAAAAAGATATTTTGACTGCAACTGGATCTTCTGATTTCTATTATGGGCAGAAGCCCTAAGCTCCTCCATTTCTACAATTTGGATCATTCTGTTTTCCATTGGTTCAGATACCTCCATGTTCTCATTTTGCAAAAACTGATTCACTGGAAGAAGGTTATTTACCGGCAATCTAGCTTGGGCACCATAAACTAATTCAAAAGGTGACATTCCAATTGATTTCTTAACTGTTATTCTATCTACCCACAGAGTTAACTTCAACTTTTGATCCCAAGATCTTTTATTCTCTTCTAGGATTTTCTTGATGATATTCAACAAGCTTTTATTGTTGGATTCTGCTTGTCCATTCCCCTGAGGGTGATAGGGTGAAGAGTATGACATGAGTATACCGTGACTAGTACAAAAGCCTACAAATTCTTCTGATCTGAAACACATGGCATTATCCATCACCAATTTTGAGGTGTCCCAAATCTAGTTACAATATTATCCGTCAGGAAATCAATGACAATTTTACTAGTAGCTCTTCTTGTAGGGATGGCTTCTATCCATTTGGTGAAATAATCAGTGGCTACTATGATCCATCCATGAACTCTCCCTGACTTCTCAACAATTTCTCCAATAAAATCAATACCCCACTGAACAAAAGGAGCTTCTACGGAGACTGGATTTAGGGGTAAGGCTCCTTCATACTTGAGTTTGGATGAGAATCTTTGACATGGATCACATCTCCAAACATATGCATGGGTATCTTTAAATAAGGTGGGCCAATAATACCCAGCCCATATTATCTTACCAGCAGTAGTCTTAGCAGAATAGTGACCTCCACATACTCCATCATGCATTTCAGTCAACACTTGTTTAGCTTGAAACTCATCCAAACACATTAGTAACTCTCCATCTCTGTTTCTCCAGAAAAGATCACCTTGAATGAGCACATATCTTTGGGACTTGAGTTTCAGAGTTCTTTTCTGATTGTATGTCATTTCTTCTGGGAGTATATCACCTCTCAAAACTTGGATTATCCCTATGTACCAGAGTTGCCTCTCAATACTAGTGACCAAAGCATCTCTAACCTCAACATTGTGTATTTCTACATTCAAGAGATTTGACTCAGTCATGAGCTTAGCCAAACCTAAACCTCTCACCAATTTGGTGATCTTTATCTCCAAGTTGAACTCCTGAATTCTATTAATCCATCTGCATCTCTTCCCAGTAACCTCAGACTAAGACAAAATATCTTTAACTGCAGCATGTGGGACATAGGCAATGATGTTTGCATTCACTAGATATGGCCTAAAAGCCTTAACAGCTTTAACTAGGGCATAAGCTTGTTTCTCCATGGTTTCATATTTTAGTTCTGCTGCCTGCAAAGATTTTCTGTAGAAGGCTATGGGATGTTCATATCCTTCATTGTCCTTTTGTAGTAATACTGCAGCCACCGTATGATATGAAGCAAAAGAAAACAGAGAAAAAGGCTTACTATAATCAAGGGATTTTAGCACTGGTGCCTCCTGGATTGCCTTCTTAATCTCAGCAAAAGCTTTTGAAGCTTCTTGATCCCAATGAAACTTTGTGTCTTTCTTAAGCAATTTGACAATAGGCTTCACTATCTCTGCGAAGTTTGCAATGAATCTCTTGACAAAATTTACTTTACCTAAAAAGGATTGGATACCTTTCACATTTTTAGGTTCAGACACCCTATTGATTTCTTCAATTCTCTCAGGGTCTATTCTTACCCCCTCCTTAGAAACTATGTGTCCCAATAACTTTCCTTCAGTGACCCCAAAATGACATTTCTTGAGATTCAGTGACACACCAAACTCCAAGGCTTTATTGAACACCTTCTCTAGATGCCCACAATGATCGTCAGCTTTCTTAGAGAAACAAGTTAAATCATCTTGATAAACCACCATGATGATGTTTATGAATTCTTTGAAAGCTACATCCATAGCTCTCTGAAATGTAGCTCCTGCATTTTTTAATCCAAATGGCATTCTCACATATACATAGGTTCCCCATGGAGTAGTGAAAGTTGTTTTAAATTGTTCAGACTCCTTTACCAACACTTGATTATATCCTGAAAAACCATCCATCATGGATAAAAGATCACATCCTGTCACTCTTTGTAACATGGCTTCCATATTTGGGGATGAGTAATTATCTTTTAAGGAAGCAACGCTTAGATTCCTAAAATCTACACACAATCTGATGTCTCCATTCTTCTTCCTCACTGGGACCAAATTGGAGACCCATGAAGAATGCCTTATTGGTTTGATAATCCCCCCTTCTCTCAACTTGGTCAACTCTTGTTGCATTTTAGTTTCTAACAAGGGATTGATAGGCCTCTATTTCTGCCTGAAAGGCTTAGCATCTGGAAGTAAAGGAACTTCATGCTGAAAAAGATCTTGTCTATACGCCTTTAGGTCCTCATAAGACCAAGCAAAGATATGCTTATACCTTTTCAATAAATTAATATGGTTAGTCCTGACATGAGGGTGTAATTTCTTTCCAATATATACTAACTTAGGGGATGATTCTATCCCCAGGTTTACCTCCTCTAACTCTTCCAACTTGGTGGTAGACTGCTGATGTAAATGACTATCATTATAACTAAACATGCTCTCCAACTCTACCAGCCCTTTAGGTATTTCATTTGTTTCCAATTGGACAACATCATTTTCAAACACTGTCTCTCTATTGTCCACCACTTCCACCAATGCATTACAATCAATCTTTTGTCCATCATAATCATCAACACATTGGATAAACCTAAGAATGTCTTCATCATCAGCAAAAACTTGCTAATTGTACACATTATCAGGAATAGCAGGCCTAGATTTTATTTCCACAGTGGAAATACCTGTTAGCTAGGAAATCTGCCATAATATTTTTTGCTCGCTCTATCCAATTAATAGAAAATGCATCAAAATGCTGAATAACATCCCAAACAACATGCTTATACTGCTTCAATCTATCATTTTTGGATGCATATTTAGATCTCACTTGAGAAACAACCAATTCTGAATCCCCCATTACTTTCAACAGTTGGATTCCATGCCTTTTTGCAACCTCAAGTCCTAGTAACAGGGCTTCATACTCTGCAGTATTATTTGTGCACTGGAATGCCAATAAAAATGAGTATTTAAAAGTTATACCTGACGGGGACACAAAAAGAACGCCTGCTCCAGATCCTTCTTTGGAGCAAGCTCCATCAAAATACATCTGCCACAACCCATACTGCTGTGCTTGTAGCTCGACTACAATGGGGTCAGTATTCTTCAATTGAGGTGAAATTGGTTGAAGTCTAAAATTATCTAAATCTACATCAATCATACAATTAAACATACTAGGGTCTACATTTTCAATTACCCTAGGAGCTCATGGCTCTCTGTACAATTTGACCTGATTACCACCAATATGAATAGTGGCATAAGATAAATCCAGTTGGACATTTCCCCCTACTGCCACTGCCCATTGTCTGGAAAGTAACATACCATAGTGGGGTTTAGTGTCAATAACAATAACATCCATTTTGTAAGTGGCTTCAGGAAATGCTGCTATTTTTACTTCTACATCTTTCATCGTACCTATCACAGGTACTTCTCTGTTATCCATGGCATAGCATTTCCCATACACAGTGGTTACTGATAACCCTAATTCTTTCATAACACCATAGGGCATTACATTAGCAGCAGCTCCTGAATCTATCATGCAGTTTTTAATCAACCGGTTATTTACTAACAAAGTAACATAGAAGGGATCTACCTGAGAAGGCTCCTGAGTGATAGTGGTTCCAACATAAACCTCTGGGGTTTGGAACTCTTGATCCTTTCCAACTTTAGCTAAACCAGTGGGTAATACTGTGTCACTATCAGATATACTAGAGAATAAAGACAAAGCTGCATCCTTATGTTCTTTAATCTTTAGCAATTCTACTAATGGAACAATGACTTTCATTTGAGTTAAGGCTTGGGCCATATCAAATGTAGGATTATTGCATTTCTCAGTATTAGCCCTAACTTTTTCTGTTTTGAATTGACTTGCCCTTTTCACTGTCTCTGCTCCTTGTACATCACCAACATTTTTATCATCTATGCCTTTAAGTACATCTTTAACTTGTTCCTCTTTTTCTTGACCGACCTTAGGAAAAGTAGTAACACTGCTTGATGCCCCCCTTTTTGTGACTTCTTTTACAAACATAGAGCCTGGCTCACCTTGATCAGTGTCTCTCTTGGTGCTTCTTAGATTATAGTTATGTTTTGCTTTGGCAATTGCAGCCTTAGTGAGATTTCTAACTTCTTCCTCACTGGGCCTTCTAAGATGAACCTCTTCATCTTCAATTGTTACCACATTCAATGTGGGATGCCAACCTAAGGCTAACTGTCCTTGCACTAACTTTTCATTATCTAGCACATCACTATATTCACTTTGCACAGATTCCTCATCACTTTCTATGGTGGTTTCAAACATATTAATGTCAGGCTCTGCTTCTGGTCTCATAGATTCTTCAAGAGCTTGAGCTACTGCACACTGATGAGGGGAATGTGGTCCATCACAAGTAATACACCAAGGAGTATTTTCTATATTATAAACAGTTTTTCCTTTCAAGGGATCCGGTGTGTCTTGACTTTGGGTAATTTTGGGCTTCTCAATTTGGGGTTTACCATCCTTCCAATTGGTATTATAGGGCATATCATGTAATCTAGGGGGTCTATCTTGCCAGTTATAATGAGGTTTATCATTTTTGTTTACCTTAGTAGTCAGATCTTTCATAGCAGTAACCAATTTCTCTATTTTATCATCCTCTTTAGCAACTTTATTAGGTTGCTGTTTGGTTTCTTGCCATAATCTACCATCTGTCCTTCTCCCTAATTTTCTAGATGCTTTTCTATTACTTTCTACATTTATGGCAATTCTAAAAGCATCTCTCAAATTATGGGGATTCTTATCTCTTAAGATATAGGCCATCTTAGAATCAAATGCATTATAATATGTATTAAGACACATGTTATCATCTAGCCTCATCACCTGATACAATCTGTGCATAGCTTTCTGGAATCTGGCATTGAAATCAGTGACCATTTCATTTTCAGATTTTCTAATGTTGTTGAACTCATTTAGCATGAAACTCACATTAGTCGTGTCACCATACTGCTCTTGAAAGAAATTTTTAAAATCTTCCCATGAACCTATGCTATTTATTGGAAGACCTCTGTACTAATCTCTTGCATCATCAACCAGGGATTGAACAAACAGTTTCATAATAACATCTTCATCTGCTATCTCATAATCATTTATTAAATCCCCAAAAGATTTCAGATGTTCCTCAACACTAAATGCATTGTTCCCAGCAAATTTATGGAGTCTGTCTCTTAGCTCAGTGGGAACATGATTTGGATATCTTGGGATCCCATCAAAGAACAATTGTCTATATTGTTCCAGATTAATGGGCCTTGTTTGAAAAGGGGTAATAGCACTATTATTTCCCATGGTCATTCTAGCTTTTGGGATTGGAGATTGAGGTGCCAGGGTGTATTGTTTATTCACAGGTAGTTGGCTTACTGAGGCAATATTGGCCTGTACTGCAGGTTGAGCATTAACCTGAGGAAATGAAATGTGTTGGGGATTAGGCTTGCTAAGATCTTCTGATGGAAATGTAATAGGGGGAGCCTTTAAGTAGTTAATCTTTCTTTTTACTTCTTGATTCGCTACTTCTAACTCAGCCTTTTCCAGTTCCATTTCGAGATCTTCCTTTTCCTTCCTCATCCTTTCCATCTCTCTCTCATGTGCTAGAATCCTATGAGAGATCTCTTCTGCAGTTTTAGACTCTATTCCATCATCTACCCATTTCTGTTTTCCTTTATCTAAATTGGCTTTAGGAGGCTGGAAGTCATTTAATACTTCCCTAATTGGCTGGGCTACTGACTTACAAGCATGTCTAGTTTTAGGGATTAGGATTTCCCTAATCACAAGGCCTTCCTCATCACTTTTTTCTTTTTCCTTAGCAAGCATTTCAAGATCAGCTATCTATCTAAGAAGCCTATCTCTTTCCATTAATTTGGCTTTAACTTCCTTCTCTTTATTTGCCTCCTTTTGGGCTCTTAAGGAGATTAAATGATGGACTCTTTTATTTAAATCTTCAATCTCTTGAGACACTTTATCCTCATTAGGAAAGTTTTCTTCAGAGTCTGATGCATTAAATTGATCTATGTCAATCAGACTAATGTTCCCATCAATTGTCCTAGGAACAGAGTGCCTAATTACATTTGAACTGGTTCTATCTTTTGCAGAAACACTAGCATGAGATAGATCTTGATTTAAAATAGGTGCATCATCAATATTTCCAAACAATCCCGAATGAAAACCTAAGATATCATGCTCTGAATCTCTGGAAGATGAATTAGACTTTGCATAAATAGGTCGGTCAAGCATCTTACTAGTAGTATTGTTTTTCTGCACCCAAGCAGCATTTGATGGCTCATGCAACATGGATCTCTTCTAGCCTCTCTGCGACTGTTCTGGCAGACCTTCTTGCAAAGTTTCACGAGGATGTTTCTTCATGAATGATCTTGTGTTTTTTTCTCCTTGCATCTTGCTTGTCTTCCTTTCAGAAAGATTCGTATCTCACAAGGACTGGTTCAAAGTAACAGAGTTGCCACCCACAAAACTATGGGAAAAATGAAAACAAGCAATCTTATCTGCAAACACACAATAATTTTCTTTACAAACCTCAACACAAATCTATGCTTATATCTTTATTGTAACTCTCTCCAGCAGAGTCGCCATTTTTGTTGTTCACCAAAAGTGATAAACCCAAGTACACTAGCAATCCTTCTATGAAATGGCCAATTTCAGTCTATGAAACACATCAGGGCTTGGACAACATAACATAGGACCCTAATTGATCCTCCTACACTTCAGGTTCTGCTAGACCTAGGGGGGGACACCCTTTTGATGCATTAAATACAACAATCACAGACACATAACTGCATCAACACTAAGCAGATAGATCATTTTACAAGCTCAACAAGTTAGGAAACATTACAAATTGGCTAGATTTGTACAAATAGTAGGATGAAACAGAGCTTGGAAATAATGGAACACACACCCCTAAACATAAAGGGAAATAGATTTGTCTTTTAAAATGTTGATCTGAAACCATCCCCAAACTTGCAAGACCAGTGCCTTGTTCATTGGGCAACAGGGTCACACACAAAACTACAAATATGAATCATAGATGCAAGCTTATTTTCCTTAAACAAGATATTCATGCATCAATACCTTATATTAATGCACTATTTGATTCATTCACAAATTCATTAGATCTGGATACATATTTCATTATTTATGACTGACTATAGAATTTAAACTCTTCATTAAAGAATGCCTACAAACAATCATACAATCTCCTTGAGATGACAAATTTCATCCTCCTTGAGGATTGAATTCATAAATAATGAAATATGTATCCAGATCTGATGAATTTTTGAATGAATCAAATAGTGCATTAATATAAGGTATTGATGCATGAATATCTTGTTTAAGGAAAACAAACTTGCATCTATGATTCATATTTGTAGTTCTGTGAGTGACTTTGCTGCCCAATGAACAAGGCACTAGTCTTTGACAGATTTGAGAATGGTCTCAGATATACATTTTAAAAGACAAATCTATTTCCCTTTATGTTTAGGGGTTAATGTTCTATCCTTCCAAAGCTCTATTTCACCTATTATTTGTATAAGATCCAGCCCATCTGTACATGTTACCTAGTTTGGTGAGCTTGTGGAATGGTTTGTCTGCTCATTGTTGATGTAGTCTTATGTTTGTGATTGTTGTATTCAATGCATCAAAAGGATGTCCCCCCCTAGGTCTGGCAGAACCTGAAGTGCAGGAGGATCATTAGGATCCTATGTTATGTTGTCCCAGCCCTGAAGTGTTTCATTGATTGAGATTGGCTATCTCATAGATAGATTTACAGGTGTCTTGGGTTATCACTTTTGGTGAACAACATCAATGATAACTAGTTTCTTCGGAATTTTGATGAACATCGGGTAATATTTAAAAAAAAAAACATTTAACAAAAATTGCCTTTTAAGATTTGACAAAACAAAACAAATCCCATAGTTCGTCGGAAATGTTCATTGGAAAATGCACCCAAATGAGTTAGTGTTTGATGGTTCATACACGCAACATGGTGCATGAGCTGGCATCCTATTTATCACACATCAAGGGGATTCCATTCCTAAATCCTATCAGTTGTCATTTCCTTGCACCACTAACATAGCAGAGTATGAAGCATTAACAATGAGTTTATGAATTGCGGTTTAGTGGAAGATCCAGGAACTTCATGTTTTTGGGGACTCTCAACTTGTAATTCGTCAAGCAAATGATGACTACCAAACAAAAGATAACAAATTATTGCCTTATAAGAAAATGGTAGATGACTTCAAACAATACTTCACAGAGATAATATTTGAGCAGATTCCAAGAGAAATCAATCGAGCTACATATGCCATGGCTACTATTGCTTCATTGATTGATCTACCACAAAATGAGACCCACTATGAGTTCTTGGTGGACAACCTTTTGGTTTCCTCGTATGAGATCACTCCTGCTGAGATGATATGTGGTGTTGGTCGTGATTCCCCTTGGTACGATGTCATTTTTACATACCTTCGCAATAATACCCTTCCCCGACCTTTCCAACAATTAGCGTCGTACTTTCATCCACCAATCTTCTAGCTACATCATTTTAGCCGATACCCTTTACTGTTGAGGTCTAGATGGCACTCTTCATAGATGTTTAGAAAGTGACGAAGCTCATATTACATTACGAGAGGTTCATGAAGGTATATGTGGTGCTCATTCTAGTGGTCCGACCTTAGCCAAGAAACTTATATGGACTGGATACTACTGGCCCACTATGGAAAAAGACTCATATCAATTTTTCAATAAATGTAAGTAATGTTAGATTCATGAGGACCTCATTCATGCATCGTCTCACTAACTTCAACCGATCACAACTCCTTGGCCCTTTTGTTAGTGGGGAGTCGATCTCATAGGCAAGATTCACCCTCCTTTTTCCAATGACCATAAACTCATTATCACTACCACATAATATTTAATAAAATGAATTGAAGTTGTTCCTCCCACCCAAGTCACTGGAAAACAAATTGCTACATTCATCCTTAACTACATTATTTGCCGCTACGGTGTTCCTCTTTCCATTGTCACAAATAATGGGCGTCCTTTCAAGAACCAGGATGTTTGTGAACTTTGTGATTGCTTTCATATTAACCAACACTTTTCCACTCCATACTAGCCTCAAGGTGATGGTCAAGATGAGGTGTCTAACAAAACCATTCTTAGAATCCTCAAAAAGATAGTCGATGACGTTGGCCGAAATTGGCACATCCAACTCAATCCCTCACTTTGGGCTTATCGCACAAGTGTTCATACACCTACTGGAGCCACCCCTTATTCACTTGTCTATGGTGCCGAAGCTACCTTTCCTATTGAGGTTGAGTTACCATCCTTACGAGTCTCTTTGCACGATATAATCAATGATGAAGACTATAGGGTTTCCCGCTTACATGAACTAGAATTATTGGATGAATGATGACAAATTGATTATAATAATCTTAAGGCTTATCAATAGAGAATGAGTCATAGCTACAATCATAAGGTAAAACCTTGCACATTTGAGGTAGGTGACCTAGTATTGAGAGAGAATCCTAAAAATCAGGAGAACCGAGAAAAGAAAGGAAAATTTGAGCCCAATTGGCTTGGTCCTTATGTCATCACAACAGTCTATGGATTAGGTGCATATCAGCTGTCAACACAAGATGAAGAAACTTTGGAAAATCCAGTTAACAACATGCACCTTCACGGGTTTTATACATAGATTTTCAGAATATCCCAATATAAAAAAAAATAAAAATACAAAAATACAAAAAAATCATAAAAAAAAAAAGAAGAAAAAAGTAAAGAGAAATAAATTCATCCAACGGTGAAAACCACTTTGGTGATGCCCTGGGATAGTACCATGGTGAAAACCAGGTTACTAGTGCTATGTGTAGAGACATTGCTCCTCCCTCCTTCAATATTCAATCTTGTCCTTTCACTTCGCACACACTCACAGTCTATGCATCCATAACAAATTTACTCATTCCCATCATGGCTTGTTATTGATCTACCTAAGATTGGTTAGCATTGATAATAAATCTCTCTTTTCACCCTTTCCTTCCATAATAAATCAAGTCCAATCTATAACTGGGGCAAAATCCCAAATCTAGTGATGGAAGTGGTACCTTGAGTATCGCATGTTTTGAGGAGAATCGTCTTTTCGTTCCTCCTTTTCGCTCACAATCCATAATAAAAAGTCCTTTGCATTGCCAATCTGCAGTAAAGTTCCGATCTTCTTCACAATAAAGTATTAGTTTCATGGATTCACTCATTTTCAAATGAGACACAAGCAACAGTGGGCTTTCAACAAATCAAATCTTTCAGCAAACTTTGGCAACAACATGGTTTTCAGCATGATCTATCATTTATCAAGATGACAACATTGTGGCCAAATCAAACATGTTAACATATGTGGCAAGAAACACAAATAACCTGAGGATTTCATTGTGTGTTGGTGTCAAGTCTTGGTTTTCTTTTGATTTCATCTTTTTGGTGACATGTCTTTTAGCTTTTCTAGGATGTCTCTGACTAGAAGTTATATCTCTAGGATGTCTTTGACTAGAAAGGCGAGGATGGGATATGTTCACCTATTGTTTTGTTGTCTGCAGATTGTCTCTTAGTAATTCTATGACTTGTCCAAGGATATGAGGACACTATGAGTCTAGTGTGAACTGGGGCATTCCTTGTTTGCAAATGTATGATGTCCATGCAAACATGTACAATAAATTTCTAGGTCGAACCTATACCTAGATTGTCATAACCTATTTTCCATTATAAAGCTCAATGATGAGAAAGCACAAGGAGCTCTTTCACTTCCATATCTTCTACCTTCCATCATCCTTTCGTGATTGACCTCCATTTTCCTTTCCCGAGTTTGTGTAGCCCATTATCACATGAATGAGTATAATGACACACCCAAAATATCTTCATTTCATGTAGCTTGCACCTACATCATCGCATGTTAGCATATCTCATTTCATACATACATTTAGAAACCATAATCACATCACATCCTGCACACACCACTGATTAGCATATCAGATATACATTTACATTATAATCATGTAAATAATCATAGCATTTTAATAATCATACATCCATCCACATATAGTACATCCACATTTGCATAAGCATATAAAACAAAAAAGAACAAAAACATATTGTATATCATCATGTACATATTTTGCATCCATATCATAGTCATAACATCATAAGCATCATAGAATCATTATAAGAACATGCATACATAAACTGCATCAACATATAGAAGCACAAACACATAGGAACAAATGCATATAGTTGTCACAAGGAATGCGTCATCTCATATATATATATCAAAAGATAATGTGTCATGATACAATGATGTCAATATCTCATAAGGGTACAAAATCACCCGAAGGTGTCTACATCATTGTACAAAAACTAGATCTAAGAGAACTATGATGAACTCTCTCCCTTATTGCTAGCTGGACTTGAATGAATCTAAGCTCTTGAAGTCCCTACTCTAGGATCACCTCCTTTTTCTCCTCCCAGTGGTGTGGGTGGACCCATAACCCTTCCACTGGATGCCTGTCGTCACTAACACATTTTGGGTCATTTTCTGACGAACTATCATCGTAATTCCGACATATTAATGTCATAGATCCGACGAAATGGTGAAAAGATTTTTGTCACTCATATTTTGTCATGTTATTCGACAAACAGATTTTCGTCGGCATTCCTACGCCTTCTTTGTTGGAAGTTGACACATAATGTGGCAGTCTAATTCATTGGAATTCTGACGAAGTCACCAATCTTCCGATGAACCATGGACCAAGGTTTTCGTTGGAATTCTGACAAAAAAGGGCATTATGCTCCGATGAGAATGGTGCAATTGCAACACAAATTTTCATCACAAGTACAACATTCCTGTCGAAGCATATTACCCCTTTTCATTGGAATTCTGACAACAAATGCAAGGAAGCCCCAATGGGAATGGTGCACCTACAACAAAATTTTTCATTGCAGGTACAACATTCCTATCGAAGCATAGTGCCCTTTTTTGTCGGAATTTCGACAACAAATGCAAGAAAGCTCCGACGAGAGTGTTGTGCCTGCGATGAAATATTTCATCACAGATACAACACTCTCATCGGGGCCTATGTTGGGCATGTCCATTAGAATTCCGATGAACAAGCTATATTTAAAAAAAAAAATTGCCATTAGGGAATATAAAGCATTGCAAATATGGAATATGATTTGATAAGCTTTCTCAAATATTGAACTACCCCTATATAACTCCTTACCTGAATGATTATAAGTTTACACTCTCTGGATAGCCTTTTGCACCTACCCCGATCTTATATGTTATTCCAATAGAGCCTGCATGGCTACAACCTACCCCTATATGTGTGTCGGGATAGCTATACTCTATCAGGATTATAAAATATTACTATTCTGCCTTTAGTGACTATTTCAATAGGCATCTCATCATTTAAGTTCGGTATAACTATGTCTATAGCCATATTTAATACTGACTTATTAGATCAGGTTAGCTATCCCGATATATACATAGAATGTTACTTAATGAGGATTATTTTGCTGATCTTTCTTAGGTCTATCAGGGATTATTCTTATATGATTTTAGTTATTGTATGTGAGGTCTTGTATTGAGTTAAAGAAAACTTTTGTAGCTTCAACCTTTCACTTATGCCAAATACAAAAGCTTGGTGATGACTGACATGTTAGGCGTATTAGGTATTGTTACTAGATTTTGGGGTATCAACAGTAGGATAGAAAAATGAGGATGATGCCCCCTCTAGAGGGTACTTGAGAAAAAAATAACATGAGTGGTCTTATAATGATTACAATGATTTAGGGTTAAAGGGGTATAAGGTTTAGATGAATGAGAACATGATAGTATCATAGCAGCAATATGAATAAATATTTGATAGTCCCAAAGTCTCATAGACCTACAATACACAATCAAAATAGTAACATCATTTAAACAAAGGGACAATTCACAATTATATAGAGTATCAAGAGTATCGATCACAATAGAATGCAACCATTGTCACAAAATGTAAAATATCAAGCTATATTGATAGTTTAAAGCCTCAACATAAAACCAAGATAAGTATTAAAGCAATTAAGAGGTGTATGAGAAATTATGGTAGTTAGGAAAGAAAAAACACAAGAAAATGTATAACATCATAAAATCCAGTCATATGATAAAGGTATTAGGGACATATTTCAACATCAATGAAGAAAATGCCTTATCAAGGGACAATGATATTCATAAGATTTAAAGTAGTCACTAGGATGAAAAGGTGACCCTTGGAGTTACCAATTGAGTTGAACATCTAGTGAATATGATGAAACTAGTTCCTAAACAAGATAGACTGAAACCTAAGATTGAACCTAATATCACCTTTACCCAAAGTGGTAACTCAAAGCATACAGCTGATGGACCAATATACATTACTGCTATAACTAATGACAAACCCACATGTAGGGTGCTTTTTGATCCACTACATATGGTTAAGATGAATACAAAAGAATATCTTTTAACATATGCATTATATCGAGACAATGATAATAAATCTGAAGTCTTGGTTAAGGTGCATGATGGTTTCACTTGTCTCACCATTGGTTCCATCACCCTCAAGTTAAAGTTGAGTTTAAAAGCTTAGATGTTCCTTTTACCATTATTTCTACCTTAGACCAATTTTATGTGAAGTCGGCTCATTTTTTAAGGCAGTGCCCTATGTAGTCCATTAAAATGTTGAAGTTCTCAGTTCAAGGACAAGTGTAAACTATATTTCATAGTGGGTTCTAGCCCTTGTTTAGATGTGGCATTCTCGTATTTGTATCTTTATTCTTCCATATGTTGTATACGTGTGTTGTATATGTGCTTGTGTTATCTTTTTGTGATGATGCAAAGCATTGATACTTTTTGGTCTCTTCCATGTTGACCTAAAAGGACCCTTTGCTCCTCATGTATTCTTCCTCTAATATTTTTCATCATCAAAGTTCAGGTATCTATGAACAAAGATTCAAGAAGCAACCACAAGAGTATAGGAGAGATCTGAGAAAAAAAACATGAAGGAATACAAATTGTAAAGTGACTGATTTTGTGTCTTAGATTGCTAAAGACAACAAGATTGGAGTTGTTTGGGTGGATATAAGAGTGAAAATGAACTTGGAAGGTTTGAGGAAAGTAGTAAGGGGTATGAGGGGTTAGTGCAAACCCTTTGCAAGGCATTGTGGCCCTTTGGTGGATCAGATTGGCCATTATTAATATGACTGTCCTAAAAAATTAGACTAAGATCTTATGAATAAGATGCAAAGAGTGGGTTTGATGATCGGGAAACAATTGGGAAAGGTGTGTGAAGAACTTTAGTGACCCTTGGAGGTGCTAGAAAGTCCTGGTGGGAGGAGAGGACCCCATTTGTCATGACTGTCCTAAAGATAGTAAACCTGCAGTAAATGTTGTTGAATCCCTTAGGGTGGATGGGGGGGTGTAGAAAGGTAGTTTGGTCAAGAAAGAAGAGTCTATTGGAATTGTGTTGTCATTGATGTCAACCGGTATATGATGGCTACTGGTATAAGAGATGTATGCGCAACATTGTCATTGATGCATACCAGATGTGATGTCTTTGATGTCACCTATCTTAGCAGGTCAACGGTAAGGGAGAGAATACCATTGGAGTCATCAGTACACAAGTTAGTGTTTGACTTGTATTGAAGATATGGGCATGAGCCCGGTATGATATAACAACCAGTAAATGATGACATCTGTAAGAGAGCAAGATGCTGGTTGGTTGATTGTGATGAAGAGGGGGAATTCTATCTAAATTACATCAACGTCGGAGGTGAAGTATGTGCAAGTCACCGGTATGCTATGTGGATGTCAAACAACAAGACTCCCACTGGATAAAGATGCAACCACCATTTAAAGAGATGACTGAAAGTTATTGTTCCCCAATTGGATCAAATGTGCCTATTTGAAGATATGCTGCTCATACAGGGTAGCCACATTGGTGCATTACAGGATGCAAATGACAATGATCCATTCCCACTGGTAAGTGGAGCTTATCTACTATTATGCATGGTGTGCATCATAGTCCTCTAAAATAAGAGAAAAGAGTTAAAGGTAGGTGATTGAAGGCTCACACTGGATCTACCAGTGAAACAAAAGAATGCCCCAGGTGCATGAAATTAGAGATGTGCACCAGATCAAAAAGAGTTGGCATGTTGTGCTACAAAGACATAAAATTAAGAGTAAAGAAGTGATGGGTTTGTCACCTTGACAAATTGACTGAGATGATGTTCGGGCTGCTGAAGAAGAAGGTAAGGTCAACCTACTATAGACAAAGAGTGCAACCAGAATGTAGATGCCTCTGATGGAAATAGTTGAAGGTTGATGACATGGTGTCATCAAAGTGCCTACCAGCAAGTATGTAAACTGGTAAGAAAGAAAAGAGGCTAAGTGATGTACTCCTACCTGATGAAGATGAGCATGTGGTGGATTGATATGTGTGTTGATTGGTTGATTGTTCCATCAGAAGAGAAGAAAGGTGCAAGGTTGATGACAAACCAGTTGGGGTATAACCAACAAGGTTTGTGAACCAGCAGATGAACTTAGTTTCGAGGTTGGTCAGTGATCTTATCCAAACTGACACAAATGACCTAGCAAAGGTGGATGCTAATAAAGATGCCATGTAGAGTTGATGTGGCAAGCATGCATGCACATGTCT
The DNA here is from genome assembly GCF_030272615.1 of Cryptomeria japonica. Lineage (NCBI taxonomy): Eukaryota > Viridiplantae > Streptophyta > Pinopsida > Cupressales > Cupressaceae > Cryptomeria > Cryptomeria japonica. The sequence goes on from NC_081411.1 coordinate 518,848,878, forward strand.
GCATGTTGAGTTGGTAAAGTGTCAGGCAACAAGGTAGATGGTGAAAGGTCGACATTTATGTTGACTACGTGATTCACAGGATGTGTACCAGAGGTTTGTGGCTTGAGGTCAAATGGACAACAGAGATCCAGGATAGACTAATTGACCAGATCAAAGTAGGTGAAGGATAACACAAAACCATTCTTTATGATTGACCAAGAGATCAATTGACATGTTAAAAGAAGATTACAAAATGAGGAAGGCATGTTCTCTAAGGAACGATAATGGCAGGATTGATTGATGAGTTGTAGTTCATCAATAAAGGAGATCCGATCTGATGAGGTTTGATTGGATTTAGTTTGCCTCAAGGTAGATGAAGAAACCCTAAGCGCCTGAAGTTTGAATTAGTTTTTGGTGGGAAAACCAATTTATAAATTTGCATGCCAAAATCAATGAAGGCTGTTGCTAAATGAGTGTTGCTGCATGTGAGAGAAGAAATTAGTCAAGTGCTCAATGAGTATCAGAGGAGAGACTATGTGAGAGAGAATCAAGTTAAGTTCAACTGGTAAGAGTGAGGCAATCAGTAGTCTGCAAATGAGTCTGTGAGAGGAGGATATCAGTGAGGAAAGGCCAACAGAGAAGAGCCATAAATTATTGCAGAGAAGACAAGTTGAGAACCAGCACGAATCAGATGGTAGACATCTGATTAAGTTATCAAGACTAGTGGTTGATAGCAGTTTAGTAGAGAGAAGAGAGAACCGTTAGAGAGCAGAATCGATAGAGAGAAAAATCGACAAAGAAGAAGAAGAGACTGAACTGGTCAAGGTGTAGCAGAGAGTAAGTTGCATCAAGAGAGTTTATTGCAGCTGAGAGATGAGTAGAGAACTGATAGAGAATTAAAGAGAGGAGAACCGAAAGAGAGGTTTGCATAAGAGTTACAAAGCTCCTTTTGTAACAAGGCTATAGCTTGTATAATTGATTATTTTCATTGAATTAAGATCACTGAGTTGGAGCTCAGTGCAGGGGTTGGTGCTCCTTGGGTTGGTGCCCTAAACATTGTAATGAGATTTCCATTGTGAGGTTGGATTGGAGTAGTAGACTCCAGTAGTATTCTCACTGAGGTATTTCCCATCTTGGGTTTTCCTCGTACATTTGGTGTTATGTGATGTCCCTTTCATGTATGATTGCATTTGTGTTAGTCTTTCATCTAACCAGTAAGTTTGCTTTCTGTTAGATCTATTAATTGGTATACACACATAGGATAGATTAGGGAAAAGTTTGTAAATCACCGATTCACCCCCCCATCTCAGTGGCACATTGTATCTAACAATTGGTATCAGAGCCTAGGTTCCCGGTTGATAAGGTTTCTCCAGCTTGGGTAGATTTTGGCTTAAGGACACAATGGTCTATTTAGTGTCAATCCCAATTTCGGTATTTGATAGTTTAAATTATTCCATTTGGAGTTGTAGAATGAAAGTATTCTTAGCCTCTCTAGGGTATGATGTTTGGATGTCAGTTGCCAATGGTCTCCCCCGTCATGTTAGTCCTTCCACTAGCCTTGAAGCTGAATGAATATATAGGTGCAATGAAGAAGCCATGAAGGCTATATTCAGTGGTCTCTCTAGTGATGCTTCTTCCTAGGTGGACAAGTGCAAATCAACAAAGAGTTTGTGGGATAGATTGAAGAAGCTCTATGGTAATGAGCTGACTACTGCTGAATCAGATTGTGGAAGCAAGAAGAACCGTGAAACATATACATGTGTGAGTGATGAAGGCAGATCTGTTAGCAACCACAACAATGATGAAGAAGGAACCCACCTTTTCATGGCTTAAGATTCAGAAGATGAGAGACACACATCTGAGAATGATCATGCAGATCATTCCCACTGGCAAGATTTTGTTTGGCAGTGATAGTGAAGGTGAAGAAGAAGAAGAAGAAGTTGATCTTGAAGGAGAACTTGTAAGTGCACTCGAAGAACTTAGTAGAGTGAGGAATGAGGATAAATTATTCAAGAATATTACAATTGTGGAGAAAAACCGGTTGGTCAGACGCCTTGAAGAATCGAAGAAATGTGTCTCATAATTAAAGACTCAACAAGAAGACACCAAGGTGTATCGGTGTAATGATATAGCATCTGAGCTAGAAGTCAAGGATAAAGAATATCTACAGCTAGTAGGAGAAATGGAGATTCTCTGAAATGACCTTGAGAAATGTCAGGATGAGCTCAAGGTGAGAATTCAGTTTGATGGCAGAAATTTGATGCCTTGGATAAGATGCTAAAGAAACAAAAGCATGCCAAGGATACTAGTGGATTAGGAAATGGTGCCAGTGAATGCTCCACTAGAAAGATTGTCCCCCACAATGACATTTTGTTTGTCTCCTCAAATAGAGATAACAAGGAGCAAACCTTCACAGTTAGAGATTCTTCCTGGAAGAAAGTAGATCGAACCACAACCAGTGAAGACATGCAGACAAGGATGAAGATCGAAGGTGCAAGAAGAAGGTACAATGCAAATGCCAAAGGAAAAGGGAATATGGGAGAAGATAGCTTCACCAGAAGCAAGAACATGAGAAGACAACAAAGAAGACCTCCTACCAGTAGAGGACAAGGAAATGCTACCACCCACAACACAAAACAACTGTGGGAAAAGAAGAGATCAGATGGAAGGGTTGCAGAGCATGGATAGTCTAGGATCCATTCTTGGAGAAGTAGAAAAGGAGATGCCAAACTGATAAGATCTCCCCATGCATGGTAGAATAAGTTTGTAATTTATTAAACTCCCTTCTTAGGTTATCGCTTTGCATGTAATGGTTATGGCCATATGGTAGAATAATGTAGGAAGGGATCTAGAAGGAATAATATAGGATCTCATAGGTATTATGCATATGATAAAAAGGTATCAAGGAGTAGAAACATGCATAATTCCTCTCCCAGTTATACAAATAGTGTTTGTTATAACTGCAATAGATTTGGCCATAGAAGTTATGGGTGCAGAAAGAAACACTCACAGTTCCATGGCAACCAATGGAACAACCATGCTCAGTACAGTTGCAGTTATAGAAGACATGAGAAACAAAGACCTGCATGGAACAAGATGAGAAGTGTATTTGCACATGTAAGGAATCCATGGAGACCAACAACTGACTACAATGGCATGATCAGAAAAGAGAGAGAAAACCAGTATGTTAGAAGGTTCCCAAATCATGAGATTGGCATGGATGCTATGTGATACTATAGCACTGCTTCCATTTATGTGGTAGAATCCGCAAATGGAAGGAACCATTAGCAAAAGAAGGTAAGACCTATTCCCAAGACTAAATTTGGGAAGGAAAGTGAAGTCATGCAAGTATGGAAGAAGAAATAAGAGAGTAGGACCTCAGACTGCCATTGTGTATTCAATGCAGAGGTAATATCTCCTAAGGCTTAAAGGAGATGCAATACACTAGGGGGAGTAGTACACTGACCTTATCATTCACCCCCTCAATGAAGAAGGACACATGGAAGAACAAGCTGCTGTCGTTATGAAGGAAAGAAATGAGAAGATAAGTGTGTGTAGTGGATGCCTTGGCTACACACCTACAGATCAGAGATGGATCACTACTGCATGTCTCAATGGATGGGTAATTTTTAATTGAGATCAGATGCAAAGTGACACAAAATATCAAGAGTTACAAGAAGGTGTTCCAATAGTGATGATGGACCGGTACAAGAAATCGGTATGTGTAGGATGTTACCAATAAGAATGCTAACAGGTACTTGCAGGTTATTTAAGACAATGAAGTTCGAGATCATTACATTTGCCCTGGTAGCATGGAAGGAGGAGTTTATGTCTCAGGTGGTGTTGATGAAGACTTGAATGACACAAGTTGGCCCGATTATTGATTGTGATCATTTCATATGTTGTGGTGAAAATTGTGGAATTGATAAATCATTAGATTGATCACATATGCATAGCTCAACCAGTATAAAGGGCAAGTTAATTCCGGTTTTGAACTTGATAGGAAATAAGGACTTGAGATGTATGACTCAAGGGGAGTTCAAGTGCTTATGAGGTAGAATCAGTATGCTTTAACTTATGGATGTACCAGTTGCATCAATTGTAGAAGATGTAAATTATTGTAGGAATACCCAAGAGAATTTCATGATTAAGGGTATCTACTTTCCCAATTGATAGCAGTCATAGTACAATCACATTTGATTCTTAAGATCAATTGGTATCAGAAGGGTGATGACACAGTTTGACCAACAGGTATGTTGTATTCACTGACACATGGGCCTTCAATTGGCTTCAGTCTTGCATATACATTAGGTATCTGGTTTGCATATACACTTCAGTGCTGAGCAATTGGTGTTAGTTGATGATCGAGCCCTCTATCTCAAATGTTGTGATTTGATAGGACACAAAGTATGAAGGTTAAAGGAGATAATGCATCTGGTAGAGAAAAAGGGGAGAAAAAATCTATATTAGTACTCAGTAGACACAAGGAGGACAAAAACCTTATCTATATTAGTACTCAGTAGACACAAGGAGGACAAAAACCTTGATAGTGTCCTTTGCCATTGTTGTCAAAGGGGGAGAAAGATTTTGTAGTATGTCAGATACTACATGTGTTGACATCAATGCCAAAGGGGGAGATTATTGGCATTGTGTCGTCATTGATGTCAACCGATATAGGATGGCTACCGGTATAAGAGATGTATGTGCAGTATTGTCATTGATGCATAGCGGATGGGATGCCTTTGATGTCACCTATCTTAGTAGGTCACCGGTAAGGGAGAGAATGCCATTGGAGTCACTGGTACACAAGTTAGTGTTTGAATTGTGTTGAAGATATGGACAGGAGCCCGGTATGATATAAAAATCGATAAATGATGACATCTGTAAGAGAGAAAGATGCTAGTCAATTGATTGTGATGAAGAGGGGGAATGTTATCTAAATCACATCAGCACTGGAGGTGAAGTATGTGCAAGTCACCAATATGCTGTGTGGATGTCAAACAGTAGGACTCCCACTGGATAAAGATGCAGTCACCATTTGAAGAGATGAATGACAATGATTATGCCCCAACCGGATCACATGTGCCTGTTTGAAGATATGCTACTCATACAGGGTAGCCGCATTGTTGCATTATAGGATGCAGATGAAAAGGATCCACTCCCACTAGTAAGTGGAGATTATCTCCTATTATGCATGGTGTGCATCATAGTCCTTCGAGATAAGAGAAAAGAGTTAAAGGAAGGTGATTGAAGGCTCACACTGGATCTACCGGTGAAACAAAAGAATGCCTCAGGTGCATGAAATCAAAGATGTGCACCGAATTAGAAAGAGTTGGCATGTTGTGCTATCGGGATGAAAAAAGAAGAGCAAAGATGTGATGGGTTTGTCACCTTGACAAACTGACTGAAATAATGTCCGGGTTGTTGAAGAAGAAGGCAAGGTCGAGTTTCTTTAGACAAAGAGTGCAACTAGAATGTAGATGCCTGTGATGGAAATAGTTGAAGGTTGATGACATGGTGTCATCAAAGTGCCTATCGGAAAGTATGTGAACTAGTGGCAAAGCAAGGAGGCTAAGTGATGTGCTCCTACTTGATGGAGATGGGAATGTGGTTGATTGATGTGTGTGCTGACCAGTTCAGTGTTCCACCAGAAGAGAAGAAAGGTGCAAGGTTGATGACAAACCAGTTAGGGTATAACCGACAGGGTTTGTGAACCGATAGATGAACCTGGTTCTGAGGTTGGTCTGTGATCCTATCCAGACCAACATAGATGATCTAGCAAAGGTGGATGTTGATAAAGATGCCACGTAGAGTTGATGTGGCAAGCATGCATGCACAGGTCCAAATGTTGAGTTGGTAAAGTGTCAAGCAATGAGGTAGATGGTGACATGTCAACATTTATGTTGACTATGTGATTCACGAGATGTGTACCAGAGTTTTGCGGCTTGAGGTCAAATAGATAACAGAGATGCAGGATAGACTAATTGACCAAATCAAAGTAGGTGAAGAATAACGTAAAACCATTCTTGATGATCAACCAAGAGATTAGCCGACAGGTTAAAAGTAGATTGTAAAATGAGGAAGGCATGTTCTGGAAGGCACGACAATGGCAGGATTGATTGATGAGTTGCAGTTCATCAATCAAGGAGATCATATCTGATGATATCTGATTGGATTTACTTTGCCTTGAAGTTGATGAATAAACCCTAACCGCTTGAATTTTGAATTGGTTTTTAGTGGGAAAACCAATTTATAAATATGCATGCCAAAATCGATGAAGGTTGTTGCTGAATGAGAGAGTGTTGCTACATGTAAGAGAAGAAATTAGTCAAGTCCTCAATGAGTATCATAGGAGAGACTATGTGAGAGAGAATCGGGTTGAAGATTTCAATCGGTAAGAGAGAGGCAATCGGTAGTCTGCAAATGAGTCTGTGAGAGAAGGATACCAGTGAGGAAACAACCAATAGAGAAGAGTCATAAAAGATTGTCGAGAAGACAAGATGAGAACCGATAGGAATCAGATGGTAGACATCTAACTAAGTTATCAATACCGGTAGTGGAGAGAAGCAGTGTAGCAAAGAGAGGAGATAACCGATAGAGAGAAGAACCGATAAAGAAGAAGAAGAGATTGAACTGGTGAAGGTGTAGCAGCAAGTAAGTTGCATCAGGAGAGTGTGTTGCAGCTGAGAGATGAGCAAAGAATCGACAAAGAATTGAAGAGAGGAGAACCAATAGAGAGGTTTGCATAAGAGTTACAAATATCCTTTTGTAATAAGGCTATAACTTATATAATTGATTATGTTCATTAAAGATCACTGAGTTGGATCTTGGTGCAGGGGTTGGTGCTCCTTGGGTTGGTGCCCTAAACATTGTAATGAGATTTCCATTGTGAGGCTAGATTGGAGCAGTAGACTCCAACAACATTTCTCACCGAGGTTTTTCCCATCTTGGGTTTTCCTCATACATCTGGTGTTATGTGATGTCCCTTTCATGTGTGATTGCATTTGTGTTAGTCTTTCATCTAATCGGTAAGTTTTCTTTCTATTAGATCTGTTAACTAGTATACACACATAGGATAGATAAGGGAAAAGTTTGTAAATCACTAATTCACCCCCCTCCCCCCTCTCAGTGGCACATTGTGTCTAATAGAGTCTTGAAGGGGGTTGTGTATGTGTTTGAGAGAAGTCTTACACATTTTGAGTTGATATTTGATGAAGAGAAAGAGTATTATTTAAGGGGTAGTCCTAGTTGAGTAACAATGTGAAGTTTGAGGATGTTTGTGAGTTGTAGAACAAGATTGTGGGTTCAAGAAGGTTAGATATGTGTGGAAGAATGTGTGAGTGTGGTTGATCTTTCTCCCAAACAAACTCAACCAATTAGGGAGATGTTTCTCCCAACTCACCTATTCAAACAAGGTGATTACCCTTCCCAAGCTTCAACAACCCTCACAAGGCCACTAGGTACTCACAAGGTTTACACATCCCAACACTGCACTCATGCTTCCTAGCCCTCATCCAACCATTAATACACATTATTTTAGGCTTACTCAACTTTCCCAAGGCCAACTTGAGGCTCTCCACTTCCTAATTCACACCAAACCCCGAAATCCTACCCACACAAGGATACCTCCTAAAGGACTCCTAATTTCTAATCATTGATCTCAGACTTAGACAACTATTTGGTGTATTCGGTGACTACCCTTTTAAAAAGTTAAATGAATATTTTCCTATGTAATCAGAAATATGAATATAAACAATAAAATCTATTTTCTGTAATTAACAATATACATATAAACAACAAAATCTTAATCAAGTACCTTACCTTTGATGGTCTCCACTAAGTAACTTCTTGTTTTGTTGTTTGTGTTGGCTCTGTTGGACCCTGCAATTAAGAGTCAACACATATTATTCAATAAGATTAATAGTGGAACATAATGAAATATTGAAAAGTGTGTTACCCTATTTAGCTTCTCTTTGTTTCAAGAATAGTTTAATATTCTCTACTTAATAGGGCCAACCATGTGAAGGTGGAAGCTTATTTGGCCCTTCCCCCCCTAAAATCACTCTAAATTCCCTGTTAACATATAACATTCATTCATTCTTTCATCCATTAATAAAATATAACATTACATTCATTCACACATAAAATTTATTCATTATCAAATAATACTATTACAGTCATTTATTTTTTTAATTTTTTTTGAATCTAAGTAAAGACTAAGTGTTGCATCGTTTTCTTCATCATTTTTCTCCTCTTCAGTTCTTATGCCCTCTGCTCACGATCTTAATGTATGCCTAGTTCTGTACTCATGACGAGGATGCCTAGGCAAAGGGGGTCCACTACAATAACAAAGAAATGGGTTAAATTCATAATAGTTTTTATTATGGTTACAAGTATTTCATTAATTAAAAGAACATTATAGGGGTTCTCTTTACTTGATGGGGCCACATCATCTTCCTGATCATTTTGTCTAGCCTCATCCTAAACATGCTGAACACCCTCTATATCCTCTAGAGTTGAAACACGAAAGGTTACATTAATCAATACACCAATTGCAATTAAATTCGTTTAAAGGAATAAAAGTGGTCCTCTTTACCTGATGGGGGCACATTACGTTCCTAATGTTGTCTACCTTGGTCATGATCCACTTGTTCAACATGCTCTACATGCTCTAAAATAAAAACAAAAAAGGTTACATTAATTACTACGCCAATTTCAAATAAAGATGTTTAATTGTATTAATAATTACATAAAAAAATTGTATAACACATGAATACCTCCAGTATCAGGATGCACACCATGACCTTCATCATGTGTAGGTTGTGTTCCACCCTTAGCAGATTGAATTCCAATGCCATGTGCATTGTTATCATTGCTTGCTTATTTAAAACAGATAGAGTCACTTTATGTTGGAAATTAACATCGAATAGATTATTGCTCAAGTATTCAGTTTTTAATAATTTTCATTTAGCTTATTTACCTGTGTGACAAATGCATCAGAATCTTGTGTTTTCCCACTCAATTCTCTTAGGCATTTAGCCACGGCTCCATATCCTTGGTGGAAGGCAATTTTCATGTCATCTTTTGTGGGTGCTCTATTGAATTTAGAGCCATGCATTTTTTCTTAATATCATGAATTTTGCATCTATGGTTTGATTAAAAAAAAATGTTTGCAATTTATTATTTTGATGCGGTATTTCATTTATTGATACTTACAATTCATGCGACAACTTTCATATAACCACCAAAGCCAAGTTTGTGTTTCCGACGATTTTCTAGTCTTGCCTTAGTTGCCTTCGATGTGTCCAGAAACCTATGGAAATTTTGAAATATGTTAGATTATGTAAATATAAAGAGTAATTACATAATTACATTGTTAATAGTATCACATACCTTCCTTTGCTCAGTGGTGTATGTCCTTTTCTCTTTTTAGCTTTCTCCTTTCCATGTGAAACTAGGTCCTTACACTCCCTCTCTGGAATCATGGGGGGATGCTCATACTTTCTGTTCTTCTCTAAATGTGTCCTATATTGGTCCCTCACATACTTTAGATATGTGCCATCTTTCTGAAGGACCTTGGTTTTGTTTAATGTGTCATTTCTGAATAACACAACCAAAGAGTTTATGAGTTCATCTTTAAATTGTTTATTTTGGGCATTCCACCATGTATGTATGGTGGGACCAAAGATCTCCAATGTAACATTATTTAGATGTTTATAAAAAGCATCATTGCCTACAAAAAAATTATGGGATCATTAGTACAAAATGAGTGATCAATAAGTAAATTACAATTGGATTATATATAATAAAGTACCTAGAACCTTCTCTATCTTTATGGGAACAAGATCATAGGTCACCACAAATGTGATTGATAATGTTCCCGTACTAGTAATATAGGAAGATCTAGGAAATTCTACTAAAATATCACCACTAGTGGCCTCTGCATCCCCAGGTACATGTCCTGCTGCACAGGTTGGTGCAGTACTTAATGACTGCATGTTGCATGTTGTTGACATTGCAGTTGGAAATATAGGTATGGATGATGGGGTCGGATGAGGTGGTGAATGCACAAGAACATGGATAACACCTGAAGATTAATATATTGAATATACAATACATTAAATATATGAGCAATAACACATTAACGAAAGGACAGGAACATGTAAAAATGTGAATTGGTGTATGCACAGAACATGGTCATCACCTGAACTACCTGGAGTACCCTGATCATGGCCACCAGCTTCATGAGGATGCAAAAATTCCTGTAAAAACAACACGTACATATTTTAGTTCATGACATAAAAGAGTATAAAATTAAACCATGAATGAACTTATGTTATAATTAAAGATTTCATGACTGCTTACTTGCATGTTTTTTTCTCTCTTTGTCAATTGTTTCACCCTCTCTTGTATCTCATCAGTTTGAGGGAAAATAAAGAACAATTTAAGAATTTCTTTATTAATTTTTTTTTGTGTTTTTCTTATCATTTCAGCAGGGTTTGTGGAATATGCGATTTCATCATCATAAAATAGTGAGTTCACCTCTGTATCAATGTTCTTAGCTATTGTAGGTGTCTTTCTCTGAACATCCATCCATGACAAGAATATTAGTAACATTATCAAAATTAACCCAAAACCCCAAAGAAAAGAACATTATAATATAACATTTTGCTTGCATCTAATTTTTACAATTACAATGAGGTTTACCTGCTTGGTAAAAGTGCCCAGAGCTACATCCTGGTCTGTGCTATGTGTCAGATCAATGTCATGCTATGACAAAAATTAAATATAAAAAAACATTAGTGAAATGAAACCAATAGACTTACCAAAAAAACTTATTAATAAAATGGTATATTGGAGTCATTAATTGGAGGTTGGATTAAATGGTATATATAAGTACGTACCACCCCCATGATAGTAACTTTGTTTGTATCTATGCGATTCAAATTGTAATCGATTAGTAGCTCTTCCCCTGCACTTATTGATTTTATTGCACATACGAATACACAGTTTCCCTCGCGCGCTTGGAATATGCAATTGGGTTGCTTATAAGTTGACCCAGGTCATGTACTATTTATAAAACCCATAACATTCCATATTGCTTTTGGCCTTCTGTCAATGTACATAGCCACTCTTTTACTGTGATCATTATCCTTTAGTTGTATATAATTTTCTAACAGTGCATACCTATGCATACTTCATGTATATTGAACTAGTTGCATCCAATTTTTGTAATTGTAATAGGGTCCGACATACTCCATCAATTCAACAACTTTGTTGTAATAGACCTTTATGTCGTCCATGGAAAATAGGCCCAAACCATGTAATGACGATGGTGCTATGTGATACATCCTCCCATTAACACAAAAATCCATGTTTATTGGAGGAAGTTCCTTGGGTACTCATTGTTTATGTAGATGTTTGTACCTCAAGGGCACCTCGATATTGCCTATGCTCTCATCATCATAAGAACATGACCCCCCTTGAGCAAGAAAAAAATCCATGTGTTTATGGAATTTTCTTCTAATCTTTTGACCTCTAGTTGATCTCCCTCTTTTAGACCTACTACATGTCTTGCTTTCCTCTTCTCTTCCTGAATTTCCCTCGCTTGAGGAAGACATATATGACAAATACCTATTTGGTGGTCCCTACACTCTATAAATGAGAGAGATAGTTGGGATAGGGTCGATTATTATTGTGAGAGGAAATAAATTTTAGGATTCCATGGAGAGAGATGACAAGAAGTTGTAATAAATGGTTCACCATATCTTGTTGATTTTTTGCAAATTTTGTAAATATATTTGAGGGTGGGTTGTCAAAGGTCCATTGCATGGATTGATGAGATTGGTTCATGCTTTTTCTCCAAATTCATCATTGAGGGTAATTTTGATGAATAAGTCGGCCCTAAAGTTGATGTTGAGATTTAAATTCAAATAAGGCCAAATGGGGCCTCAAGTGTTGATAATTATATTAGAGTTGCTGCTAATGTGGAGGTTTCAAAAACTGAGCAAGTTTGTTTTCCTGGTAATTTTGTAGTTTCAAAAACTCAGAAAATAGACTTTGTTGTCACTTAAAGCATATAGGAGGGCTGAGAAAGTGGAATGAGCTATACCATGTGGATGTCAAGGTGGTTTAGGTGAGAAAAAAATAAAAGTTTTGACAAAATATAGTTGCTAAAACCTGACTTATTATTAAACCACTCCAAGGTGGGTGTAAAGAGAAAGCAAGAAAATAATAAATGGTTTCTATAGGGTGTATTGACTTATACCTGCCGATCCATGCGAAGAATCATCACCTTTCCTTTATGTAGACTGTGCAGGATCCTCATCAAAGGGGTTCAAGTTCCTACATATGTAATTCATTTATCTTATGTTTGCTTACATCTTGTTATCACTATTTAGAAAATTGTGTACTCTTGTCCCATAGTCGGCTAAAAATCTGCAAAAGTGTGTTTGGCATGGCCTTGTTGCCCCTGTATTTCTTGGGTCAAAAGAGGGTTTAAGGTTTTTGAATTTCAACCCTTGCCTATGTTTTGTTAAACCCTCGCGTTCTATTCCTGCATTACTTTTTCCACTTAAGGAAGGGTCGGTCTATCATGAAAAGTGTCCCCCCATAGGTTTTCCCTAGGCAGTCTTTCAAATATTTTCAATCTTTACACCTTTACCTATGTTCGGTTTTAATCTTTGTCATGCTCCTTAATAATTGTGCAAGTCAATGTTGATCCTACGGTTGTCGTTGTTTTGCTGGGTAAAGATGCTTGCAGGTTAGTGTTTGCAAAATGGCGAAAAGGGTAAGTGGGCCCGACCAGAGGATTGTCCATCAAATTAAAAGACTGCATCTTGTATTGGATCCAATGACTCATGTTGCTTCACTAGCCCAAGATGCACGTGATTTACCTTTCACAAAATAGCGAAAGAGTTGGCGGGTCCCAGAGGTAAGCAGTTCCTTTGGTTAAAGGACGATCAGTTCAGAAAAGATCAACGACTGGCATTGATTCGCAGTCGAAAGATGTTCGTGTTTTACCTTTCACAAAGTAGCAAAAAGGTGGAGGGCCTAGGCAAGGTAGTCATGACAAGGGTAATAGATGAGCAAGTTTATGAGATCCTATGGTTGTCATTGCTTCACAAAGAAGAGTTTCCTAAGATTTAAAGTCTACGAAATAGTGAAAAGGTCGGTGGGCCCAAAGGACAAGCAGGTCATGGTTTTAAAGACTGATTAAGTAGAAAATGATCAGACGGCTCGCATGGATTCGCAGTCTCAAATCAAACGGAGATTAATGTTCACGAAATAGCAAAATGATGTGGTGGTCACATGGAGGATGACTTGGCAGGACAGATGGGTTGCTCCATGGAAAGAATTAGTGACTTGTCAGATGCACGTGGCTCCGAAGGGTAGTTGAGGGCCCACCTTGATTTAACCAGTGGTTATGTTGAAAATGGTAAATTAAAACATGTGGCGGCCTTAGAATGGAACCTGATGGAATTATCTAAGCTAATAGCTATCTGCCACATGACATTTATTAGCCAATGATGAAACAAAGCAAGTGGTCTCCGAGCTAAGGGCCCACTTTAAAGGTCTAAGCACGTTAAATGGTATTCATCTCAAGGAGGATCCAACGGTTGTCATTATTTTGCAACCCAAAGATGCCTACAGTTTAGCCTTCATGAAATGGCAAAAACCGTTAGCCATCATGGTTGTGCACGGTTAGTTAAGATGACTGGTGGTCACTGTAGGAAGTAAAGATCGAGCAAGTAGATGATGATTTGATGACCGACGTTGTTTCGTGTGGTAAAAGTGCACAAGGTTTAAGGTCTGCAAAGTAGTGAAAAGAAGGTAGGGCCCATCACTAATACAGAAGGACCAGAAGGAGTAAAGGCAGTGTAAGTTTCCAAGGATCCAATGATCGTCATTGCTTCGCAAAGGAAAGGTGTAGGGTTTTTAAACTCTGCGAAATGGCGAAAGAATAAAATAGAGAAAAACTCATAAGGCTTGTGATCCATTGGAGCTCATTTTTGAATTCAATTTGCGAATTCAATTCTGAGGTGATGGCCGGAGCATGTGGGATTAACTTGTCAATTCAATGCCAAGATGTCGTATTAAGGTCCGCATCAATTGAATGTTAGCATCATTTCGACACATTTGTTGTAGAGGAGCTGGTGCAGAGCGAGTTTCTTCAGGCGGGTAACAGGTTTTTATGTTTTTTCTTGCTAGTTGTAGTCTAAAAAATCAGTGTTACTGTGTGAATTTCCATGTTAAAGTTTTGTGTAAATCTCAATTGATAATTGCATTAATGGGATGACACCAAGAAGGGATTTCACGGGGAAGGTAAATTACCAAGATAGGAATATATGTGATGACTTCCTGGAACAACTAACTATGTCTACCAATGTCGGGGCCAAAGCTAAAGAATTGGTGCCAAAAACCCCTCATTTAAGAATTGGAGATGGTCTATATGACAAAGGCAATTGGTTGAGGGATCCACAGATAGGGATGTTAGGCCTGGGACTTTTTCAGGGTAGGTTTTGGTCAGAGACATTCCCCTGCCCCACTAAATAGTATATGGGAATTGGATGTGGGAAAGCTTATAGTCCCAGGGGTCTTCATGGATATAGATTTGTTGACCCTAATTGCACAAAATTATGACCCTGTAGCCAAATGTATCAGAAATACAAAGGAAGCAACCTTAATTGAGATTAATGATGATGAGTTTAGGAAGGTTTTCAAGCTTAGTGAAGTGTCCAATTATTTAGAGCCTATCAACTTTGAGACACTAGCACAGGTCTACAATGTACAAAGGGATCACCTAAGGAGTGGCCCACTAAAAGAGTTTTTTGTCAAGATAGGAGGGTTAACTATAGTAGGCCATAGTACCATGGAACCTTTCTCCCTGAATTTGTTTACTCTAAGGGCTAAGCGCATGTATTGGGCACTTTGTCAGATTTTTGGAGAAGATGCTGAGAGAAACATGCCAACCCATTACATGCTAATGATTGCACAAATTCTAAACCCCTCTTTGGCAATAACATTTGATTATGCACCTTACCTCACTGATGCAATTCATGAAGGGCTAGTAGGCATAAAAAATGGTAAGGTGGATAGGCCTTTTGGATGGTACTCCCTTCTCATGCACATGTTTTTATTTAAAGGTGCTGATTATTTTGCTAGTGAAATGGAACTAATCAAGGAAAAAGATGGTGAAGAGATGCCAGTGCAATTATGGAGCACCATTTTGTCCTGGGATAGAGAAGATGCCAGTTACCTAAAGTTTGATAGGTGCTTTGCATCTAAAATTAGGATCCTCTTGTCTATAGAAAACCCTAGGATTCCTAAGGCTCTCTTAGAATTCCTCAAGCCCAAGGAGTTTGCTGAAGGTATTAAGATTGTTCATAATTGGGGTGATATGTATCTATACCCTATTTCTATAGCTTTTAGAGTTTATGGTTTCAGAGGCACTCCATATTTATTGCCTTATCAAGTCCCATTGAAGATAGGAATTGCAGAAGTCTTAAGGAAGATTGGAGGTGTGGAAGAGGCAGAGTTGACAAATCGAGGTAAAGGGACTATTTTCCCAACTATTACCATGGCTCATCATTTTGTGATCACCAAAGGTGGCTGGAAGTATTTTGAAGAATTCTTTAAACCATATAGGTTGTCTACTGTGGTTTGAAGATTTGTAGACCCAGAAGATTTTTTCAATGGCATGTTTAGAAAGAGAGCAGTATGTAAAGGTAGGCCTCACCAATTTCATTTCCCTGAAGATCTGATTAGGAATGAATTTAATTTGGATGAGAAAGAATTGAGGAAAGAGAAATGGGTGGCATATAAAAGGGCTCTTGACTTCATTCATCAATTTGATAGCAGTTATGACCCTCTTTCTAGTTTTAATCCCTTTGAGGAAAAAATATAATTCTTAATTCTTTATTTTGAAGACCTCATCCAGACTCTGAAAGAAAAGAGGGAGGCTGTAATGAGAAATGATCCTGACAGGGTTAGACTAGTTTTGGCTAAGCCTACCTTTGTTAAGGCCATCCCACCTGGTGATTATGTAATGCATAAGAAATCAAAATACAGTGTGATGATGCTAGTGACTGGTGAGCCTTCTACTTCAAAAGGGAAAAGAGCAATTGAAGATGTCATTGACATTCAAGACTCCCCTAAAAGGCAAAGAGTGGGGAAGGAAGTGCAAACCGATGAGCCTCTATATTCTCCATCTCAATCCCCCATCCACATAGGAGATGAGCAAGCGGTGGCCGAACAGTTGTTACAGTTAGGGAGTCTCGGGGAGATTGCCTACACATACGAGGAAAGACAAGAGGGGATGCCAGAAGAGCCACCTAGTGCTGAGATGAACTTGAGTGAAGGTGAGCTCAAAGGTAAAGAGTTAGACCCAACTGTCACGCAAGCTAGTGAGGAATTCCTGGCTGATAGTAACTTTGTTACAACATGGGCCTTCATGTAATTTGTATGGAAATAGAACATGGAACAATTTAAGGCTAGATGTGAAAAAAGGAAGAGTGAGCAGCCTCACAAAGATGCAACTCTGGTGGAGGAAGAGGTAAAACAAGAAATGTTTGAAGAATTCAAGGCCATTACTCTTGAAAAGGGAAGAGAGATGGTATCAAAGGCTGATGTTTTAATCCTCCTTGAGTGGGATATAGTTGATGCTCTAGTACTTGAAGCGGTTAGGAAAGAAACCAAGCCTATGGAAGGAGTGACATTTAGCAAAGGTGATGCTGCTTTAGTCATGTGGTCTTTGAAAAAGGATGAAAATAGAAGAAGAAAAGATGCCTCAGATTCTAGTTTCCTGGGAGGTATGATTGTGGAAAGAGTCTAAGATATAGGGGTGGTAGAAGCTGCTAGCACAGTTTTAGAAACTTCAAAATTTAGTGTAGCAGTGGTAGAAAAGGAGGCAAAAGAAAAAGATAATCTCCAATTGAAATTGGAAACAATATTGAAGGCTTATAATGAGGCCAAAGAAGGAATAGCTAATCGAGACAACATCATTGTTAGACTTCAGAGTCAGTTGGCAGGACAACACCATCAGGGTGAGTCCTCTACTCTTATGATAGCTTCTTCTCCAGCAAGACCTCCACCTACGAGTCCTATCATATAATATCTCCCTTCTCCTATGCCTTCTGGTTTCCAACTAGATGAAACTATTCAACATGAGTTGGAAAAGCTGAAACAGGCTCAAGCCCTGTTTGCAAGCAAATATGAGGAAAAGGTAAAGGCTACAATTTTGAAATTTGTTGATTCAGTTAGGGCCTCTTTCATGCATATTTCTATGAAGAGGATTCTAAATATTTTGACTGAATTAAGAGAAGATGAGACCACTCTGGAACCGATTCTAAATAAGTGGATGCCTAGGGGAAAGGAGTTATAGCTTATGTGGTCAGCTCATGCAGATGCAAATGCAAATGATAGTCTCAAATCCACTCGTGAATTCATAAAATAAATGAATGTACTCTCAGAAGAAAGGGCGGGTGTGAAGAGAAACACACAATTATGGAGGGAAGAATATTCTGATCACAAATATGAGTTGTTCCCCGGGGGTTTTGTTGGTCTGACTCAGCTAAAAGAGGAGAAGGCATGGCTGGAAGAGCTGGACCACAAATTGTTCCAAAGGGTTAATGAAATCATCAATGTTGATGACACGTCCTTATTTGTCAAGACAATTGAGGAGATTGAAAAGGTAAAGTCACATTATGGTTTCATAGAGACAAAAATTGGGCAGTTAAGGGTCACTTGGAAAAGGCTAGAAGGGATGAAGAAGAATATTGTTAGCTTCTCTTGGCTGAGTGATGACATGTTCCAGGAGTGGAAGGACAAGTATACTAGACAAAGAGAAGATATTCCAGAACAATTAGAAGATGTTGAAGTGGAACAAAAAACTAAAGAGGCCGATGATATTGAAAAGGACTTGTAATTGTTTCTTGAAGGATATTGCAGTTTGTAAATTTTTTTTCCTAGGAATGTCCGAAGCTTGTATGCATCCATGATATTATAAATGGATACCAAGACTAGTAAAAAAGGGATCACAAGAAATTTTGTAAAGAAACTCTGTAGAAATATATCTGGGTTTTTTCTAGCTATCACAGAGAATACTTTGAATCATGTAAGATTAATTTTCAAAATGAATATAAAGATGCAGATCAACACTTTTCAGGCCTAAATTTGTATTGTCTTCTGGTGTGTATTCGTTAGTTTACTGGTTTCATTTTAATAATCTAGGGTTATTTGATTGAACATGGATTGCAAGGCAGTCATATGGATATGTTTCTACCTTTTCTTTTCAAGGGAGAGGAATTAAATATGCTTGAAATATCTCTATCAGTAAATCAATTGTTTTCTTGGTTTGAAT
Organism: Cryptomeria japonica; assembly: GCF_030272615.1. Taxonomy (NCBI): domain Eukaryota; kingdom Viridiplantae; phylum Streptophyta; class Pinopsida; order Cupressales; family Cupressaceae; genus Cryptomeria; species Cryptomeria japonica. The sequence goes on from NC_081411.1 coordinate 518,867,218, forward strand.
TTGATGAACAGTTTTAGTTTTTAGAGGATAGAACTCATGTATATGTCAGGCATGTATGGGGTTAGCTAAGGCCGAGGTGGTGAAATGTACGAGATTATTCAGTTTTGGAATTCTAACTTGATTTGGGTGACTCTGTAGCCTGAATAAGGCACTGGTATTTCAATTGTGGGATTCTTTTTACCTTTCTTGAAGATAAATACTTAAAATGAATACAAGTTTTTATTCTAATGTTCCAATTACATTAAGGTGATGAAATCCATGGGTTTTTGACACTGGTTTACTGTGGATCTCAATTTTAAAGTGTGAAAGTATTCACAGAAGGTACACCCACCTGAACTTTGGATAAGTTCAAAGTGTAGAAGGTTCTAAAACCTTGTTATATGTTATTCTAGAGTTCTATTTCCCCGATCTCTTCATATGCAGATAGAGTTATTCATTTTCTTATAGAAGGATAGGAGGGAAATAAAAATTTGAGAACAACACATCTTATATGAAGGTCAATCATAATCAGATTTACATAAGTCACATGATACATTTGCTAGAAATTACATAGTAGACAACATGAATAGATTTATTTCTTGTTACAATATGCAGTCATCATAGTTTATACAAATACTGGAATGAATAGTAAAGAGTATTCTTCAGGACTGTAAAAAATCAATCATTTCATCAAAATACACAATACACAATTAGGGGTGGGTAAAAGTAACTTATTTACTGATTATAATTAGGTACATACAACTAAATGCATGTTTTTCTTAAGCATTTCATCAAATGGTTCACTACTTTGCATAGACAAGGCAACAAATTGTTTGAAAAAATGTCTCAAAGAAATGTGTTCTCATGGTGATGGAATGCCATGACAATCCATTGTAATTTGACTGTCATGGTATTCCATCACCATCATTGCATTCCATCACCATGAGACCGCAAGGCATTTTTTCTGATAGTTCACTGCCTTGTCTATGTTACCACATTTTTCATACATTACTTATATTGGTCAAATAGTGCAAAACATATATTCAACATAGTTTGGAAATATTCATTTGGATCACAAATTCTCTAATTACATATAAAAATGTTTAATATCCCATAGGTCAATTTTGATCTTTTGCTTTGTATAGTAATTATAAGTAAATGGGATATTATAATTATATGTAAATGGGATATTTCAATTTCAATTTTTACATATTATTATAATATCCCATATAATAGTTCTTAATATAAATAGCACCCTTTTAAAAGAGTGCAACTCTTCATTATTTCTTCCCTTTGAAAGGGACATAAACTTTCATAATCAGGTCTGCACTTCTTATTTAAATTAGATGTGCACCTCTCATTTCCATTCAGGACTAGACACCAAGGAACTAGACAAATGCACTTAGGAACAAAATATTTAAGGACAAAGGATGAGCAGGTTTTTGAGGCAATCCTAAGTGAGGATTTGGAACACATTCTAGTGGACGACTATGAAGCCTCATGGAGGTGGAAAAAATAAGGCATTGGATAGGTACGACTAAGAGAGGGTACGAATCTGGATTCCAAACCACAAATTTGGATTCAGACTGATAGAGGTGATCATGATAGACAAAAATAAGGCTTCGATTATCATGAATGAAGGGACATTGGGAGAAGGTGGCAAGAGATTAGGACACTTCAAATCCAAAGATGGATCTATTTTTCAAAGGATATCAGATTTCTTTCTCTTTAAGAAAGAGCCTGTTGTTTGATAAGGACAGGAAATCCGCATCTTGAAAATAGAAGGATCTAATTAGTCTTTTTTGAGATTCTTGTCATTTCAAGGGATCATAAGGTTGAGGTTAAATAGGAAGTCAGATTGAGCAATGAATGTAGGAGGAGAAATGAGGGAAAATGGTCCATCACTTTGGGTTGAGTTGCCTATGTGCGGAGGAGACATTTCAGCAGCAATGCATGAGACTTTTTAACTTAGATGAGCTCACTTGGGATGCAATGTGACATCTATCCAGGGGTAATTTGGGTGGGGATAGACACTGGTGCGATGGTTTCATTTATGTGGTGATTCCGTGCCCAATGGTTGACATCCTTGATTCCAAGGAAGCATGCATATAGATGATCGATGGCTTCTTAAGATCAGTCAATGGGTAGGCAGTAGCAAGTGCTATTTTGGACTTGGATTCAAGCAGTTGGACTAGTGTTCCGGACATGTACTTCAATCAAGAATATTACATACTAGATCCACTAGGGAAAGAGTCTGAGTCAGAGGACAAGGATGCTTGGGAGGCCAGGATTGTGTGAGAAAGGGAGAAGGATTTCATGGCAGAGGCTTGGGAGGTGTTCTAGGTGGGTGTTAAAAACCGTGACTTGGGGCCCTTCAAGAGATTCCTTTCAACTGATCAATTTATTTATTTAACTTGACTATTTCAAGTTTATTAGATTGACCTTCTTTTACCAAAAAATGAATTTGTGCTTTGTTAAATTTAGCAATATTTACCCCTAAATCTGCTGTCATCATGGGGTCTGTTTCACCAACATTTAGGGTCATGATGTGTCCAAAGGCCTTTTGTGTATCAATGACTATGAGCTTCTTATTTGGAGGGTATAGTGACCATATTAACATAGAATATTTGTCAAGGTTGTACAATGATCCCATGTATACTTGGGTCACACCCTCAGGAGACAATTTATGTTTAGCATCAATGTCATGTAGAAAACTATCAAATACTAGAGTTGAAGTCAGATCCCATCCTAGAAAGATTACCACACTTGCATCTTGAAGTAGCTTCCTTCCTCTTTTAGGAGTCATTAGGTTCATTTCTTATGCTACTTCATTCTCTAGGGTGGTTGAAAATTGTTATTCATTTGAGGTGTTTACCTCTCCAACACCCTCTCTGATTGCTTTACCTTTCACTCTATATAAGAAAGACATAAATTCAGGAGGGCTTATAAAATTATCATCATATACAAAATCATTGCAGGCCAATTGCCTTGGGTCATCTTCCACTAGGATTCCTTCATCAGGATCCCTAATAAGTGACACCTACTCTTCAATTAGTATCATAGAGAATTGTTCAAATGAAATATCTTTTGATGACTCTTCTTCATCTGAGGATGACATTTCAACAATTTGATTTTCTCTAGCTTTTTGTTCAATCTCCCTATTATGATTGTCAATGGCCAGTTCAACCTCCTTCTCATCCATATTCCTTATTAAATCATCCCTTAAATATGGGATGTGATCATAATCACCAAGTTTTTGCTTCTTTTTTACTGAATGAATATATCCTTCTGGATCAAAGTTCTTTCTTGGAGCACCCAACTTCATATTATAATGGAACAATTTGTTCCATGTGAGCTCTTGTCCTTCTCTTCCATTCACAATGAATTCTCCAACACATAGAGTCCCAGGTAAAAACAATTGTTTGTCATGGGAAGCTAGATGCATGTGATTTGATTCTCCCATTTGCCTTATGATCTCCAAATATGCTATCCTGTCAAGAACCATTTTTGGCAATAATAATGGGGCCCCTTCAAAGCCATAAATCCTAATCATGGTTACAACGCATAAACAATACCAATCTCCCCAATTGTGTTTGATATTATAAGGCCCTCAAAAATCTACAGGCCTTAAAAATCTCTTCACATCTTCTGAGAGTACAAAGTTACAAGGGTGACTGAAAAATTTGTACAGAGTTTTAACAAAGAATTCCTCAAAATGAATATAACTAGACCTAACAAATTTGCAGTCCCAGATTGAGGTCCATAGTTGAATTGGCAGAGGCTAGTTATCACCACCATATTTTCTTACCCTCATTTCCTCAGGCCAGAGCCCCAATCCTTTTCCGTAAAACAACACCATATGCATGAGTAAAGAATAATGTGCAAAGTGAATTTTGGAAGAGTCCCTTTGGATAGCAGCAAGTCCTTCCCAAAGTTGCTCAGCTAAAAACTTAGCAATATCAAATTCTCTGGCCTTTAGGGACTGAATGTCTACTGCAATGATCATTGAATCTATTCTCATAAAATCCAGAGTATTCAACCCTAAAACCTGACCAAATGAGTAGTATGTATACTTAACATAGTATTTAAACAAATTCATATGAAATTCCAGGCCCTCCCCTATCTCTAATGGCGCCTCAGGATTAAGCAAGTGAAAGGGCAATCTCCATTCAGCCTAAGTGGTATCTAATTTGTGATGCTCTTAGAGAAAATTCCCAAGGATAATAGGATGATCATTGTTGGCAATTGACACTCATTTGATTGGTTTCAATATGTTATCATTGATGGCAACATGTTCCGGCTTTCATATTTTGGTTCGGTTGATTATTGACAAACATTTCACCGGCACCGACATGTATCTTCACTGGTAGGAAAAATTCTATGGGTATCAGCATTGCAGGCCAACATGACTTCATCAGGTTACTAGTATTGGAGGCCGACATCATTTGGAAGATCCAGCAATCGACAATTTATTTTGATATTTATGTATATATTTAATTGAGCCGACATGTATATTCATTTTGTAATTATCTATGTAAGCCGACATAAGGCATGAAGGATTGTAAGGGCATGAAGGATTGTAATTATCTATGTTGATTAGATCATTTTGTGATATGTTAGGATGTGAAAAGGATATGAGAATGATATTTGTAATGCGAGGAATGTTGATTATGTAAGACGTTATTCTGGTAAGAGTTTAGGGTAGCAGAACTGGAACAGTCAGAGCTTGAACCAGAACTTTATCAGGCATAGCAGATGCATTTTATGAGCTCAATTTTAATTTTTATTATTCAGAGTAACTGTAGTCAGTGAGACTCCTTTGTGATGAGTAGTGTGCTCTAGGCTGTAAGCCTTCCTACAAGTGCAAGCCCCCATATTTTGTAATATCTTTTCATATGGCCAGTGGATTGATATTTTGGGTCACAAATCCCATTGTGGTTTTTCCTCTTTGAGGTTTTCCATGTATAATTCTCTGTGTTATGGTATTCATTTGTGTGACTACCTTATTGATTGCTTTACTTGTTTCAATCTTATATGTACCGGTTTACCGGTTGGTGAATGCATGTTTTAATAAGGTTAAAAATGATCATTTCGATAGAACACTGATTCATCCCCCTCTCTTAGTGTTCTTGGATTCCAACAATCATAAACCTCGAGCGAATAAAAAACTTTTGAAATTGCCTCCCATGATATGAAGAAAAAAGGATTTCCATCATGGTCACAGATCACCCTCTTTTTAGGATCATAGTTTTGTGCTAGCATCTTTAGAAGATCCACATTGACATAGACATTGGGAACAACAAGTTTTCCCAGGCTCAACTTCCACGGATTGCAGATTGGCTCAGGCTTCTCACGCTCGTGGTAATGAAAAATGAATAGCTCATAGCCTCTAATAGTTGTGTACACATCTCCCACATCAACATAGTTGTTTTCTAATTTCCACTCTGCGGACCTCTTAGGTTTGGGGGTGGAACCCAACAATTGATCTAGCAGATCCTGATTCAATTTCCTTTCTTCTGTCCTGGTTTTTGGACTTGTTTCCTCCATTTTTTGTTTCTTCCCTTTACCCTTGCTTGTCTCCCCTCTTTTCCTTTTTGTAAAACCACAAGGAGTTTCTATTTTACAAGTAATTCAATGTATTACTTGAAATAGTCACAAAGAAATTGATTAGAGAACTTACTTTCTTTCTTCTTTTGTATTTTTGACCCGCTTCAATGTCTTCTTAATGCATCTGCAATTCTAGTGCGAAAATATCCTGGATGTGTTTCTTAGAGAATTTTGTTCGAGAAACAATAAATGTTTCAATCTATAAATCAATGAGCCATATTTTTAAAATTTAAATTATCTGACGACGTATGTCGTTGGCTTAACTCTCCCTATCACTGCCTCTAAGTTTGGTGCCTTTCTGACAAATTAATCACTGTGGATAAATATGGAGATATCCATAACTGTTTCCTTTTTGTATCATTTCAGCCTAAGTTATACCGATAAGCAATCATTAAGATGTCCATCAACATTACTTCTACTATTGACATATCCAAATATTGTTTTCTCGACTTCATAAGTCATTCTGATAATGGTCTCCTCATTTGTTCTCCTTTTATCACTATTGGTTTCTTAGTTTATAATTTTTAAATCAGGATAGTTCTCCTGATAGTACTCTATTTGTAAATCATCGAGATAATTTCATCGATCAGAACATTGTTGATGTTTTATCCCGACTTTGTAAGTTTTCCCAAACTCCTCCTAGATAATGCTTATTGGCATTACTTTCTGTTGGAAATTGACACTCATTGGATTCATATGTTGCCATTGATGGAAACAAGATTCTCTAGAAGGCATATACCAGAAGATACCAGCATTGGAGGCATATACCGACAGATACCGACATTGGAGTATTTAGGGTCATCACTAGCACTGACACCGAAATCAGTTTGGATCCGAAAGGTTTTATTTATAAAATCATTTTGTAATTATTGTATACGACCGACATTGAATTTTTGTATTGTAAGCCGACATAAGGCATATTGTTTGTAAATGGTATATAAGTTAGTCTGTTAGGTCATTTTGATATATGACAAGGAAGTAGAATAGTTGGATGTGAAGGATATGTATTTAGGTCATTTGTATGTGAAATTTATATCATGCAATAATCAGTAGATAGTTTGTAGCATATTCTTGGAGGAAAGGAGATACCGATAAAAGGGTTTAGGGTTTATGAACCAGGTTAGAACAAAGCTTTAACCAAAACTATTTTTGGCATTGCAGATGCATTTTGTGAGTTCACCATTACCGTTTTATCTCTCCAGAAGCTTGTAGTCAGTGAGACTCTTTTGTGTTGAGCAGTGTGCCTTCCTACATGTGTAGGCCCCCATGCTATGTAATATATTTCATATAGCCAATGAATTGATATTGTGGGTCACAAATCCCACCGTGGTTTTTCCTCTTTGAGGTTTTCCATGTATAAAATTCTGTGTTATGGTGTTCATTCATGTGGCTGGTTTATTTACTTCATGTATATGTTTCTTTATTTAATGGTTTATATATGTATGTTATATTAAGGCAAATCTTATATTACCGGTAGAACATTGATTCACCCCCCCCCCCCCGCCCCCCCCCCCCCTTAGTGTTGTTGGATTCCAACAATTGGTATTAGAGCTTGGTACCTCGAAGGAAGTTTAACAGCTTGAGGAAGATCCTGAAACCAAAATCATTGAACATGGCTATGGAGAAGAAACTTGAGATGGCACTTGAGGATTATGATACTGAAAGGATGAAGAACTTAAAGCTGCAAGATGAATTGAATTATGCTAATGAATCTATTCTTGTTCTACAAGAAAGGTTATTATCAACTCAAGCTAAGAGGAAGGAACTTTTACAAAACTAGGATGATGAAGAGAAAAATGCACTTAAAAAACAATGTCAGAAACTGAGTCAAGAAAACATGCTCATGAAGAATGAAATACAAGACTTGACTATGAGGATGTCAAACGATATCGAGGACATAAAGAAGAAGGAAGAAAATCTTGTTGTATCTCTGAAGAAATTTTTTGAAGAATGTGGTAGATTGGCTCATGAGAATAATCTATTGAAAACTGATTTGGTACAATCCCAGAATAATAAACAAGAGCTTGAAAGAGAAATAATGACTCTAAGAGATGATCTGACTACTGCAAGTGAGTATAAAGAAAAATTCAGGATTAGTGTTGCACAGTTGGATGATTTATTGAAAAGACAAAGGCAGAGTGAAGATTCTAGAGGACTTGGATTTGTACAAGGTGAAAGCTTCGGTACTACAAATGAAGATCAGACAACCGATATGCAGAACTCATTAGACCAGAGGAAACCGGTAAGGCAATCTAATGCTTACAAATTCAATGGTAGATGCTTTGTTTGTAATAAATTTGGGCATATGGCTAAACAATGTAGAAATAGAGCAAATCAAAACTACAATTCAGTTCCCAGTCAGTGCACAAATTGTAAGAAATATGGTCATAAGTTAGAAGATTCTAGAATGAATGTTAAATGTCATGCATGTGGAAATTTTGGATATTTTGATAATCAATGTAGGTCAAGGAATGACACCAGATATGTCAAAGCAATTAAAAAGAACAATGTTACATGTTATGCATGCAATAAAATAGGTCATATTGCTAAGTACTGCAGAAGAAAGACTAAACCAGTTAGCAATGCTAAAGAAAATGAGAAAGGAAATCAAAAGGTAGATGAAATACAACAAGATCACACCAAGAGATGGGTTAGAAATTTTGAAGAGCAAAGTGGAGATGCAACTACACCGCTAACTGCATCATTAACTCCATCAGTAGAATAGAACATTCCTGCATCAATAGGAAATTCAACTGGTAACTGAGGCATACAACTTAGGGGTTGAAAAATTCATTGCAAATCTTGCATATTCCTTGGAAGAGATTTGGAAAGAGCTCTGGAGAGTGGTATTGATCATTGATGGAGGTTTATCTGGCATAAAACCGTGAAATCAACATCTAGTAGGGCGCACCACTAAGCATTTATGATAGTGATGAATTAGGGTTTACTTGCTGATAAAAAGGGAAAAAAGACTTATTTTCACTCACCCAGCACTCGAGCAAACCAAAGATAAGCAAAGGTGAATCACAGGCAATCAAGAGCGAGAAAAGGCATTCTAAAAGATTTCCAGTAACTATCTGAGAAGTAATCAAAATCTTTCAACCAATGATCATTATCCAGGTATTTCTTTGAAATGGCATCTAGATCATCATTTGCTCCTACTTTCATTATGAATCCCACTGTTGTTAAGGTTAAGGATAGGATTAGACCTATTTTCAAGGAAGTTCCTCAAATTGCAATGAAGTAAAACTCTACTGGCTCATTTTCAAGGGTTCCCGATGGCGTAGTTTATGCGAAAGATGTCAGGGCTTATATTCACTGTACCTTGGAGGATTTAGGCACTAAGGAAATTAAGTGAATGTATTAATCTGTGATACTAGGTAGCTCCAGAAGAATCAAACCAAAATATCAAAGCATTGAGGACCTCGGGTTAATTAGAATCCTGTATATACTGGAATTCAAGGATGAAATGATTAGATATGCTCTAAGAAGGGTCCATAATGAATTCATTTGCCTAGATCAGTCTTACATGATCACCAAAGAAGCAATTCAGGTAGTCACCGACTTACCCAAAGTTGGACAAGAACCAGGGAAGAAGATCTCCAACATTCAGGTTGAAAAGCTCACTGGTGCAACCCATGATGGAAGGTTGATGAGGGTCAGCACCATCAAAGATACAAATGTGAAATTTGCCAGCATGATCATCGGCTACAAGGTATCACAATCAAGTCGATTGAACTTTGTTGTCAATTCCTATATCTATGTTGCATATCAAATGATAAAGAATAATGGAAAGTATGATTTGTTGGAATGGTTAAGAAATGAATTAATGTTAAATCTTGGCAAGATCAAAGGGGTTAAGAAAGGAACTTTCTAGTTTGGCAATCTTATTGTCTGCTTGATGTTATATTTCATGAATGAGCTACTAGGTTTGGGAAAGAAACGTTGAGTTCATGACATACCGGTAGGAATGCAGATCAAAGATGTAATCATTGGTCTTGCCATTAGCAGGGATGCGAAGCTTTGGGGCTTCTTTAAAATTTTCAAGAGAACATGAGACTGAGGGAGAGAATCTCCAAACACATTATGGAGAAATACTCCACTGAAATCTGCTTCATGGCAAAAAATGATGAGACACTCATGGAAGCAGTGGAACCTAGAACAATATGGGTCACTGAATTAGGCTATGAAGTTGATGACAACATCTTGGAACTATATGCTAAAATGTTGATTGATGCTTCTTTGGATGATAAGGCTGAACACTTTGGCACTGCAGAAGAAAAGGCTCTTGAGGTTAGAATTGGTTTCAACAAGAAATAAGGGAAAAAAAGATAGACAAAATGTATGCCTTCATTCAGAATGTAATTCATGGGATAGATACGGAACTAGGTTCTGGATCTAAACTGGTAGATCAACCAGCAATGGCAACTATAGCAACTATAGTGAAAAGTGCTCCTGAGGTAAAGGGGCCAGCAACTTTCATATCTCCTATCACTTCTGATTCTGATCTCGAGGATAGTCAACCTCTTGCATTAAGAAGGGTACAGAGGAAGAAAGGTGACAAGCCTCTGGTAGAAGAGAAGAAGGTGGAACCAGGGAGGAAGCTAGTAAGAAAGGTAACAACAACATCCACACCTCCAGCAAGGAAACCTACTCAGAAGAGGAAGCCTGCTCCATATGCTTGTGTAACCCCCAACAAAAAGAAGAGTAAGAGTGATGAAGCAACTAAATCTGGTAATATGACTTGTGCAGAGTTAATTGATGAGGTAACAAAAGAGGAACTTTGAAGAATTTGTCAAATTTATATGAAGATTCAGATGACAATGAGCAAAATAAAATAGAAGAAGCAATTTTGTTACATTTAGACATATATAAGAAGGCTTTGGTAGAGATTTTGAAAGAAATTCCTTTATCATTGTATAATAGTTTAGATGCAAGGAGATTAGATGCAATCAAGAGGGATGGAGAGATTAAAGAAGTTGAACTTTTGAGTATGTCTGGTTCTATAAATAATGAGGAAATGAAAATATGTACAAAAGTTGCAAATAGAACAATCTTTAGCAGCAAACCCCGACAAATAAGCTTAATGATGGGTAGAGTCAATGAAATAATAAATGAGACTAGAAATGGTTGGGCTAAATTCTTCCAAAAGAATATTTATTTCCTTACTTCTCAAGAAGAATTTTCTAAGGCAACAAATCCCACCATTCCGGAAAAATCTAAAGGGAAAGGAATTTTGGGAAGTTCAGATCAAATTTTGAATGAACCGGCAGTTAATCCTAAAACTGATGAGAGTGTACAAAATAAACAGACAAATATAACATTTGTATAGTCTAGGAAAGTTGATATAAGTAATGTATAGGATACTAATAATATTTTGGATAATAGTCCACTAACAGTAACAGATACTACACCAAGTGGTGAAGCCACCAGTGCAAAAGAGGATGAGAAAAGGGACACACCGAGAGAGGATAAGGAGAAGATAGAAAAGGAAAAGGATGATGAATACTAAGAGGGGGGGTGAATTTGTATGCCTAAGAACTTAACCAAACTCTTAAACAATTTTCTAGCAGACCGGTGCAGTAGTTTAAACAACAATCTGGTTAAAACATAAATAAGCTAAATAGAAAATAGAGCATTCACCCACAAAAGAACAATCACCATAACACAAGATATTTTGACATGGAAACCCAAATGGGAAAAACCATGGTGAGTAAAACTCACAAGTCAACTATCTACAGAATAGTAACTAGACCAGTTAAGGTCAGACTGGTTAAGGCCTTACAATGTTCTTAACCAGAACATATCCTATTGGGAATATAGATCTTTGTTAGGAGATAAGTCCTGTTAAAGACTACCCTGTTAAAGGATTTCAGATCCACAACTGTGAACCACCTTGTTAGAGGATTTACAATAGGCTTGGCTGGGCCTACCCGGTTAAGGGTTTTTGACTTGTCGAAGAGATTAGTAATCAACAAGTGAATGATCTAGAAGATAACATAGAATGCTTGATTAGATCCTTGACAATTCTTCTTTAATGCATTACAACATTACTTCAGTCTTCTATCCTTTGCACTCACAAGCTTTGCAGTGAGATACCTATTTCGCATAGACCTAATCTTCTCTACATTACTCGCACACATCAATCCTTTAAAACCCTAGACATGATGTCCTTATATAGGAATCTGATTTCATGTCAGTCCAATAAGATTAGACTACAATTTCCTAGGTACAGTGCATCTAGACATATTTGGTAACACGACACAGAAACACCACTAGAGTGTCGGTGGATGATAACTCATCACACTTTACAATTATACCGGTTTGGCACAGTATACCGATTTCCAGTTTAACGAATAAGATTGGAAAATTGGAACATAATGTTTCAATCAAAAGATTAACTTCCGCTAGGGGTCTTCATTCCACTTGAGGTCTTCATACCACTACAACCGGTAAGCTTCTTCTTCAAAACACCGATAATCTTCAACAAATAAAGACTATACATACAATGGCATATAATACCGGTGTGAACAACACAACACATATTACCGGTGGAGAATAACTCATACATAAAATAAGTGTGTCCATCAATGACAATCACAACTTAGACATTATCAAAATACCAACAATCTCCCCCTTTGGCTTTGATGGCAACACTTAGGAAAATTTTGACATCTAAGTGCTTACAAAACAAAAATAGATGCCATAATCAAAATTACTCCCCCTAAGCATATACACTACTCCCTTTGCAAAAATTACAAGTATGTGCATGAAATTTTCAATACTACTCCCCCTTTGCCAACAATGACAAAGTAATGCAAACACTCCCCGTTTCACCAAAATTTACCATAGTGATATTGCAGAAAACACAGTATATATTCATGAAAATAAAGTGTAAAACTTCTCAAAAGGAGATTTAAAGTTTTTTAGAAAATTCTTCATGTCTGAAGACCATGAATCAAGAAGTGAGGCAACAATTTCACTCTCGGTCTTCATTTGGAAGGCTAATTCTTCCATTGTATCGATAGTGCTCATCTCCTGTGTTACAATAATAGCCTCCAAGTTTAGGAAGCTCTTTTGAAGAACTTTGCAATCTTGGTAATAGAAGCAACTGGAGCTCCTACAGATCTTGAGTTCGCTTGTAGATCTCTGATTCAACATTTGCAATCTGACACTAGTGAGTGTGAATAGTCTATCCATACACTATGAACGAATCATATGGCAATTTGAAGTTGCCAATATACTTCTTTAACTCCGATTGGAGTTGACTCTTTTGTTGCAGAGCATATTCACAAAATAGGTGAGGTTGGAAGATTTTGCTCAAGAGTAGGTTGCCTTCACCCATAGCTAAACTTATATCATCCTTCTGCTTAAGTAGTTTTGATTTGTCTAGATCCATTTTCTTTACTAATGAAGCTTTTAGAGATTTTTCATGCTTCTTCTTGGCAAAAGCCTGGGCAACATCTTCTAAAGATTGCACTTGATCATCTACCACTGTGCAAAGAAGTTTTAACTTGGCCAATGAGGAATCGATATTGGGAAGGTTAGTACTGTGAATTAGATTGGAAAGAGTGTCAACAACAAATTAAATGACATCATGTTCTTTCTTTTTCCTCAGTTCTTCCAATCTGACCTGTGCTAGTTGAATGCTCCTCAGTAGCTCACTTTTATCAACTGATTGAGTAAGACAGACAAGAGTCAAATCGGTTGGACCGGTGGGATCACTCTTCTTGGCTTGATCTCTGGTTGCCTTAGGAGTCTGTCCTCATTCCTTTGCATTGATCTCCTCTTGTTTTTTCTTCTCCTCTTCTTCTTTTTCCTGGGCTACCTTGGCGGCCTTCTCTTTCTCCTCTTCCACTCTCTTCTTCTCTTCTTCTTTCTTCTGCTCTTCTTCCCTCTTTTTCTCTTCTTCCTTTTTCTTCTCATCTTCCTTCTTCTTCTCCTCTTCCTCCTTCTTCTTCTCCTCTTCCTCCTTCTTCTTCTCATCTTCTTTCTTCTTCTTGTCTTCCTTCTTCTTCTCCACTTCCTTCTCTGCTCTCTCTTTCTCTTGTCTCACTTTCCCCACTTGCTCTTTCTCTTGTTTTTCTTTCTCCGCTTTCTCTTTTACCAGTTTCTCTTTCTCCTGTTTCTCTTTTTCTAATTTCTCTTTTTCCTATTTCTCTTTTGTCTCTTTCTCATCCTTTTCTTTCTCCACTCTCTCCTTTTTCAGCTTTCTTCTTCTCTAGAGTGGTGTCCTCAACATCTAGTGCATCAACATCAATGGGGTCATTTTGATCTGCTATTATTCCACCCAGACTGTCAAAGATTTCATTTGGTTTAGCTATGGATAGCTCAGGCTCTTGCTCATCAGTCGATTAGCTTTAGATACTTTGTGCATTTTGACAACTGATTTAACTTGCAGATGAGTGTCTTTTTCCACTTTAGAGGTTTTTCCACCGAGTAGTTGAAGTCTTCTTTTTCGCATGAAAAAGATGCCTTTGTACCGATTAAGAATCTCAAACAATTTTGAATTAGAGGCATCAGGAAAATATTGGGAAAATATTTCTTCCCTAATTTCGTGCTCCTTTTCAATGACAATGGGCCATTTATTATCCAAATAATTAGGAACAATAGATTTAATGTCAATCAGAGACCAATCATTATCACACAAATATTTAATGACCTCTAGCTCTACTTCTTCCTTTTCACTATTGCTAAGATCATCAAAATAATCCTTTAGATTGTCAAGTACTTTCCTTTTAACATTGTTCAAAATTATTTGAAAGTGTGTCATAGGTTGGTAAGAAGCAACATGTATATTTGCCAGTGCAGAGGTTGCTGGTACATTACCGGTGGACTTCGTCTTCTTGCTTGATTGCCTTTTCTTCTTCATTTTTACCTTCAGTTCGGTGTCTTCTGAATCCAGTGAATTATTCCTTATTTTTCTATTCCTTTCAAATACCTTTGGTGGAATAGCCTTTGGTTTCTTTTTGGTTGGTGACCTCTTGGTCACTCTAGGACTCACAGCAGATGTACAACCGGTGTCGATGCTAATGGCACTGCTTTACTCTTTTTCTGCTTCAGTACTTCAATAGATTTGATCCTCTTGGTGTAAGTACCATTCCTCTTCTTCTTTGGATCAAGTGGTGAAGCAAGTAGGGTAGAGGCATACCCTGTGAGTATATCATTTACCACTTCATATCCCATAGGCTCAACTTCATCTTCTCTGGGCTCAACTACTTCCATTATGCAATGATCCACTTTGATTGTGAAACAAATATCCTCTTCATACTTTTTAATCAGATCACCTGATATTCTCATTCCTTGGTTCATCTTTAGTCTGAACTCATCAAAATACCTATTCAGAGTCTCTGGATACGCAGTTCCCACTACTTGCAGACTCTCCTTTATTTTTTTGGAAACCGATAGGTCACTCGACCATTGAACATCACCAAATCCTGGAAAATATCCTTGAAAATAGAAAAACAAACCGACAAGCAGTTGAGACCAAACTTAAACCTCAAAGTTTTGTCCACTTTGATGGACTTCAGGTTCTCCATGAGTTGTTTCTTCATATAGGTACATAAGTCACATTTTCTATTCTCCTTGATCATCCTATAAGCGTCATGCACCATAGCTGTAGGAACAAAATTCATTCTGCTAGCATAGAATACTCTATACCTGATTACCATGCACAAATATATCACCAAGTCATCGTTAATGGTGTCTATAGTCATTGCCCGCTGGTCGCTCATAGAACTGGTGAGCTCTGTCACTTTAGTTTTGGTGATCTTGCAAAGAACGGGGGCTTCCCCAATATTATAGAAACCGGTCATGGCATGAATTGCCTCTGGTGTAATATCATGGGTTCGCTCAAGGTACATCTTATCACCATGAACCCTAGACTAAGAATAATCCTAATGTGTTCTTATGTAAATTCCTCAAGAAAATATACTGTATTGTGAAGTTTCTTCTTCTCGATTACGCTGTACTCAGGTTTAATCTTCTTATCATTTTCATAGAATAGACTCGGCTGGGAGTGAATCACTAGAGACCCTAGGTCTTCTAGTTTGCAATCAATATATCTTGAAACATCCCCTTCAATAATGACTCCGAAGGGAATTTGAGATAGGGCATTGTACTTCACCTTCCTTCTAAGAAACTTAGATGATTCCTTAGGTTCGGTAGAACTAGAAGGGATTTCAGATGTAGAAGCCATATCAAGATAATTCCAAATGATGAGAGTGATTCAACGAAAAATACCTTATTATTCCAAACTAGGGTTCACCGATTTCAAACTAGGGTACACCGATGTCGAATGCAACACACTTCTCAAAAAGCTTGTTTTACCACTCTGACCTCCACTATGAATGACTACAAAATCTTGTGCAAGATGTCTTCCTGAATTCTTTCGAATGCAAGATGAATCGCTCTTGTTGCTCTGCTCAAGCTAAAAAATTCTTCTTTGAAAATAGTTAAGTAAAAATGATGATGAAAGTCACTTTTAAATATGTTCCTATCTACCATAATAAATGCATCACTGTTAGGGCACAAACCCTAACTTTTCCTTTTACCACTTCATTTCTTCTGTCGGTCAACAGGTAACCAATACCGATAAAGGCACTTTACTGATATACTCTGGGGGTTCAAGACATTGTTACCGATATGTTCCTCCTAAGCTTTTCAAAGCTCAGTTTTCTGATTCAGGGATTTCCACAATGGGTGCTGATACTGGTACATCTTGTGGCTTCTCTTCAGATTTCTTTTTCTAAGTTTTATCCATATCTACTTGAATGGTTTCAACATCAATCTTCCCTTTTGGGTTGACCGGTATGTCTCCCGATGGATTCTTTCTCAGTCTGCATGCTCTGGCAATGTATCCTAGTTTGTTGCAATGATAGCATACCATACTAGGTGTTCTCCATGGTCCAGTGTTCACATTTCCATTCTTCCTTCTGCATGTTGCAGCAGTGTGACCGCTACCATGACTAATCAAACAGGTTGCTCTCCAACTATTTTCCATTCCATAACCATTTGACCAGTTGTCATAGGTTCTATAACAGTTTGGGTTCCGGTTCATAGGAGGTTCCAGGACAATTCCTCTAGGTCTTGGTGCATAACTTCCAGAGTTGTTCATAACTGACCTGCACTCAAAAGCTCTATGCCCAAACTTGTTGCATGCATAATAGTGACCATTAAATCTACCAATTCTAGCCACATGTTTTTGTATGTAAGGAAAGTTATTGTAAGCCTTGCTCCTACATACATTAGCAGTATGTCCTTCCTTATGACAGTTGAAGCATATAGGTTTAAACTTTGGCTTACCTTTCCTCTTGTTGTTGTTCTTAGGTGTTGATTACTTCTTTGGTGCATCACTCTTGGTTCCAAAGATTTCACCTTCCTCATATGCAGAGAAACCAAGTCAAGTGGTATCCTTTGATGGCTTCACTGATTCCAGCTTTTGTTCTAGTTTAGCAGCACTTTGGTTGAACATTGCAAGTATCTCTTTTGATTCAACAATTTCCTTGGAAAAAGCATCATTGGTTTTCATCAAGGTTTCATTTTGAGAGATAGCAGCATTGAGATCTACTTGTATTTCTTCTTTCTCTTCATTACCCTCTTGCAGATGAGCGGTGATGGTACCAATCTCTTGTTTCAACTTAGAGATCTCACGCTCATTGTCCTTCACTAAATATTCATCTTTTCTTATGTTTTCTAGCTCCTGACTCATCCTGATAGTCAATCCTTCCAACTCCCTCCTTAGGTTAGTTTTGGATTCATTTAGTTTCTCCACTTCTCTGACTAGGGCATCCATGTCTGCTTCATCGAAAGAGTTGTTTTCAGTAAATTCCATCAATTACTCAACAAGTTCTCTTCTCTTGGCTAAAGAGGCTTTATACTTGATTTTGAGTTCAACATAGGCTCTCTCAAACTTAGTCAGATGGTGAGTGAGTTCCCTCATGTTGTATTCCCCCATATCTCCTTCCAAGTGGTTAGACTTATAGAAAGGTTGGCTCTGATACCAATTGGTGAATACTAAGAGGGAGGGTGAATTAGTATGCCTAAGAACTTAACCAAACTCTTAAACAATTTTCCAGCAGACCGATGCAGTAGTTTAAACAACAAACTGGTTAAAACATAAATCAGCCAAATAGAAAATAAAGCATTCACCCATAGAAGCACAATCACCATAACATAAGATATTTTGATGTGGAAACCCAAATGGGAAAAACCATGGTGAGTAAAAATCACAAGTCAACTATTTGCAGAATAGTAACCAGACCAGTTAAGGTCAGACTGGTTAAGGCCTTACAATGTTCTTCACCAGAATAGATGTTGTTAAGAATCTAGATCTCTGTTAGGAGATAAGTCTTGTTAAAGACTACCCTGTTAAAGGATTTCAAATCCACTACTGTGAACCACCTTTTTAGAGGATTTACAATAGGTTTGGCTGGGCCTACCCGGTTAAGGGTTTCAGACTTGTCGAAAAGATGAGTAATCAACAAGTGAATGATCTAGAAGATAGCACATAATGCTTTATTAGATCCTTGATAGTTCTTTGTTAATGCATTACAACATTACTTCAGTCTTCTATCCTTTGCACTCACAAGCTTTGCAGTGAGATACCTATTTCACATAGACCTAATCTACTCTACAATACTCGCACACATCAATCCTTTAAAACCATAGACATGATGTCCTTATATAGGAATCTGATTTCATGTCAATCCAATAAGATTAGACTACAATTTCCTAGGTACAGTGCATCTAGACATATTTGGTAACATGATACAAAAACACCGCTAAAGTGTCGGTGGATGATAACTCATCACACTTTACAATTATACCGGTTTGGCACAGTATACCGATTACCAGTTTAACGAATAAGACTAGAAAAATGGAACATAATGTTTTGATCAAAAGGTTAATCGCTGCTAGGGGTCTTTGTTCCGCTTGAGGTCTTCATACCGCTATGACCGGTAAGCTTCTTCTTCAAAACACTGATAGTATTCAACAAATAAAGACTATACATACAATGGCATATAATACCGGTGTGAACAACACAACACATATTACCGATGGAGAATAACTCATACCTAAAATAAGTGTGTTTCCATCAATGACAATCACAACTTAGATATTATCAAAATACCAACAAAGGAGACTGAACTGGCAGTTGATTCCCCAACAAAACTTTTGGCAATTGACACTTCTCAAGTTGAGAAAAAATCAATCACAAAGATGAGTCCCACAGAGGTAATGATGATGACTACTCAAAAGCTAATGAAGGAGGGATATCCAGACAAAGGAATAATAGATCAGTCAATAACAATTTTGCACAGATTGATTCCTGATTGTATGATTGAAAATGAAGCAAGCCCTTCCAGCAAGCTTAAGGTATTGACAAAACACATCAAAAAACTTTCAATCATTACAGCAGATTTCTGACAGGAAAGCACTTGAAAGATTTAGTTTGACTAAGAAAGCCGCTTGTGACCAGATTATTGAGACAAAAAAGTGAAAGGTTGAAGGAAAACATACTCATTGAAAATTCTTTGAAACAATGTACTAACATCTTCAGGGTCTGTTGTAATATAGAGATTCTTATAGAAAATGTAGATAAGAGGATAAAGGAGTTACAAGAATAGATTGCTAATATTGCAAATTCTTTTGATGGACTAACTTCACTTACAACATCCATTGATGGACAAATTTGGACTTTGGAAAACCAAATTTTTGCTTTTGAAAAGGAAAGAGACAAGATTATTTGAAGAGCAAGAAGTCTCAGAGGTTTGGTGAGTCCAAGGTTGGATTCACTTGGTGTACATAAGAAGGAATGCATGGCTATGCTTGCAAAGCCCACACCGATAGAAGTCACTGAGAAAGAAACACTAGCACATCTATTGAGTGGACTTGTATCCATATCTGTGACACTCAAAACTAGCTGGGATACCTATATACAGTTACTAGAGAAAGCTTACCCAAAAATCTTGAAATTGGTCAAGCTCTGGTAAAGTAATCTGTAATTATTATTTCAATTCTTTCACCGGTCTTTGAAATTGATGCCAAAGGGGGAGTGTATATTATGGGAAAAATATATATGTATATAATCCTAGGGGGAGGATATCAGATAGAATATATTCAACTCAAGGGGAGCATGTTTTAGTTGAACCGACAGGGAATCCATTCTTCACACGAGTGTTGCCATCAATGCCAAAGGGGGAGATTGTTGGCAATTGACACATTGGATTCATATGTTGTCATTGATGGCAACAAGATTCCATAGAAGGCATATATGGGCAGATACCGACATTGGAGACATATATCGGTAGATACCGACATTGGCGTATTTAGGGTCATCACCGGCATCCAGCACTTCAGTGAAGCCAACATAAGTTTGGATCCGAAAGGTTTTATTTGTAAAGTCATTTTGTAATTATTGTATAGGGCTGACATTGAATATATTTTGTATTGTAAGCCAACATAAGGCATATTGTTTGTAAAGGGTATTTAAGTCATCCTGTTAGGTCATTTTGATATATGACAAGGAAGTAGAATAGTGTGATGCGAAGGACATGTATGTAGGTCATTTGTATGAGAAATTTATATTATGCAGTAGATTGTTTGTAGTGCATTCTTGGAGGAAAGGAGATACTGGTAAAAGGGTTCAGGGTTTATGAACTGGTACAGAACAGAGCTTTAACCAGAACTCTTTTTGGCATTGCAGATGCATTTTGTGAGTTCACCATTACTGTTTTATCTGAATAGAAGCTTGTATTCAGTGAGACTCTTTTGTGTTGAGCAGTGTGCCTTTCTGAATGTGCAAGCCCCCATGCTATGCAATATATTTCATATGGCCAGTGAATTGATATTGTGGGTCACAAATCCCACCGTGGTTTTTCCTCTTTGAGGTTTTCCACGTATAAAATTATGTGTGTTATGGTGTTCATTCATGTGGCTGGTTTATTTACTTCATGCTATATGTTTCTTAATTTACCAGTTGATATGTGTATGTTATAATAAGGCAAAATCTTATATTATGTAATGCCCGCCAAAATATCCTAGAGAAATATAGCTAAAAAACATGCTAATTTAATTTTTTTTTTAAAAACAATACAACACATAAAATCACTTAAGAAATGTAGCAAGCACACAACAACATTTAAGTGTTATGAACATAGAATAATTCACTCAAGCTATTCAAACAATTACGCAAGCGGAATACAATAAATCATTACTACTGCCTCCCTAGGGTATCTCAACAACATTACTTAATCTACTTACATAAGGAATAAGCTTTTACTTTCTTCCAGTTCAATACCTCATAATCTTAATCATTATACACACATAGGTACAACATAGAAATACCTAACACTCATGATATGCAACCTTCTTAATCTTTCATTTAATATGAGATTCTATCTTTCAATGCACCACTATTTCCTTTTTCACTTAGATTCATTTTATACACCAAGTCCAAATGTTCCTATTACCATTAACCAACCTTTGACTATAAACATCACCATACACATACCAAGATTAATCCCTTACATATCATTAACATGATTTCCATTTACAATTAACTTCTACATAGTCATTTATAATTCTATTCTCCTAGCATACTTATTACTGCATCATGATTCCAAAAGCACATAATGCAATACTCACAAGGTCTCCTTAAACATTTAACCCATAGCTCGTTTAATACTCATAAAATCTCTTACACTATATCAACTAACCAACAATCATCTCATTACAAATTAAGTAACTACACAAATTCATCTCAACACAAATTAAGGTACAATATCCTAATTCCATAACAACTAATAGCATCCACCAAATGTAGATATAATTCTTAAACTATAACACATGATACATTCTAATCCTATCCTAAAAGACAAGAACTCATTTAATCGTCTTCCCATACACTTACTAGTAATTTCCACTAATAAGATTAGTAATTAATTTTCACCATGCTTAGTGTTGGGACTCATTAATTTTGAGTCAAGTTTTGAGGCCCACTTCAAATTTTTGCTTTGCATCTCCAAATAAGTCAGTTTGAATGGCCTAGTTAGCAAAGGGGGTAAAATGGAGCCAGTTGATTTTCAGAGGGTAAGGCTCGGGATTCATGTCCTACACCTTTCATTTGTCCTATGCA
Organism: Cryptomeria japonica; assembly: GCF_030272615.1. Classification (NCBI taxonomy): domain Eukaryota; kingdom Viridiplantae; phylum Streptophyta; class Pinopsida; order Cupressales; family Cupressaceae; genus Cryptomeria; species Cryptomeria japonica. The sequence continues at coordinate 518,888,942 of NC_081411.1, forward strand.
GTGATGTGCAACTTTCAGAATTCAATTTGGATAAGTTTATAAGGTACCCATTTCGAGGGGTGAGCTGAAAGTGCATTTTAGGCACAAATGCAGATTTTATTGAGTAGCCTACTTTGAGCGATTACATCTTTTGCCCTGTTGATTGTCATGGAGAATTTTAAAATGGATTCAATTCTATGCATAAATATGAGTCAGTCTACAAAATTTCAAGTCTTGACGAATCCATTTGCTTAGTTTACTAAGTCAAATCCATGTGCAGTTTGTGTGGTTTGACTAGTCCCTATTTCGACATCTAGTCGGAGCCTTGTTTCACATAAGTGTAAAAGTTGCCTTAGTAAGCGTCATGTCAGAACGTTTGTTCTGGGTTAATGCTGGTATAAATGATGAGCTATGTTTCAAATTTCAAGCCTCAGTCAATCCGTTTGATCAGTTTTCAAAAGGGTTCATTTAGCCATCGTTTTCAGTTATCCGTACTTTCAGTGTCGTATCAGTTAATGTAGCCATTTTTGTGAGTGCACCATTTGCATCCTGTCAGTCTTGTGATTGAACTAAGATTTCCAAGTTTTAATATGTACTTCAAGGTACCTATGTTTCAAATTTGAGGGCCTACGGAGGTCGTTTGGTATTTTTGAGAAAGGCATCATGTGTTGCCAGAACATTGACTTCATCAGGTCCGCAGTGTCGACAAAGCCAGTTTGTCATTTTCGCCGATTAATATCTCTTCGCTCAGGACTCATCTTGAGAAACTATTTGGTAGAAGTCATCATTGTATATTAGAGTACACGCCTGTCAGACGACGATATCCAGAAAGGTGTTTTAACAGGTTTGAAAATTACGTCTTCGCGATTAAATGCGAAAATGCGGCATAATTGCTTGAAGGTTGTAAAATTCAGTCTAATGATTCAAAAGTGATGCCAATCATTTCCAGAGGTGTGTTTAAGGTGTTTGAAGCATTTCGAAGGCCAGTCGCTTGAAAACGAAATTTTTTTTTAGTCGGACCCACTTTGGGGCCTGACCTGGCCCATGCTTGTGCACTAATGAATGTGGTGAATTAGAGAATTTTAACATCAAGGATGATACTGGAAAGCATCTTAAGGGTGTAAAAAGCAAGGCTTCTTGTTGGGTAGATGGAATATGGTCTACATTAAGAAAGCTTATGGTTGGTGATGCGTCATGGTGCCTAAATCTGGTGGAGTGGACTGCTGTGGTTAAAGATCCAAATGAAAGGGTTGTTAAAGGTCTTAGAACAGGTGAGATTTGTGTGCGTTTCCAGGAAGATGGAAAGATCAATTGTATCTTGGTTAATGCAGGAGATTATACAATATCGATATTGAGAATAGTTGAGAGGAAAAGTCAGCTATCTGATACGAATATGAGTTTTAAGTTCCAAGCTTTAATGCAGTTAAATAAGTACAAGGGATGGGAAGCGTTTAGAGAAACCATCATACAAACTTCAGAAGGATTGCATTGTGCCTCTCAAGTTTTCCCTGTTATGCATCAGTGTCCTTTGGCATTAAATTTTTAGTTTCAAACCTTTCAAATTTCTGGTAAATCCAGACAGCAGTCCATTTTTCCTTCTACGTGGGTCTCTGTGTGGTTTTGACTGCGAGTGTGTGTGGTGGAAAAGAAGAAATGAAACATATCAAGTTCCTCTCCCTGCCGGTGGCCTCCTCTCTACAACGATGTCATCTCTCCCTGCTGTGGATTTCATGTGGTGTTGAACAAACAAGTTTAAAAAGAAACCATTCAAGCAAATGCATACTCACGTGCTCTCCCTCTAACACCAGCAACAATCAAAACCACTAAAACAAATATAGCATCTCCCTTCCCCTATGCGTGGTATGCTGGAAGGTGCAGAGGATGTCAGTGTGGATTGGGGAGGAGACTTTTTAAAGGTTTTGAAAAAAATTGATATTGCAGTGTCCTCTTTCTCCTCACGCGCCCTCCCATCTTCCTCCAAGGTTTCACGTGGTATGCAGGGTGAGGATAAACAACAGCATAAACTATTTCCAATTATGATTTTCAAACAACGAAGCCCCTTATCCCCTGCGCAATATGGTGAAGGAGCTGCGTAGAATCTTTGGAAGAAAATGCGTGGAGAATGGATAGGGTATGGGTGAAGTTAAAATGTTTTGTAAGCATAGCCAGGTCCTCCCCCTTTTCATGTGAGCATGAAACCTCCAGCATCCTCCCTTGCAGCGTGGTGTGGTTGGAAAGACTATTGATTTCCAAGCAATGACAAAAAACACCATTAAAGCTCTTAGGAAAGCTTTCAAAATGCAGCTACAGGCAAAATGACATTATCCCACATTGACTGGGAAATGGTCTATTTTAATGTTTATAAGCAAATTCAAACCCAACTATAATGTCAAAGCCTCTGGGCTTTTGACGGACGATGCCTATGGGTGCCCAAGGTGGGCCCACATGTGGGTGCGGATCTCGAGGCAATGGATGAGGTGATTGAGCAGTGACCAGGTGGACCCCACGTAGGCACGCTTCTTGAGGTGAATAGGCAAATTTTGCAGAGAAAGGTCGGCTTAACCGGTGAGCAGGTCCGAGATGATTCGACGAAGTGCATTGATTCGCAGGCCGAAGATGCATGCAAGTTAGACCCTACGAAATGGCGAAAAGAGGTAAAGATCATGCATATTTTGGGAGATCAGACGGTCCGCGTTGTTTCGCGAAGGAAAGTTGCTCGCCGGTTAAGGTCCGCGAAACAACGAAACGCAAAATGGCGAAAATGCAGCAGGTTAAAGAGTGAGCAAGTTTGGATCAGATCGACGAATTGTGCAGTTTCATGGAGTGGAGATGCACGTCAGATAAAGGCCTCGAAATGGCAAAAGCCAGGTGGCAGGTCCAGTCAGCGGTCCAACAAGCGGGCTCCAGTGAGGTGGCAGTCTAGTGGCGATGACATGGTGCCTAGGTGGACAGTGAGCGAGTGGACACGTGGCGGAGTGACGAGGTGTCATCCTAGGTGGCGCCTAGTGGACCCCATCGACCAATCAGGTCCCACCACGTGGCAAGGCGTTAGGCCAAATGGGAGCAAAAAATTAAAATTAAAATCATGTTTATTATATAGTTTCAACTATATTGAATAATTCAAAAATTTAAATGATGTGCACATGCTGAGGATTAATTCACTCAGGTTCTCATTTTTGCTCAAAATATGAAGTCTTATATATCGCCGGAAAGCTCTCAGAATGAGGAGTCCGATTAGGCAGTTAATTTTGACAAATGTGGGATATTTTGGGAGCAGTTTCCATGAGAGTAAAATTTAGTTAGAGAGGAGATACTTGGCAAATTCAATTGCAGATTTGATTTTCTTCCCTCTCCTTCTTATTCCCAATTCTTCTCATTTGTAAGGGTTCCAGTTTTGGAGAGATTTTCTCCAAGGGAGAAATCCGAAATTGTAGGTTCCAGTGATGACATCTTTTTATCAATGCAAATGACAGTGTGTTCTTCTATGTTTTCAGTGTTGTCTTTACCCTAGGTTTAGTTTCAGTTTGCAGGTTCACACATATGGAAGGCATGTGTGAGTTTCGATGAAATTGTCTCCAAGATGTACTCAGATTCATATAATTTCATATTATCAAGGATAATTTGAGTTGTCTCTTTTAGATTCCTCTAAGAGTGTAATGTTTGTCTTTTGGGTATTCTTCAAGGAAGGATTTAAATCCTAAAACCCAACATTAATGATTTTGAATGCATATCGGATATATATATATATATATATATATATATATAAGTATGGTTTTGTGACAGAGTAGAGGATTGTATTAATGTAAGGCATTGATACATGAAAATTTAATGTTGAAAAGAACTTGCATCTGAGATTTCTCTTCCAGTTTTATGCATGACTCTATGGCCTGGATAAGGCACTGGTCTCTTGTAATATTGAAAGGTTGTCAGAACACCATTTAAAAATCCAAAATCAGAATATCTTTTTATATTTTATGTTATGTGGAAGTGTCCCTCCATCTCATGATTCAAAAAATGTTGAGTTGCAAGCGTGGATCTAGCCCATCTGCAGTTACCTCTTAGTTTTGAACCTTTTGAGATCTATCTGCTTTTGATTGATGCAGTCTTGTGTGTAATAGATCTGATTAAATGCATCAAAGGTATAACCACCTAGGTTTTGCAGAGCCTGAAGAGTAGAAGGATTCATATCCTTGTCATGTTGTCCAAGCCCTGAGGTTCTTCACAGATTGAATTGTCTACTTCATAGATCAATTGCAGGTGTTCTTGGGTTATCACTTTTGGTGAACAACACTTAGACTGCACTACACTTTATACAAACATTAGATGCAATCCTTATCCAATCAAATCATTCAAAGGGCATCCTTAATTTAGTATGTGTACACAAATATTTGAAGGCAAGAAATCAGCAATTTCTTTTTATTTAACTATTCCATAATTTCAGACTTCACAATTCCAAGGAACTTCTATCTACTATAAACTTTTAGAAACTTACCAATAAATTTCACCTTATTAACACTTTTCATTTACTCAGCTAATAACAACATTATCTACTTGTTTTCTTAGTCTAGTGCACTTATTCGTGATGTCCTCCCTTGCACACACTATTAGAGGTTCTGTTGGGTCTCAAATCAACAGATTGGATAGATTCTAAGGAAATGCCAACTCCTATGATCAAACCCTCCAATTGACTTGGCCAACTTATAGAGTGAACCTATTTGGTTACTAACTCTCTCACTTTAGGCTCTGCAGGACCTAGGCAGGTATACCTACTCACTAGCTGTTCCTTTAACTAATGCTTTTTATAGCAGATTTAGTTTCTTAATCTAATATCTCCTAGTCTCAGAATGGCATAAGTTCCTAGAATGGAGATACAGCAGATGAGTTCAAGATTGTTGTTGTAGAAGCTATTTGATCTATGTTTCCTAATTACTTCTGTTTGCTTTAAATGGTGAAATATAGTGATGAGTGTAATCTGTTTTTGACCAGTGCCTTCTTTGCTGTTTGGGCTACAGAGTCATTATACTTTCTTCAGGACTTATTATGCGAGCCTGTGAGACAGTTTTTTAATCCACCCTTTTATAGACCTGTCGGTTATTATTTCTTTTGAGATCAATTTGAATGCTTATATCATATGTTGATTGAATGAATTTAACCCTACCTTTAAGGGACCAATCAATGAAGTACTGCGAGGAACAATTACAATTCGCAAGCAAAACTTTTGTTTCAACCTTATAACATGAAGCACAAATTTGATTTCAAGAATATGAATAACCTTATCACTTTAGATAATATCACAGACGATTGCCAAAACAAAGTGAAATAATCCACAACACATACGCAAAGAAAAACAACAGTTCATAGCATGTATTCCATTGAAGTTTGTAAAACTTACAGGCTGTCATACATCGCCATCTTCTTATTGTGTAGTTTTTTTCGTCACCCCCCTTTTACTTTACAAAAACCATTCTCATATATATATGGGAATGAAAGCTATTCATGAAAAGACACATCTTTTCGAAATGCTAATCATTAGTTTAAACGTTTCTAACAAACTTAAGCAAAAAGAGATTAAGAATTCCTAAATGATGAATATAATCATCATCTTTAAAGATTTTGATTTTAGCACTCTGTTTCTTCAATTCTTCTCCTTGCGACAGATATTTGAATATCATCTGGTTGAAGGTAGGGGCCATGTCTTTACTTCGATCCATTTCTGACAAAGCCCAATCTTTGACGTTGATAAGCTCATTCCGCAAGTCCTCCGCAATTTTCAGTCTTTTAGCATTGATCTGGTTCTTATGAAAATTCAATCAGTTCAACTGTAATCATATGGGCAACTTGTGCACAGTTAATGTTCTGCATCTACAACGGCTACTCAAGTGTTTAAACTTAATTGCAGATGTGACATTCTTCACTTGGGCCTTTAACTCTTTCACGGGAAGTACAGTTCGACCAAAGTGATCGTATTTCAAGTTATCGATGAAACCCTTGTCTTCGGCCGAGTATTTAAATCTTCCATCGAAAGTCCATTCTCTTCGATACTATTCTTTCGGTGAATAGCCCATGTCGAGAAGCCACCTTCAAGACTCATCGAAATAATTCTTTCATCGATAGACCTCTTTTTCGATAGGTCACTCGCAAGTTTCATCGAAATCATTCTTTCGATGAGTTCCTTTCTTCGGTGAAGGCTCATGTATGTTCATCGACAGTCCTTTTCCATCGATATCCTCCTTTATCGATGAAACACTTTTGCTTTTGTTCGACATTATGTCATCGATGAGATTTTGCATTTCGATGAATGCTTTATGAGTTTCTTCGGTAGTTATATTTCTTCGAAATCACTTTTTGCCTTTTGCCTTTTGTTTTTCACTTTTTCGATGAAACTTGGAGTATCGATGAGCGGTTTTCTGTATTCATCGAAGGTGATTTTTTGCCAAAGTATTTTTGCTTGGCGCTTTATATACTTTATTTTGATGAAAATACTCTTTCGATGAAACTTCTTTCGGAGTGCTCGATACAAGTTGCTGGCCGAAACATCTTTTAGTCTTTACGCCTATGGAAATATACATTTTTTTATATATATTTTTTATTTTCAAATATAGTGTCCAACAGCGGCTCTGACTGAGGATGGAGGCATATTGAATATGTCTTCAAGAATTCAGAATCTCTGGTTAGCGCAGATATATGATGGTATTTACAATGGAAATGGATCCTAATCTACTGTACATGTGATATAGTATGTTCAGAAAAAGAAGTTCTTTAAGAATTGCCCATGTACTGGCAATTCTTGGACCTCCCCTGTTGCATTTTGAAGCAAATAAGAATCCTCCCCTTTTTTATCTATGATCACATATGGGCCGATCCATAAGGCTTCAAATTTACCATGCTTGCCTTTGTCTTGACTCCTGGCATTCCACATTAAAACCCAATCACCTACACAAAATTTTCTATTTGATGTCCTCTTGTCATATAACTTCTTCATTTGATTTTGAATCCTGACATTCTGCTTTTGAGCTTCTGCCCTGACTTCATCAAGTTCTACTAACTGCATTATCCTTTCTTGTGATGGATCTTCAACATCTATCTCTTCTTGAATCATGAATCTATATACAGGCAAGAGATTATCCAAAGGTAGTCTGGCCCTTTTGTCATAAACCAATTCAAATGGAGACTTTCCTATAGATTTCTTCATAGTTATCCTATCTGCCCACAGTGCAAGATTCAACTTTGAATCCCATGCTTTTTTGTTCTGTCCCAACATCTTTTTAATGATCTTTAGGATATTCTTGTTGCTAGATTCAGCTTGTCCATTCCCTTGAGGGTGGTAGGGAGAAGAATGTGATATCTTAATGCCATATTCTCCACAAAAAGTGTTGAATTCTTCTGATCTAAAGGACATGCCATTGTCTGAGATGATCCTTGCAGGGACACCGAATCTAGAAATAATGTTCTCCATTAAGAATTTTATCACCACTTTGCTAGTGGCCTGTCTGGTGGGTATTGCCTCCACCCATTTGGTAAAATAGTCTGTAGCGACCAATATCCATCTGTGTCCTCCACTGGATTTTTCTGATATTTCCCCTATAAAGTCTATTCCCCATTGTTGAAATGGTTCCTCAGCCAACATTGGTCTCAATGGGAGTGATCCTTGATACTTTGTTTTGTTTGAAAACTTTTGACAAGCTTCACACTTTCTGACATATCTATAAGAATCATTGAAGACACATGGCCAATAATATCCAGCTCTCAATATTTTATGTGCTGTAGTCTTGGCCGAGAAATGACCACCACAAACCCCATCATGCATTTCATGAAGAACCTTGTCTGCCTGGCAGTTGTCTAGACATAATAATAATATCCCATCTCTATTTTTCCAATATAAGTCCCCATTGATAATTACATATCTTGCTGATTTTAACTTCAAAGCTCTCTTCTGATTATCAGTCATACCATCTGGACATTTCAGGTGCTTAAGGTAGTATATGATATCAGTGTACCATGTTGTTCTCTCAATACTGAAGTTGGCTTCTTCCCATCCAACCTGATTCACACCAGATTCCTCAATTTCAGTTCCTGTCATGAGTTTGGCCAACCCTTGTCCTTTGATGACCTGTGAGATTTTTAGCTCAATGTTGAATTCTTGTATTTGGTTGATCCATTTACACCTTTTACCTGTGACCTCAGTCTGTCTGAAGATATCTTTTACTGCTGCATTGGGAACATAAGCTATAACTTCAGCCCCTACCAAGTATGGTCTAAACTGTTTTACTGATTTGACCAAAGCGTAAGCTTGCTTTTCATTCAATTCATATTTTACTTCTGAAGGGCTCAAAGACTTGCTAAAATATGCAATGGGCTGCTCATACCCTTCTGGATTTTTCTGCAACAATACTGCCGCTATTGTGTGACAGGAGGCGAATGAGAATATTATAAAAGGTCTGCCAAAATCTGGGGAGATTAGTACTGGTGCCTCAGAAATTGCTTTTTTTATCGCCACAAAGGAATCAATTGCTTCCTCAGTCCAATCTATTTGGGCCTCTTTCTTCAACATCCTTACTATAGGTTTTACTATGTCTGCAAAATTCAAAATAAACCTTCTTACAAAATTAATTTGTCCTAAGAACGATTGAATGGCCTTGATAGTTCGGGGGATGGGAACCTCATTGATAGCAGCTACCCTTTCAGGATCAATTCTCACCCCATCCTTGGATACTATGTGTCCAAGTAACTTTCCCTCTTCAACACCAAAGTGGCATTTCTTAGGATTCAAGGAAATCCCATATTCTAAGGCCCTTTTAAATATCTTTTCAAGGTGCTCACAATGATCATCAGCTTTCTTTGAGTATGCAGTCAGATCGTCTTGGTATACTACCATGATTACATCAATCAATTCTGCAAAAGCCACATCCATTGCCCTTTGAAAAGTAGCTCCAACATTGGTCAATCCAAATGGCATTCGTGCATAGACATAAGTGCCCCATGGAGTTGTGAAGGCTATCTTATATTTTTCAGTTTCTCTAACTTTCACCTGATTGTAACTTGAAAATCCATCCATCATAGACAGGAACTCACACCCTGTTACCTTCTGCAGCATGTTATCCATATTTGGCAATGGATAGTTATCCTTTAGAGATGATATGTTTAAATTCCTAAAGTCTACACATAATCTAATATCCCCATTTTTCTTCCTGACTAGTACCAAGTTAGAAACCCATGTGGAATATCTGCATGGTTCAATTATTCCCGCGTCTTTCATCTTTATAATCTCTTCCCTCATTTTTGGTAACAATGTTGGATTAATAGGTCTTTGCTTTTGTCTGAATGGTTTAGCTTCTGGTTTAAGTGGTATCTCATGTTGAAAGAGATCTTCCCTGTAAGCTTTGAGATCTTCATAAGACCATGCAAACACATGTTTGTATCTTTTTAGCAACATTATCAGTTGTTGCCTCATAGCAGGAGTTAATTTTTTTCCAATAAAAACATTTCTGGGGGCTCCTTCATTCCCTAGGTTGATTTGTTCAACATCACTCTCTTTAACAGCTGACCCTTTGGTTTCAATCACATCTTGAGCATTAAAAGTTCTTTCTAATGCTACTAGGCCTCTTGGCAATTTATTTGACTTTAGTTGTATAATTTCATGTCCAAATAAAGTTTCCTTACCCTCAGTTTTCTCCACAAAGTCATTAAAATTTATAGCTTGAGTCTGATAATGATCAACACACTGTAAGAAGTTCAGTAGATCTGTATCATCTTGAAACACTTGCCAATTATACAAGTTATCAGGAAGAGATGGTCTTACTTTCATCTCTACTTCAGATATCCCAGTTAGCATTATATCATTGCCTTTTAATGCAATATTTGCTAAAAAATCTGCCATGATGTTCTTCGACCTATCTATCCAGTTTATCTGAAAAGCATCAAAAAGATCCATGGTATCCCATACAGCATTCCTGTATTGTTTCAGTCTTAAGTGTTTTGAGGCATATTTTTCCTTTACTTGTGAGACTATCAATTCTGAATCACCAAAGACACTTATCAATTTGATTCCATGTTTGACTGCTATGTTAAGACCAGTGAGTAGGGCTTCATATTCGGCAATATTATTTGTACACTCAAATAACAACTTGAAAGAATATTTGTAAGTTTCCCCTGTGGGTGAAATAAAAAGGATTCTAGCCCCACTTCCTTCCTTGCTACAAGACCCATCAAAGAACATTTTCCATATTTGATCATCCTTTTTAGTTAGACATGACTCAATGGGGATCCACTCTTTAAATTTAGGTTTTGTTAACTGTACCTGGAAGTTGTCCATGTCAGTTTGTAAAAAACATATCTGGTTCACTGTTTCTTCCATGTCTTCTATGATATATGTGGACCGGGGTTCCCTGTCAATATTTATTTCCTGCCCATTGACTGGAATCGTAGCATATGACAAATCCAACTGTACATATCCACCAATCAGATTCGACCATTGTCTAGACAACAACATTCCATAGTTTGGAGGAACATCTACCACTGTAATATCTGTTTTATATGATGCTTCCGGACAGGCTACTAATCTGAACTCTACATCCTTCATGATACCAACCACTGGGAATGATCTATTGTCCATGGCATAGCATTTCCCAAAGGTAGTATCAACTTCCAATCCCAGTTCTTTCATCACCCCAACAGGCATGACATTTATAGCTGCTCCTGAATCGATCATACAATTCCTTATTTTCTTGTTGTTTATCACCAAAGTGAGATAAAATGGGTCTACCTGTGTTGGGTTCTTGGTTATAGTGGACCCTAAATATATAACTGGGGCCATCTGTTCATTACTGTCACCTGTTTGTTTCTGTTCATTTACCTTCTCTTCCTGGATACCTGAAATCATCTCCAAAGTTTTTTCTCTGTACTCAGGAAACCTCATTATTTCCATCAATGGGACAGAAACTTTTAATTGCGTTAATGCAGTTGAAATATCAAATGAAGTAGAGTGTTGTGCTGAAGGAAGTTTTACTGTTTCTTCCTTTTGAACATCAGGACCCTTCTTATTATTCTTTGGTACAACCTCCTTAGTCTTAGCTCCTTTGTTTATTCGCTTGAGTGTCTCATCAGTTTCTTTCATAAAAAGACTAGTAGGTTTACCTTGCTCTGGATTCACCACACTATTCCTTAAATCATAAGTCCTTTTTGCTTGTGCAACAGCATAAGCTGTAATTCTTCTTTTTTCTTCTTCAGTAGGGATTCTGAGCTTAACACTTTCATTTTTGCTGGTGGTCACAGGTAAGATAGAGCTTTGATCAATATTCATGGAATCTGACCTTCCTTCCTGACTAAATGATATCATGTTAACAGTTGAATCATCCACATGTTCTTCATAACTATCCTCCTCCTCTTGCAATCTTTTTGCTACTGCACACAAAGAAGAAGCATGTGGCATATTGCAAGCGTAACACCACATGTCATCATCTTGAGTATAATTTACTGTTCTTTTTAAAGGATCTGGAATTTGTTGATTATCTCTGTGGTTCCTGTCTACTGGTTTCCCATCCTTCCATGCAGTGTTATAAGGCATATCATGCAGTCTGGGCCTCTCAGGATGGTAGTATTGCTGTTTCTCTGTTTTGTTTACCCTTACAGATAAGTCTTTTAGGGCATTTAAAAATTTGTCAAGCTTATCTTCATCTCTATTAGCCTTGGGTGCTCTAGGATTGTACAACCTTGCATCCTCTCTTTTTCCCACTTTACCAGCAGCTTTTCTGTTGTTTTCTATAACAATGGCATCTTTCATAACATCCCGGAGGTCTCTAGGATTTCTGGTTCTCAGCTCATAGTTTGTTTTACTATCATAAGCATTGATATAATACAGAATGCTCACCTCAGGTACTGGTTTCATCCTATTGGGGATTTTGTTTAGAACCCTGTTAAATCTTTTGTTAAAATCTATCACTGATTCATTTTGCTCCTTCTTTATACTAATGATTTCGTGCAAAGCAAACTCAGGGCTGTTATGGTCTCCATACTACTCAAGGAACAATTCTTTGAATTCTGCAAGATTTCTGATGGATGCATCAGGCAACGTTCTAAACCAATCTCTCGCATCTTCTATTAATGACTGCATAAACAACCTGATCTTGACATCTTCATATGGTAAACCAAAATCCTCAATTACTGCATCAAAGGCTTTACAATGAGCCTCACCTGAAACTGCATTACTTCCTGTGAATCTTGGTATTGCTGTCCTGATTTCATTTGGGATAGGATATGGGTACACCATCATTCCTGAAAAATCAAACTGCCTCATTTGCTCCATATTTATTAGTCCATGCCCTCCATGAGGATTCCCAAAGTTTTGGTTCATATTACCATATAAGGGTATTTGATTTTGATAAGGAAGAGGGTATTGATTCTGGTGTTGATATTGAAACTGATTAGGGGGTGGATGTTGGTTATGAAATTGACCAGGAGGTGGGTACTGATTATGAGTAGTGAAGTTTGTATGTGAATTTGGCTGGACTGGTTGTGCACTTGATTGCACATGATCATCCCTTTTGTTACCAAACAGGGGATTCTCATAAGCCTTAAAATCATTACTCTTTGTTTTACCCACTCCCTGAGCATATTTTTTCTTGTAGTTGTTTACATCTTTATTAAAGTCATCCTCACCAACATTTATGCCTAATTTAGCACACAGTTCCAGACATTCCTGAGTCCTTCCTGAATCTCTCATCTCAGCAGCTGCCTCCATCATTTGTCTAGTTAAATCTGTAAATCTGTCTGCAGGATCCGCCATACCTGATCCTGATGAAAGCGGTGTGTTTTATCTGGACCGTGCTTCGTGACTTTCGAAACCAGGGGGAATTTGGCATCGCCCCTTCTGAGCTTTATACGCTGCAACCAAATCCTCATTCACTGGGCTTGAAGTAGTTGCTCCATCTTGTTCTCTTAAAGGTGAATGTTGGTTGCCTTCATATTTATACTGACTGTACCGTTCTCTCATGGATTCATTCATGGATTCTTTGTTTTTGTTCTTCCGTTGAGAGAAGTCTAACTGAGATAAAGATTGTCCTTTCATGACTGATCTCATTCCGTGCATTGATATTTTTAATTCAGAGTCGCCACCTCTTTCTTAGAGGACATAAATTATTTCTTTCTTCTGAGTTCTATCCCGCAACAGAGTCTTAATGATTTTCCCCAGCAGAGTCGCCAATCTGTTGGGTCTCAAATCAACAGATTGGATAGATTCTAAGGAAATGCCAACTCCTATGATCAAACCCTCCAATTGACTTGGCCAACTTATAGAGTGAACCTATTTGGTTACTAACTCTCTCACTTTAGGCTCTGCAGGACCTAGGCGGGTATACCTACTCACTAGCTGTTCCTTTAACTAATGCTTTTTATAGCAGATTTAGTTTCTTAATCTAATATCTCCTAGTCTCAGAATGGCATAAGTTCCTAGAATGGAGATACAGCAGATGAGTTCAAGATTGTTGTTGTAGAAGCTATTCGATCTATGTTTCCTAATTACTTCTGTTTGCTTTAAATGGTGAAATATAGTGATGAGTGTAATCTGTTTTTGACCAGTGCCTTCTTTGCTGTTTGGGCTACAGAGTCATTATACTTTCTTCAGGACTTATTATGCGAGCCTATGAGACAGTTTTTTAATCCACCCTTTTATAGACCTGTCGGTTATTATTTCTTTTGAGATCAATTTGAATGCTTATATCATATGTTGATTGAATGAATTTAACCCTACCTTTAAGGGACCAATCAATGAAGTACTGCGAGGAACAATTACAATTCGCAAGCAAAACTTTTGTTTCAACCTTATAACATGAAGCACAAATTTGATTTCAAGAATATGAATAACCTTATCACTTTAGATAATATCACAGACGATTGCCAAAACAAAGTGAAATAATCCACAACACATACGCAAAGAAAAACAACAGTTCATAGCATGTATTCCATTGAAGTTTGTAAAACTTATAGGCTGTCATACATCGCCATCTTCTTATTGTGTAGTTTTTTTTCGTCACCCCCCTTTTACTTTACAAAAACCATTCTCATATATATATGGGAATGAAAGCTATTCATGAAAAGACACGTCTTTTCGAAATGCTAATCATTAGTTTAAACGTTTCTAACAAACTTAAGCAAAAAGAGATTAAGAATTCCTAAATGATGAATATAATCATCATCTTTAAAGATTTTGATTTTAGCACTCTGTTTCTTCAATTCTTCTCCTTGCGACAGATATTTGAATATCATCTGGTTGACGGTAGGGGCCATGTCTTTACTTCGATCCATTTCTGACAAAGCCCAATCTTTGACGTTGATAAGCTCATTCCGCAAGTCCTCCGCAATTTTCAGTCTTTTAGCATTGATCTGGTTCTTATGAAAATTCAATCAGTTCAACTGTAATCGTATGGGCAACTTGTGCATAGTTAATGTTCTGCATCTACAATGGCTACTCAAGTGTTTAAACTTAATTGCAGATGTGACATTCTTCACTTGGGCCTTTAACTGTTTCGCGGGAAGTACAGTTCGACCAAAGTGATCGTATTTCAAGTTATCGATGAAACCCTTGTCTTCGGCCGAGTATTTAAATCTTCCATCGAAAGCCCATTCTCTTCGATACTATTCTTTCGGTGAATAGCCCATGTCGAGAAGCCACCTTCAAGACTCATCGAAATCATTCTTTCATCGATAGACCTCTTTTTCGATAGGTCACTCGCAAGTTTCATCGAAATCATTCTTTCGATGAGTTCCTTTCTTCGGTGAAGGCTCATGTATGTTCATCGACAGTCCTTTTCCATCGATATCCTCCTTTATTGATGAAACACTTTTCAAATATAGTGTCCAACAGGTTCAAAATGAACATGATAGAGACAACATTGGCTCAAGATATGGGCGAACAATACATCGACACTCAAAATGACCACCATAGACAACAAAAGAGGAGGTCAAAGGAAATATCCTCAAATCAATTCATTAAATTAAAAGAGAAGAAAAGTTGCCGGCGAAATCAATCAAGAAATTTAAGTGACAAGTGCCACCACAAGGGAAAAATAAAAGAAAGAAGAAATCAGTGGTCATCCAAAAGTAAATAAATCTAAAAAATACACATTAATCCTTATGACACATCACATAAATAAAAAATTAACTCAAGGCAAAATAAATGATTCATCCAACTCACATCATGAGGTGACCAACATTAGTCACACTAAACGGAGTAATCGCTACACAACATCCAAGGGCGAAATGCCTTGAATGTGTTAGAGAGTGCACACCATATTTAAGACTTCTATTTTATCCATATGTCCGTATTACTTTCATTATTTTTTAAAGAAATTCAAATTTTCAAAAATATAGGCAATTATCCTTTATGAAAGTTGACATAGGTAGGAAGAGATAAAGCAACTACGCACTCACACATGTACAAGGAATATACTCATACCATGACTAATGATCAAGATATCTTATCTCTACCATGATTATACTCACCAAGTTATAACAGAAACAAAGGTTAGAGATTCAATTACTCACTTGATAGTAAACTACAACACACATTATTTCCATTAATGCACAACTAATAACCTCTAGAAGATTAGAAATTCCTTCATAAGGTCTTTAAGTGATTTAGTCAATCATATATTTAAACAAGCAAAATAGGTCTCATTACAAAATCCAAAGTTTAATATCAATTTCTACTCTTACCAATAATAATCTTCTGACATACTTCTAGTTATCTAAGTTAAGAATATCTCAGTCCCACTTCCAGAACTTAGTTTTCTTTTCATCTAATACCACTTAAATTACAAGAACACACACATCATTCTATTTAAAATCACTTCCTATTATTACTTGATTACTATCATTCATAGACTATGTATTTTCAACATTTCAAGAAAAATTGGTATTTAGAATCCCAACACAATTTCATATAACTAATTATTAGTTTATCTCATTAGAATTCGCTAAGGAAGCACTTTTTAAAATTCAAATAAGGCAATGATATAGTAACCTTTCTTAATTTATCCATCTAGTTAAGAGAAATATTTATTCAATGCCACACAATTCCTACACAAAGCTAAAACTTTTATCTTGCCAAACCAAATAAAGACACAATGATATCATTTTGATTTCTACATATGCAATGCACCAATCCTTGCTTCAATAAACATGTTTATCTCCTTTTAGTTTCGTGATACATTTCCTAATTAAATGATGGGATATTCTATTTAATCAATTCTTCCCTTAAAGAACAAGGAGCATGAATGCAATACCTAAATTTCAGTCTCCAATGCAAATTAACTTCATCTAATCTTCCCTTTGACGTTTACGAGTCATATTCATAAATCATTATCTAATCCTTCTACTTAATATCAATAACCCCAAGTATTTGAATCATTTACCCCAAAGAGAGAAGAGGAAGGAAGGGATACTGCCACACAAATCAATACACACAAATTTATGCAAACTCAGTTTGAATTTCCTAGTCATGCCAAATGCAACTACCACTTTTAAAGGTATGCAATTTCAACTTCCATAAGATCTCCTACCAATACACATGCAACTAGTAATCCCAAATCCTTTGATAGCTATGATTTCCTCAAACAATCTTTTATTACATACAAAATCACAAATTTACCAAAATAACCAATAGTTCTATGTGGTAATCATTACATTACCAACTAACTTCCTTACATTTCACATAGGAGATTAAAATAAGGGAAAAAGGCATTCCAACTACTTTTATTAAGCACCACATACAATTTCTTTGATTTTCACATCATGATCTATACTAAATTCTTCCTAAATGTATAATACAAACACTTCATCCTTCTATTCATAGGAATTCAACATAACAAACTAATTTTATGATCGTCACATTAGTTAAGAGGATACACACATTCTTTTCTCATTCTGCAACATAATTAATCATGTATAAGGAAAGCAACCCTAATCATTCAAGTAAGAACTAGAAATTTACAGAGCAAGTAAGAACATATAGACACTTCTCTTATTTTTGAGACATACATATGGAATAAATACACACTTTACTTAAAGTTATGATTCCTAAAAGGAATTAGAGAGAAACACAAGGCATAGATATCTAAGATTCCAAAAATTCCTTTAACACTTCTTCTAGCACAAATCTCAAAGAGTAACTTGATTGAAAGGAACATCAAGGCATATTCACAAGACTAATAGCAACATCCTTAACCAGAGATCCCAGCGTTGCAACATGGGCTCTGATACCAAAAGTAATCCCCACCAAAATACCCTAGAGAAATATAGCTAAAAAAAACGCTAATTTAATTTTTTTTTTAAAACAATACAACACATAAAATCACTTAAGAAATGCAGCAAGCACACAACAACATTTAAGTATTATGAACATAGAATAATTCACTCAAGCTATTCAAACAATTACGCAAGCAGAATACAATAAATCATTACTACTGCCTCCCTAGGGTATCTCAACAACATTACTTAATCTACCTACATAAGGAATAAGCATTTACTTTCTTCCAGTTCAATACCTCATAATCTTAATCATTATACACACATAGGTGCAACATAGAAATACCTAACACTCATGATATGCAACCTTCTTAATCTTTCATTTAATATGAGATTCTATCTTTCAATGCACCACTATTTCCTTTTTCACTTAGATTCATTTTATACACCAAGTCCAAATGTTCCTATTACCATTAACCAACCTCTGACTATAAACATCACCATACACATACCAAGATTAATCCCTTACATTTCATTAACATGATTTCCATTTACAATTAACTTCTACATAGTCATTTATAATTCTATTCTCCTAGCATACTTATTACTGCATCATGATTCCAAAAGCAAATAATGCAATACTCACAAGGTCTCCTTAAACATTTAACCCAAAGGTTGTTTAATACTCATAAAATCTCTTAAAATATATCAACTAACCAACAATCATCTCATTACAAACTAAGTAACTACATGAATTCATCTCAACACAAATTAAGGTACAATATCCTAATTCCATAACAACTAATAGCATCCACCAAATGTAGATATAATTCTTAAACTATAACACATGATACATTCTAATCCTATCCTAAAAGACAAGAACTCATTTAATCATCTTCCCATACACTTACTAGTAATTTCCATTAATAAGATTAGTAATTCATTCATTAAGAACATTCATATAATATTTTCATAAGGAACATTCAACTACCTCCCAAGCTTTATAAGATTTTCAATCCTACCATTAGATCACTAACTATGAAGTATGATGATATAATTTCAAATTCTTTAATCACAACTCATAAACATGTCCTAAGATATCTTCCAAAATTACTCAAACTCATACATCCTATCAAGACATAACATTTCTTCTACTTAAATCATTAGTTAAAGACATCATTTCAAATCTAATACCATTATCATAACATTTACCCGATTTACTTTTAACATGGCTCATCAAGAATACAAAATACATCATTTAGTTTCGAACAACAATATTTATCCACATCTCATGCATCTATTTCATTTAATATAAATGCACTACAATACCACTCAAGGTTCATCATTACAATCATCTACCATAATCAAAAGCTATCACTGTAACTAGAACAACATAGTCATTTCTCATATACATGACTTCTTTTACAACCGTTACATAAGAATTTCATTACATAAATCACATCATCATTTACATTCTTTTTGCAATTATTATCCATGAATAATCTAAAGAAGCATCCTCATCAACGCAAGAAGAATCCAAAGACAGGAACTTCCCAATGGTTTAAAAGCACCAACCACCCGACCATGTGGAACCAAAGGAACCACCCCCCATGCTAGGAGATGACACAAGGTCCCAACACACACTCTACATCTAGGCTGACACTCAAAACCAAAGAGAGTAACCAACAAGGACTCTCAAGCAAGAACTCACACAGAGCCCCAAGAATAAACTCCTAGAGGCGTAAAACTCATCAGGACATAAATGCATCCAATAAGCATAATCATAAATCATAAAGGGGGAACACATGTAGGAGTGGAGTGTCATCACATGCCATCCTCATAACACAATAACATAATAACAAAAGGCACTAGCTTGATGGACATGTGGAGGCATCTCAACCTATGAGAGACCAAGGGAGATTAGCTTACCATCTTCACGACCTTCTCATGCTTATCCTAAAACATCCTCCCTAGGACATAAGTCATGAGGTTCAAAACTATTCATTGTCTTGTTTAAGTGAGTTATAATTTTCCCATCCCAATTAATTCATTATCAATGTTATCACTTATTTACAAATCATGGAAAACTCCAATGTGCCCTAGTGGTCTAGATTGCATGCATCCTTACAAGGAACATCATGCCAACCTATCTCTCATGACCCCAGTCATCACAAGGAAGCCCACTCCTCCTAACATGGCCCAACAACACATCACAAGAGGCTCTACGAACATAAATACATGAAAATAATACTCAATGTAGCCAATAACTTCCACACATACTCTCACAAGATATGCAAGGCTACAACAACATCAATATAACAAAATGAGCCTCTTGGCTAGCAATCAACAAAGGCATATGAAGCCATTAAATTTGCTGTCATTAATGAAAGTAAAACCATAGCAAGGCCAACTCACTTGCTGCCCCAAAACAACAACACTTCCAACTCACCAATCATAACACATCAATATGGATGAAATCACAATTCTTTCCCCAATAACATAAGAAGGTAAATATGCTTGAAACCAACAAAATACATCAAATAAAATCAGATATAAAACTAAAAAAAACTCACCAACACCCTCAACAATGCCTCTGGTACAAGAATTAATCCAGAAAATTCCACACAATCAAGCGACTAGCAAATTAACCTACAGGAAAAACCAGTCCAAGCCTTTAAGCCAATTTAAATCCAACCACCAAAAATCTTCAAATTAATCTCAGAAATTCATTCACCAAAGATGCCAACCCCCGTGAATGCACATGAATGCCTATTTATCAAAAATAAAATTCACTTCAACAATAAATAAATAATAAACACTTGAAGGCCAATATTAAATCAAAACTCCATGCACGACATAGACTCAGAAAGACACAGAAGGCTTTCAGCAAACCCAGAAAAAAAAATATTTCCCACAAACTATAGAATAAAACCTTACAACAAATTTATGCCTTCATATATTTCCTTCCTCACTATACAAATTTTAGATTCATTTCCCCAAGCTCACACATTCAATCTGCAGACAGGAGCATACAGGAAAACTGTAAAATAAAATATAAAAAGATAGAATACATCTCCAACTTGCAACCCATGTTATGGAAGAAGCTGAAGAAGAGATTCCACCAGCCAACCAAATCCAACCCAAGCTCCAACCAAAATCCAAGAGAGAAGAAAACCAAAACCAAGAAGAAAACTTGCTGGAGAAAATTTTCCAGAGAGGAACCAACCCACGAAAACTTCACGGAAAAGAAAATAAAAAGACAAACATTAACCAAAAACCCTAGCCTCAATCTCAGCCAATCAAAATATTCCAATCTATAATATATTTTACCAACCCCACCATATAATATAATTTTACCTCCCTTTTAAATTCAACCAATAAGAGAAGAGGGTAGGTAAGGTAAATATAAATCATGCTTTTTACAATTTGGTGGGAATGTTTTATCATTTTATTATTTATACAACCCACTTAATATAAAAGTCAAACTAATAAATAAAACATGAGCCACAATTAAATAAATTAAATGGGGAAATTAAATTAAATAAACCGAAGGCTCATAAATGAATTAATGAACTAGATAAACATTAAAAGCCAAATAAATATTAAACCATAGGCAATTAAATAAATAAATAAATAAATACCAATAAAGGTCAAATCACAAATAAATATAAAACACATCATAAGCTAAACAATAAAAATTAAATAAATATTAAATCATCATTAAAATAAATAAACATTTAAATATCAAATAATCAAATAACCAAAAAGGAAAGAATCCAATAAATTAAATTAAACATTAGATAACCAAATAATCAAATCGCTATTAATCAAAATAATTAAAATAAACATCATTAATTATTTAATCTCGCATCAATAATCGAATAGTCAATCTCAACATAAAAGGAATAATCAGCCAATACTAACATACTCACAACACAGAAGAAACCCAACTTACTAACTATCATGACAACTTGTGCCAAGACACTGACGACTCACAGTGAACAACTTAGACCTAGAGTATGTGAGGGGAAATTGTGCCAACTCCAAACCACATACCATTGGGATTTAAAGACACGCTCAGACCTATGGAGCCAGGTGGAGCCGATGTCTGGTACCTGCAAATCCTGCATCCACAAAGAACGATACAACATATGCATATACATATTATAATAGACAAGGGTTAGAGAGTTGCAACGACACATCCCGCTCGCAATGAGTCATGTGGCATTGTCTCTATCCCAAAGACAGTTAGACAACAATCAAACACAGTATACGATTAACTCATCATAGATAATCATTAAATATGGTCAGCACATAAAAACATCATGAAGTGAATGATTAGTATAGTTCATGATTATAGTAAGGCATGTAAAATTCATCAACACTCATGCTCATCAAAACACATGATTAATATAATCTTTCGATAATTAATCACATAATAAGTATATAGTGACTAATAAATCACACAATCAATAATGATAGTATCAACATCATATAAATCATCTGAAATAGCCTATGCCCAATAATTCCTATCATGCATGAATTAAAAGTCAACTCTAGTCAAAACAAGTCAAGTTGAGGGTGGACACTACATATTACTAGCAGAACACTGATTCACCCCCCCTCTCAGTGTTCTTGGATTCCAACACTTTCATCATCAACAAAGCAAAAAGGTGCTATACCAATAGAGGTTTTGTCTTTGAATTCGCTATAAGTTTACACTGTCTAGATAGCCTTTTTCACCTACCCCAATCTTATATGTTATTCTGATAGGGCCTGCATCGCTACAACCTACCCCTAGATGTGTGTCGGGATAGTTATACTCTATCGAGATTATAAAATATTACTATTCCGCCTTTAGTGACTATTCTGATAGGCATCTCATCGTTTCCGTTTGATATAACTATGCTGATAGCCATGTTCATACTGACTTATTAGATCGGGTTAGCTATCCCAATATATACATAGAATGTTACTTAATGAGGGTTATTTTGATGATCTTTCTTAGGTCTATTAGGGATTATTCTTATATGATTTTAGTTATAGTATGTGAGGTCTTGTATTGAGTTAAAGAAAACTTCTGTAGCTTCAACCTTTCACTTATGACAAATACAAAAGCTTGGTGATAACTAACATGCTAGGGGTATTAGGTATTGTTACTAGATATTTTAGATTCTTAGATTAGTTGTCAATGAAAATGAGACAGTGGGTTATTCTCCTTTGCACTTTAGGCTTTGCTAGATGTAGGGGGTATCCCTTACTTCAATATCTAAAATATCAATCTCTACACATTGAGATATTGATTAGAGCATAATGTTCCCCCATTTTTACTAAGGATTGAAATGATCATAATAGGAATCATTGTGTTATTGCATAACAAACCATTAAAATGAATCATCCATTAAATTTTCCATAACTGTCTCAGTAGGGAACACAACATGATGCAAATATTTGTAATGTAAAAGTATAAATGACTTGACATGTAAAGATACATATAAAGATAATCACAAAGTACAAGTCCTCCTACATTATTACAAACAAGTCCTCCCACATAATCACAACATTCAAATTTCACCAAAAAATATCAAGAAATCAATATCAAATAGATAATATACTAATCACATACCTCATACATTTAAATCATGTCATTGATCTTCTTCTTCATCTAACTCTTTGTCTGTATCTTCCGATCCAAAATCGACATTGTAAGGATTGTTCATATCATCATCATCATCATCATCATCATCATTATCATCATCATCATCATTGATATCGTCATCATCATCTTCATGAACATTAACTCCTATATCATCATGATCTTGTTCCTCTTCTTCAACATCTTCGCCAAGCACATCATCAACTATATATTGATCCTGATCATCATGTACATCATCTTCTAGTTCTTTTGTATCTTCTTCTTCCATGACATTATACTTTATTGGCCTTCCTCTAGGATCATGTCTAACAACAAATGACCAATCCGGTTTATGTGGAACCTTTGAGTAAAATCCCTGCTCACATTGGCTTGGAAGAACATAGGGCTCATTTCCAACTCGCTCAAATGACGTTGTATTGACCATTGTAAATCCATTATCATGTTCAATAATAGTTATGTCAAGATCATTTTCATTCAATCGTAGCCTGTACCATTGGACGATGAAAAGAACTAATTTGAAGGACCCAAAGTCACACTCAAGTATATCATCCAAAATCCCATAGTATCGACTTTATGAGACTTGAGGATGTACGTCGCTTTTAGATGAAATATTAGTCACCTGAAATACTGCAATTATCCCAGAATCACAAGTTTTCTTCTTGTCATCCAACTTTTTGATGCGAAATTGATGACCATTGCACCACATAGCCTTTTGGTGTTTCACCTACAATATGTCAAACATGTAAAAATTATTGAATCGCCAATTGATAAACATATTTATTCTTGGCTGAATGTATGCAAAAAACAACACACACACACACACACACGCACACACACACACACACACACACACACACACACACACACACACACACACACACACACACACACACACACACACACATATCATTACAATTGAAAAAAATTAAATAATATGGGCGATTAATATATTTATACATACCTATTTATCTCTTAAACCATATGCCAAATTAATTTCCCTTGGTGTAACATTGGAATCTCCATTACAATGAGCTTCTTTAACCAATGAAGCCACACCTTCCCATGTTAATGCACGACCAGATTGTTGACATTGTTCAATCCATACCGTCATCCAATCAAGATTGTTTGCGACATACAAATGTAGTGCATCCCACTCTCGAGCAACTATAGAAAAAATAACTATAAATTTATAACTGATGTATATTGAATATTAAGAATTAATTAACTACAATATATATAAAAAAACCAAATGTAAAATGTATTCAGATTAATTTCCATGAACATCCAATAATTACCTCTCACTTTCTTCAATCAACCTTTCCCCATTAGGTACTCCCTTCAAATTTGTTAATGTAGTTGGGATCCCAAATGTGATCTACATGGATCTTTGCCATAAACTTAGAAAGATATTTAGTGATGTACACCATAGTCTGGTATACCATATATCCCTCTACCATATAACCCTTAGGATGTGCTCTTTGTCGAGCCAAAGCCTTCAAAATTTTCAAGTGCCTCTCAACCATCCACATTGACCTTGTGTGTACAGGTCCACACAATTCAATCTCCTCAACTTGGTGTATGAGGTAGTGTTCTTGTGCATTGAAAAATGTTCGAAGGTAGACACTTTTGTATTTCACACATTAGACAAGGAATTTTTGTCTTCCAATATTTTATCTTCTTTATGGATTTCTTTAGATGACAACCATCTACAAGTGATTCAAGACACAAATAAATTTAATGAGAATTAACAAAATAATATACAATATATTGCATAACACGTAAAACAAATGGCAAATATAATATCTATACATCAAATTGAACAAATAACACTACTTACCTCATGTATTTTCCAAGATCATATATAACTTGCTTGACATTATTGTCGAAGTGGTATGGGAAAGATAGAGGTAGAACGTATTGCAACAATTATAAAATGATCTTTTCATTGTTTTTCCAAAACTAGTACTAAACATAATACAATGAAAAGTACATGTAGTATACAAATATATAGAAAATATACAATAACATGAATTACCTTAATGAAGGTATGCCAATCATGCATTTTCATCCCTGGCCTAAATTCACTTTTCTTTGTTATGAGATTGTTTATGTTTGCAACAAATCCTGTGGGAAATCGAATTTTTCATATGACCTCTTTTATAGCATTTCTTTGTTGCTCTATTAATAACCAAGGAAGGGCACTTATATTAATTTGGTCTCCATCGCTATTTAATTGAATGACATTTTTCATTGCATGATTGGATATTTGAATGTCACTACGAATTTTGACAATTTTTTCTTTGTCACGCCTTCCATCCAATATTTTCCATAACGTCTCTGTTATATTCTTTCCAATATGCATAGTATCAAACAAACACACAATTTATAACTGATCATAGTAGGGCAACCTACTAAATTGTCTGGGACAAATTTTTAGTCCCTTTGGAAGGTGGTGATTAATGCCTTGACGATCTTCATGAAGCATATAAGTTTAAAAAGATAACAACGACAATCATCGTCAATTACAGTATGAGTAAAAAAAACACAATATAAAAATCTAAATTCCAAACATATCATATATGATAGATAAAAAATTAGATTGAATGACATTACCTTGACGATTAATTCTATTATATTCCAACTTCCATAGGTGAGGTGTCCTTCTTCGTGGTTTTGATGTAGTCTCTTCTTTCCCATTGAAAAGATGTTTTTCAGTAGTTTGATACTTATGATTTTTGTGGAGGAAGTTCCTATACACATCAAACAACTGCTTTCCTAAACTTGTTGAGTGACAAGATTTCATCTTTGGACACAAACTGGACATGCAAATTTTCCCTTTGTTTGAAGACCTGCAAGATCATGTATAATTGGATTAAATATGTTAATTTTTATAATTATATATATTGAATGGATTTTTAAAAAAATGCATGATTTATACTTAAAAAAATTAAACATTATTAAAGTGCTCAAGTTGAACATTATAACATACCACAAAAATGTGTTAGCCCTGGGGCATCATGAATTGTCCATACAAGCATTACATGGAATTGAAATTGTCTTTGTCCTATTGGTCTAGAGATGTCATACATAGTGACACCATTCCATAACTCTAGCAACTCGTCGATAAGAGGCTCGATATATACATTCATATCTTTAACTTGGTACTTACCTAGTTGAATGAACAAAAACATTACATAATTATTATAACCATTTTACTGAAATATATATAGTTTAATGTACATGACTATTAAATGAAAAAAATACCTGGAACAATCATTGCCAACATTATGTTCTCTCTCTTTATTGACATCCATGGAGGAATGTTATTGTTGATAACAAAAATAGACCACATCGAGTAAATAGATCTCAGCTCTCCAAACAGATTGACACCGTCTACTGCTAATGAAAGCTCGAGATTACAAGGTTCTTTAAAGTGTGGCCATTTTTCCTCTATGTCCTTAAATGAAAAACCATCCGCAAGCATTCAAACAATGTCATCTCTACTTCTATCGCGTGCATGGTAATCCATAAATTGTGCCAATCTTTCGCACCTAAATAATCATTGCAAACGCGAAATAATGAGATTATAATGAATAACCTTACGAGACACCTTTTTTGTTAGTTGATCTGTTTGATATCTACTGATATGACATTCAGGGTATTCTATTGCAAATTCATGTTGTTTATGATATATAATATGATCATTGGGACATGCATTAATTACTTGATACTCCATTTCAATATCTTTCATAATGGTAGATAATTATCGATATGAGCGAGGTTGAATATTTGACGGTGGTAACAAAAATCACCTATCAATCTAGAACGAAAAAAGTAATTTGTTAATATAAAGAATATTAATGGTACATATTTCACCTTTTATTTACTAGTGATGAAATAACAACAAAAATAGATGAAAAAAGATGACATATATGACACACCTTAGCATACGTGGGATTGTTATGTTGGATAAACCATTCATAACTTTCAAGTTCACCAACAACAATACAACAAAGAGAAGAGTTATTTGGGAGCCTTCGTAAAGGGGATCATATGCCTTCTCAAGTATAGGTAAATCATGAACAACATTAAAGTCATCATGATAATCATGATCAACTGCGCCAGTACTAAATGTGTCATGGATCAATGTATTTGTACCATCATCTCCAACTATGTTTTGTGGCGCATGATCATATTCTTCCATAGGATCATTATCTTCTGCTTCAATATTCACACCTCCATGTTCCTCCACTTGCAAAACCACATTCTTTAGGTCGCGGTAGTCCATATCATTTTCCCTAGGGTGCCACACCTGTATAAAAATGATCAACATAAATAAACCATGATCATGATCTCATTAACAAGTGATTTTTTATGTATATAAATTGTTAAAATGATATAAACATTTACAAATGCTATCAATATAAACACATATAATGAACAACTTACCAATGGATGATAATCATGCCCCCCTTCAATGTGACCATGCCGCCTACAGTGTTTCTCAATTGTTGTGATTAAAAGTCTTCTAGTGTTTAAGCCCTTACAATTTTTGTGGGGACAATAACAGTTCCCATCACCTTTTCTTTTCAAGCTAGACCACAATATTGCAATTGCCTCCTCATTTTTTTCTTCACTAATATTATTTGACATGTTTTTTCTTCACAAGCAAAAAAATCGGGCTATGAAAAATTTGGTCTATAACCTTCACAAACCAAGCAAAACGATGTCGCAAGTACGGAAAACACTATCCGCATGATTTTTATATTATTTACTTGACTATCCCTAAGGGTTTTTTTTTTATTTTTACTTTTTCACTTTTCTCTTTTTTGTCAGAATTCCGACGAACGTCTGGCAATATTTAAAAAAACAAATTTGACACAAATTGCTTCCTAAGATCTGATGAACGTCAGGCAAGATTCTGACGATAGTTGGTTTCATCAGAATTCTGATGAATGTCAGGCAAGATTTAAAAAAAAAACATTGACACAAATTGCCTCCTAAGATATGACAAAACAAAATAAATCCCATAGTTCATTGGAAAATGTGCCTTAATGAGTTAGTGTGTCTATCTCTCCCCCCTATGGTATTCATCCTAGATGCTCTCCTGATGGTCCTATCCCTCAGCTCTGGATGAACAGTTGCATAGTACATATCTCTCCAGTAGGATATCTTCTCTCCTACCTGTAGGACATATGCATATCCAACCCCTGTGTCCTCAGTTGCTCTTCTGCCTGCCCTTAGTGCCTCCTTAGCCTCAGTGTATCTCTAGATGGCTTGATCCCTCTCCCTCTGCATGTCTGCTAACTATCACCTCAATCGAGTCACATCTCTCTCTAGATCCTCGATCTCATCGGCCTATCCTACTACAATCTCTTGCAGCACTAGCAGCTCATCCTCCTCCTCATCTCCACCCTGGGCACCCTCATCCTACCTAGATTGTCCCTATATTTATCCACCAACTTGTAAGACCTATCCTCCTCCACCCCTTGATGGTCTCGGTAGCCTCCCTCCTTGTGGATCCTATCTCTCCTTAGCCCTCTCTCTAGCATCCCTTTATCCACCCCTTCCCCTCATCACCCTCCTCACTGTTCCTCTCCTCTGCCTCCTCCATCTCCCTCCACCTCTATCCTCATCATACTCATCATCATCATCCTTTGCTACCACAAACTCATCTAGATCTATCAACCTTAGTAGAAGATGTGCTACAAAATAGGCATCATACTTTGCATCCATACCTGCGTCAACCACATCCCTCAGTAGATCCCATGTTATAGGAACCATCTTCTTGAACTTTGTAACTACAACATCATAGGACAAAATCAGCCCCCAGTGAGCCTACTTTTGCACAAACTGTACAAACTCTTCAGATCCTTGAGGCATCCTCTACTGCCTCCCAAACTGGTTGCATACCCTATTAATGAGATGCATATCCAGTATATAGGGAATTCACCCAATCAAATACCTACTCCTAAAAACATATGGAAGCTTTTTAGCGTCGTCCTCCCAATCCTCATAGTCAAGATAGGGTCTCCATATGACACTATCTATGTCATCTATCACTTGTCTCCAATAGTTCACCTTCCCAATTTGTGGCTGGGAAGTAATCATACTATACAAGTGTTCGTAGGACTGTCCATGTCCTCTCCCTTTGAAGTGAACTGGTCTAGTCACTACAATGTGCTCATATGACGATACTTGTAATAGAGTCACCCCACACCCTAACCCGCAGCCACCGAGATACACAAACTGGTGCAACTCATGATACAAATGTGATAATACACATGGACCCCATGCATATCTAGTGTGTTGTCACCAACATCTCTAGAGTCCTCCCCCAGCCAACAACCATACCTCGTGTCACCCTGTCTAGACAAAGGTAACCACTAATCACTCCTCCAACTACTGTCGGTAGTCTGCGTCCAATAGCTAGAATAACATCCCATCTAACATGACCCGGTCTCATCTCCAGCTCTAGGTCATCAAAGACTCATCTCAGTGCATCCATGTTTCCCTCTCTATCATACAACACTATCTCATTATGGATCGATATCCTCAAGATCCTATAAACATCCTCTAAAGTGACCAACATCTCGCCAATCGGCAAATGAAAAGAACAGGTCTAAAAGTGCCATCTCTCTGCTAGAGCAGTTAGTAATCCTCTATTTGCCTGAATTTCAGGCAGATACATGATATGTCTCAATCCAATACCCTCGACAGCTCCCCACTCCTCAAAGGTCAACTCTGGTTGTAACTGAGCTGTATCATAGGGAATCTCTCCTGCAACTCTATTTGGGGAAAGAACTCCTGCATCCAAGCAAACAAATTATGTCAATCCTAGTGGTAGTCATGTCTATCACATAGTGCTTCTTCTATCCTAGCTCTTATGTTTATCACATGGCACTACATCCTAGTGTATATGTTCATCACATTGCACTTGATCCTATTTAGAGGCCCTCATTGAGTGTATCCTCTTAGCAACTTATCCAACTGACAACGTATGTCTATCACATAATTATCAATTCTAGCTTATCTCTCAGTTTGTCTCCCTAGGGAACTTGCTTGAGTGTATCCTCTCAACAGCTTATCCAATCGACAATGTATGTTCATCACAGATCTGTTGATTTGAGCCTACTTAGACACACACACATTTTTACAACACATACATGGTTTTTATCAACCCGGACGTGTTTTCTTGCCCTAGACGCATCTGTACATCATAGATGCGTTGTTGTCCTACATAGACGTGCTTGTCTTTCACAAATGCACCTTTATGACACAGATGTTCCCTTTGCACATAGATGCGTCCCTATTAAACCTAGACGCGATTACATTCACATATGCGACCAAACCTAACCTAGACACACCTATCCTACCTAGATGTGCTTGACACTGACCTAAATGTGTTCGTAGTATAAAACATGGATTTCACATTTTTGTTTATCTACCCTAAAATGCATTAATGAGAGCAATAAATGCAAAAACATACAAAGAGGCTTCGAGGTACTTACCGGCTCACCCATGTCATCTGGTCTCTGATATCGCCAGACTCGATCGAACCTATGAACCCTCTTCATTGTTGCTGACTACTCTGACTTCTCTAAGCTCTTTCTCTCTGCACTGTGATCTCTTAGGTGTGTGGATGCAAATGAGGATGTTTTCCTTGCGACCCTATCATATAGGCTACTTAACCCTAGTCTCTCGTGTCAGTCTCTTTTTCCTGCGTAACCTTGTCACCCTATCTTGTAAGTCCTTTCTAGCCTTTCTTTCTTATCGAGAGATTGTCTGCGATCTTTTCAAACATTTTCATTCAATCTCTCGATGGGGTATATCATTCCCGTCATGGGGCAACTTTGTGTCAGTTTTTCTTCTTTGAGCCAACGTGACAAGCTGCATTGTCTCAAAGAGGGGCAAAATGTAGACACCTAAAATTCTCCTGTCTAATTAAATAAATATTTTTATTTATTTAATTATTTTACCCTAATTCTTTTTTTAATTAAATAAATTCTTATTTATTTAATTAATTCATTAATCCTCTTCTAAGCCTTTCCTTATTTAAATAAATACTTTTATTTATTTAAATTGTCATTTTCCTAAATTAAATAAATATCTTATTTATTTAATTGAACCCACTTCCTCTATTAATTAAATAAATTTTTATTTATTGAATTAATTCATTAGCCTTTTCTACCCATGTCACATGTCATTCATCTCTTAATTCCTACACTACCTACCCCCTTTATCATTTAATTATTTCTTCTACCTACCCTTTAATCCTAGCCGAGCATTTCACCTTTTAATCTTATCCCTCCATTTCCTAAAGTGTCTTCTATATAAGAGGACACTCTCCTTCATTATCAACCCTAATGACACAATCAAGCCTTCTTGCAATCAAGCTATCAACCATAATTCATTCTTTGTTGAGCTCTTGTGCATACAAAAAATCTGAGAGAAAATATATCAAACAAGATCAATGGAGATAGGAGACAATGGAGATTGAAACCCTACTAGACATGTGAATGGTATATCTTGTTTTGTTATTGTTTTTTTTTATGATCTTAGGTATCTTCATTTTTGTATGGTGGATTCTTTTCATTGTTAGGCTAGGGTTTTGTGGTTGATCCTTGTTAGTCTTTCAATATTGTTGTTTTCACTATCCATTTTCACCATATACAACACTAATGAGCCTAAGACTATTAGAGAATCTCTAGTATTGTTATCCAAATTTCAGCTGAGTGCAGTTTTGGGATAACCCCCCACAATTTTTGTCCAAATTTGTGGCCCATTGTTAGACACAATGCACCACTGAGAGGGGGGAGGGGGAATCAGTGGTTCTTAGACTTTTCCCTTTAACTATCCCTATGAAAGTATACCGATTAATAGATCTAGCTGAATGCAGACTTACCAGTTAGTGAGGAGGCAAAACACAAATGCATTCACACAAAGGGACATCACATAACACCAGTATGTACAAGGAAAAACCAAGATGGGAAAAACCTCGGTGAGCAATGCTTCTGGAGATTACTGCTCCAATCTAGCCTCACAATGAATCTTTGCTACAATGTTTAGGGCACCAACCCAAGGAGAACTAACCCCTGATTGAGGGCACCAACCCAAGGAGCACCAACCCCTAGCCAATTTATGGGCTAAAACCGAAAGGAGCTACAACCACTGATAGTTTATGGGCACCAACCCAAAGGAGATACAACCCCTACACTGAGCTACAAATTAATCATCACAATAATATCTTCACTTACAAAATTAGTCATACTATTACAAGTGAATCTTGTAATAATTTCATATACCTTAATCTGTCGATGAGACACCTTCTCTACTGCACCGACTCACTCTTCTACTACTCTCATCTACTGGTGCACTACCGATAAACTCTATCAATTCACCTCTGCTCTTCTTCTTCTCTACTGGATCTCCTCCTTACTACTTTGTTCTTCAGTCCTATCAACTGTCTTCCTACTAGTACAAGCTCCTATCGGTTATCTCTTCAGATGTACTCTAGCTGCTATACCGGTTGCTCAAACCATACCGGTTAACCCTTTGTTAAATCCTATCACTGGTTTAACCTTCACTCCCTCAGTCACTGCTATCCTTAGCTATTTTCTCTCTGATTGATCTAGCTCTCTCATGCAACACTCACACACTTTGCAACAACTCTATCTTCTTCTATCCAACAACAACCATCAATGATTTTGGCTTCCTTATTTATAACCTGGTTTTCCCACCAAAAACCAATTCAAATCTCAGGCGGTTAGGGTTTACTCATCAACCTCGAGGAAAACCAAATCTAATTAGATCTTTTCTAATTTGATCACCCAAACAACTATTTTCTCATCACCACCATTGTCGTGCCTTCTTGATCATGCCTTCTATCTTTGGCAATCCTCTTTTACCCTATCAGCTAATTTCTTGGTGAAACACCAAGATTGGTCTTATAGCTTCCTTCATCTGCCTCGATCTCCTCAATCACTTTGACATAGCTCGCAGCTATCCTCCATACCTTGAGCCATAAACCTATACAATGGATTCACAATGCATCCCATGATTTTCGGGATCTACCATTAATGTTGACCAACTCTGCAACTACCTCATCGGTGCATACTCCATCTACTGTTGCAAGCGAATCCACCACCTTGACACCACGTGGCATCCATGCTGACTAACTTCTAGCTTGTAACTTTGTATCAGTTCAGATATGATCATCAACCAAACACACAACTAACACTTCTTTTCTGCTAGTTTACTAACCCTATCGGTATCTTACACTTTATCGATTAACTCCTCATGTCTGCTCTTTGCTAAACCGCAGGTAGAACTCCTTAACCGGTTTACTAGACATTTCTATCCATACCATGTTCATCTCCATCAGATGGGATTCACAACTCTTAGCCTCTTCGCTTCCTTACCAGTTCTCTTGCTTACCATTAGTAATCCTGATGACAACATGTCATCATCCTTCAGTGGTTTCCAACTAAGACATCTGCATGCCGGTTTCATTCTATATTTTTGAGATGCTCCACTTTGTCTTCTTTATCAGTAGACCTAACAACATCTCTGTTGGTTTGTCAAGATGACAAACTCATTAATTCTTTACTCTTCCTTTTATGTTCTGGCATCCCAAACATGCCTTCTGTGTCGGTCTAGTGCATAACCATGATTTCATGCACTTGAGGCATTCCATCTGTTTCACCGGTAGATCCGATGTGAGCCTTTAACACTTGCTTTTACCTCTTCTTCCTTATCTCACAAAACTATAATGCACATTATGTTGGTATTTTTATGATGTTTACTTGTGATTGTCATTGATGGACACACACTTATTTTATGTATGAGTTATTCTCCATTGGTAATATGTGTTGTATTGTTCACACAGGTATTATATGCCATTGAATGAATAGTCTTTGTTTGTAGAAGACTATTGGTGTTTTTTGTAGAAAATTCTTTCCGGTCAAAGCATGACCGAAGACCTCAAGCGGTATGAAGACCTCAAGCGGAATGAGGACTCCTAGTGGCAGTCAATCTTTTTGATCGAAACACTATGTTCTAGTTAATAGTCTTTGTTTATCAGTAATCGGTATACTGTGCTTAACCAGTAAAATTGTAGAGTGTGATGAGTTATCATCCACCAATACTTTGGTGGTGCTTCTATGTCATGTTACCAAATGTGTCTAGATGCTTTGAACCTAGGGAATTGTAATCCAATCTCATTGGACCAACATGAAATCAGCTTCCTATTTAAGGACATCATGTCTAGGGTTTTAAAGGAATGAATGTATGTGTGTATGTATGTTGAAGGAGTAAAGTTAATATAGAAGCATCATGCGATAGAGATAAAATATGCAAAGGAGAAGACTGAAGTAATGTTGTAATGCATTAACAAATAGTTGTCAAGGATCTAATCAAGCATTCTATGCTATTATCTAGATCATTCACTTGATGATTACTAATCTCTTTGACAAGTCTGAAACCCTTAACCGGGTAGGCCTAGCCAAGCCTTTTGTAAATCCTCTAACAAGGTGGTTCACAGTTGTGGATCTGAAATCCTTTAACAGGGTAGTCTTTAATAGGACTTATCTCCTAATAGAGATCTGGATTCCTAATAGGACCTATTCCGGTGAAGAACATTGTAAGGCCTTAACCGGTCTAGTTACTATTCTGCAGATAGTTGACTTGTGAGTTTTACTCACCATGGTTTTTCCCATTTGGGTTTCCACATCAAAATATCTTGTGTTATGGTGATTGTGCTTCTGTGGGTGAATGCTCTTTTTGCTATTTGGCTTGTTTGTGTTTTAATCAGTCTGTTGTTTAAACTACTATACCGGTCTGCAGTAGAATTTCTTAAGAGTTTGGTTAAGCTTTTAGGCATACTAATTCACCCCCCCCTCTTAGTATTCATCACATTATGCATAATAGGAAATAAGCTCCACATATTGGTGGAGTGACACCTTGTCATCTGCATCCTGCAATGTACTCATGTGGCTTCCTTGTTTGTGCAGCATGTCTTTAACCAGGCACATGTGATCTGGTGTGGGCACATTCACTGTCAGTCATCTCTTCACATGGTGACTGCATCTTCATCCAGTGGGATTCCTGTTGATTTGAAACCTCTCAACATATAGGTGATTTGTACATCCTTCTCCTCTAGTGTTTATGTGATTAAGGCAGCATTCTGTCTCTTCATCACAAACAATAGCTCAAGCACCTTTCCCGTTGTCAACACTTCACTTGACAGTTGACATACCCTCCTTATTGGTGATACACTATTCTAGTACTGATAACCTTACCATTTCATCCACACAAGTTAGACACTAACTTGTGTACTGGTGACACCAGCGGTCATTAATTTGAATGACATTCTCTTCTTTACCTTACCGGTGTTCTGCAACACAAGGTGATATCAAAGATATCTCATTTTATACTCTTTCATGACAATGTTGCACATACATCTCTCATACCGGTAGTCATCCCATACCATTTGACATCATTGACAACACAATGCCAACAATCTCCCCCTTTGGCATTGATGTCAGCTCATGTAGTATCCGACATAATAAATAATCTCTCTCCCCCTTTGTATGATCCAATGGATTCTCATGATTCGCATACATGTAGTATGCGGTATACTATAGAATCTTTCTCCCCCTTTGACAACAATGGAAAAGGGCACTATCAGGATATCATTCCTCCTTATATTTATCGGTCACTGATAGAATTCTTTCTCCCCCTTTTATCTTTATTGGATGCATCTCATCCTTTGATACCATTTGTTACATTTTCTCAAGTTACAACACTTGAGATGGAGAACTCAACCATCAACTGACACCAATTCAGTATGCAATTTCGATACTATTTGTTAAAGCACTCAATTGCAGAAGGATGTGTCAATGAATAATACTCACCTGCCGGTCAACCTGCAACAAATCCCGTTTGATCCCAAATTTCTTTAGAATCAAATATGATTGTACTATGAATACAACCAACCAAATGTCATGCAGATACCCATTACCATGAAGTTCTCCTGGGTATACCAATTGCAATTTCCATCATCTGCAGTTTGGGAAGTATATACACTTATACTTACAAGTTCAAGCATGTTGGCTCTGCATCATAAGCACCTGAACTCCCCCTAAGTCATACATCTCAGGTCCTCATCTCTAGTCAGGTCCAATATCGAGACTCCAATCATCACCATATACCGATTGAACTGTGCAATTGTGATCATCTGATGATCAGCTCCATTATTTCACCACAACCTATGACATGATCCTAAATCTACACAATGCCATACCATGACATCACCATGCCATAAATTATACCCATTAGCTCAAAAATATGCATGCCTGCATGATTAACCATGGGACCAACATATGTCATTCAGGTCTTCATCAACACCAACTAAGACATAACTTCACATTTCATGCTATCGAGGCTATTGCAATGATCTCCGACCTCATTGTCTTACATAACATGTAAGTACATGTTGGCATTCATGCCGGTAACATCATGCACATACCGGATTCCTGTACCGGTCCACTATCCCTACCAGAGCACCTTCCTATGAATCCTGACATTTTGTGTCACTCTGTATTTGATTCCAATTGTTATCATGTCATACATTGACATAGTAGTAGTGATCCAACTTTCATCTCTAGGTGTCTAGTCAAGGAAACTTCTACACACACTTATCATCTCATTTTATTCCTTCATACTAACAACATCTTTTTCTTCCATTTGTCTTCTTTCACCCAAGGGTTGAATGATAAGTTCAGTGTATTACTCCCCCTAAGATCCTGCATCTCCTCTAAGCCTTAGGAGATATCACCTGTGTGATGAATGCACAGTGTTGGTCCATGGTCTTCTTCCTCCATACCTGCTTGTGATTAATATAATCTATTGACAACTAATTCAGCCCCCCTAGTTATATGTGAAAATAAATGTTTACGGGATTCAGATTAGTTTCATATTGGACTGCACTCCTCAAGGGGAGTTGCTGGGATTTTTCAGTTTTTCATTGTTATATCTTCTATGGGAAATGTTTGGCATTTCTTGGCACTTAGATGTTTTCTTTTTCACATCTAGTGTTGCCATCAATGCCAAAGGGGGATATTGTTGGCAATATGAAGGGATTGATTATGTGTTGCATTGATGTTTTGTCATTGATGTCAACACTATCTTTTATGACTGGTTACAGGTCGAGCTTTTACTGAGAATATTTGATAGGATGCATAAGTGGTGTTGGTGCGGCTTAGATGGAATTTAGGATGTAGAAGGTGATTCTTAATCATGCCTCGACTAATTAGGGACATTGTTTTGGCATGGAGAATCTATTTAGCTCCAGTACCTATCTAGGTTATGGACCGGTGTCATGTTAATGTGTTCTCTACACATTACCAAGATGTTTTATAGATTGGTTAATGTTGTTTTGGTCTAAATTCGACATGGCATATCATTGTAATATGGATGCATGTAATGATATTATTGTAATATCTTTTGGGTGGCCAACCTAATTGGTTTAGGCCTTAGGGTTTGTATAAATTGATGTAAGATCTCATTGTAGATCATGGTGGCAATGGTCATGGTCATGGAATGAAATATCATATGTGAAGGAGATTTGGTCGATTATAGGTGATCGAATTGGGTTTAAGTAAGAGGTTAAAGGCCTTCGGTATTGAGCTTAATTGGGACTGTAATCAGGCATGGTAGATGCTGTCTCTGGCAATTCATTCTTCTGGATTGTTGTCCAATTATATTGAGGTGGTTATAACCTCTCTGTAGTTAGTGAGACTCCTTTGTAATGAATAGTATGCTCTAGGTAGTGTGCATTCCTGCATGTCCAGACCCCTTATTATATCACATACTTTTTGCAGAAGTATCATCTGACTGTGGGTAGGCTTCCCACCATGGTTTTTCCCTTTACCGGGTTTTCCATGTACAAATCATGGTGTTATGTGGTATGGTTGCATTGTGTTAATTCTTTGTTTCATTCTTAAGTTTTATTTCTTACCGATATCTATTTCTGCTATTCCGGTATTCAATGTTTATGTGCTTCGGTTGAAGGTTATAAAGTGGTTTGATTAATATAATCTGTTGACAACTGATTCACCCCCCCCCCCCTCTCAATTGTCCACCAGTTATCCTAACAATTGGTATCAAAGCTTTAGTCCTCTTTTGTAGAAGCTTAACCGCTTGAGGTAGATCCTATGGCAACTATCTTTAGAAGAGAAATCCCTAAGCTCGATGGAACAAATTATGGAATATAGAAAATCTGAATGGAGACTCGTCTTGTTGGTATTATGGATGAATTCATCACGTGTTGCATTGGTTTTGTCATTGATGTCAACACTTATCTTTCTGGAGGTCTAGATTGTTGATTTAGCACTCTAGTTATATTGGTTTGTTGATGAACCAAAACATTGTGGTCCCGGTATGGATATTGGCTTATGCATAGTTACTAGTATATGTTTCACCGGCAGCTCAAGAAGTTTATGATGACTTGTTATCATCTGGAGATCATTTGGTTATGTTGAAGACATTGATTGGATGTTTGCATTTGGCATTTTTCATATTGGTCTGATCGTGTTAACATATTTTCCTTAATTGACAGATAGGTCCAGGTTGTGAACTGGCATAAGAAATCATGTTCCAGATCTGCACGACACATTTTGGAAATGGTTTATTGATTGGATAATGTACAAATGTATTGTGGCCGACATATTGTATTGCACTAAGACTTATTTTGTAATTGATTTAAATGTAATATATTTTGGGAGCTGGCCTAATGATTAGGTCTTAGGTTTTGTATAAATAATTGTAAGATCTTATTTGGAAGAAGTGTGCACATATTGAAGATTATTGTGAAGAGCGAAAACAAGCAGATCCCTGTGGGAATCACACAGATATCATTAGAAGGTTGTTAAAGGTCATGAAGGTGTTTGGTCCTCATGCATAGAGCTTAAATTGATACTGAATGTAGCATTGAAGATGTTAAATTGAAGTAGTACATTGTTATTCGATTTAACCATCCAATTGTGTAGTCAGTGTGACTCCTAATTTTGTGATTGAGCAGTGAGCTCTAGGCGATTGGCCTTTCTGCATGTGCAGACCCCATTATTGTATTCACTTACTATCTGTAGTAGTATCATCTGATTATGGGTAAGGTTTCCCACCATTTTTTCCCTTACAGGGTTTCCACATCAAAATCTATGTGTCATGTGTTGTGGATGTTGTTTCTCTTTCTGTTTCATGCATTAAGTTGTACCGGTAATACTATAACTGTTAATCTGTTTCACCGACACTGAGTTTTAAGTTGGAATAATTTGTTTTGGGTTACAATTTATTGACAACTAATTCACCCCCCCCTCTTAGTTGTCCTTCCTGATTCCTAATAATTGGTATCAGAGCCTAGTCCTCTTTTTGTGGAAGCCTAACAACTTGAGGAGATCCTATGGCAGAAAATATCTTCAGGAAGGATAGTCCCAAACTTGATGGAACTAACTATGGTATATGGAAGATTAGAATGGAGACACATCTGAACTGCATTGGAAGAGATATATGGGATGTTACAAAGAATGGATATGTTACTCCTAATCAGAATAACCCTAATCCACCAACCTTGGCTAAAAACTTGGAGAATGATTGCAAAGCAAGAGAAGCACTCCTGAGCATATTATCAGATCAACAAATCATGGGATTATCAGATAGATCTACATCAAAAGCTATTTGGGATAAACTAGATACATTGAATGAAGGATATTCCACTATCAAAATTGTAAAACTAGAATGTTACGGGGTCAGGTATGAAAATTTAAAAATGGAAAAGAATGAAAGAATTTATGCATTTATGGAAAGAGTTAATGAAATTGTTTTAGGAATACAATGTTGTGGAGGATCTTTAAGTGAAGATGAAATTGATTCTAAAGTTTAAGAGCTTTGCCACCGTCTTACAAAATAAAAGTGACAGCTATTAATGAGTTGAGAACAATGCCTAATACATCAGTATCTAGAGATACATTGGTTGGAAAACTTTCAGCATTTGAGCTTGAAAAATTTGGTCTTGTTGCTACATTCAAGACTAATATAGCCTTCAAAGCATCACCATCATCATCATCATCATCATCATCTAAATCTGATTGGAAAGCACTTTATACAAAATAACTTTAACATATCAGAAGAGAAAATGAAGACATTGAAGAACTTGAAGCATTATTTGCATGGAAGATGCCTAAAGGTCCAGCAGGAAGTAAGTATGAAGGTAAAGAAACTTTCAAATGTTCTAATTGGAATAAAGTTGGTCATATGGCATCTAGGTGTCCTGATAGACATTCGAGACTAAGAGATGAGGCAAAGAGAACATATAAGTCTAACCCTCAATATCAGAGATACAGATTTAAGAAAAACAGAGATAAGCCATGTTACTATGTAGATGAAGGTGTAACAGATGATTCTAATGAAGATCCAATAGATAGTGGATGGGCATTTGTTGCAATGAAAGAAGATTGACCAGCACCTATTGTCAAACCGGTAGAGTAGGCTTTAGCAACAAAAAATGAAGAAAATGATGAATGAATCATTGATAGTGGATGTTTGTATCATATGACTAGTGATAAAAGAAAATTCTTGTCATTACAAGAATTTCATGGAGGTCAAGTAATATTTGGAGATGACAAAGCTTGTTTAATCAAAGGAAGAGGCACTATATCTTTGGATGGTAAGCACAATACTGACAATGTTTATTATGTTGAAGGTTTAAAGCATAATATTTTGAGTGTTGGTTAGTTAGTGGAAAAAGGATTTCAATTACAATTCAAGAATGGAAAATGCAAAATCATAAACTGAATTGGATTGGAAATTGCAACCTGTAATCAAACTAAAGGTAATATCTTTCACTTGAATACCAACGATAAGACATGTTTGATTGCTTAGATTGATGAAAGTTGGTTATGGCATAAAAGACTCTGTCATGTGAATTTTGAATGCATTGTAAAGATTAGTTCAACCAAGGCAGTAAGGGATTTACCTAAGATTGTGAAACCTCATAATCCGGTATGTAAGGAATGTCAAATGGGAAAGCAAGTTAGAACAACATTTAAGAGAATTTATGAGAAATCCAATAATATTCTTGATTTAATTCATACTGATTTATGTGGTCCAACAAAAACAAGGAGTCCTCAAAGTGATATATACTTTATGATAATAGTTGATGATTACTCTAGAATGTGCTGGGTTACTTTTCTCAGGGAGAAATTAGAAGCTTTTGGAAGATTCAAGATATACAAGGAATGGTAGAGAATGAAACCAGCAAGAAAATCA
Organism: Cryptomeria japonica; assembly: GCF_030272615.1. Taxonomy (NCBI): domain Eukaryota; kingdom Viridiplantae; phylum Streptophyta; class Pinopsida; order Cupressales; family Cupressaceae; genus Cryptomeria; species Cryptomeria japonica. The sequence goes on from NC_081411.1 coordinate 518,930,139, forward strand.
AATGTTTGAGATCCAATCAAGGAGGAGAATTCACATCTAGGGAATTCAATGCATTCTATGAAGAGAATGGAATCAAAAGACAAATATCAACACCCCAGACACCCCAGCAGAATGGAGTTGTGGAAAGGAAGAACAAAACTATACTGGATGCAGCAAGAACCATGATGATGGAAGCAAATCTACCTCATAAGTACTGGAGAAAAGTAGTAAATACAATAGTCAATACTTTCAACGGAGTTCACATCAAATGTGAAATTGGTAAGACCCCTTATGAACTATGGTTCAGTCATATTCCTACTCTTAAATATTTCAAAATATTTGGAAGCAAATGCTATATTAGGAGAGATGAGTCTATTGGCAAATTTGATCCTAGAAGTGATGAAGGAATATTTCTTGGTTATTCAACTAGAAGCAAGGCATATAGATGGTATAATAAAATATTGAAGAAAATCATTGAAAGTAATAATGTGAAGATAGATGAACATTTCAGAGGAGAATCAAGATCTATAGGTTCTGAACTGGCAGTAGACATGATTATAAATGAACTGACACAGATTGCAGCATAATAGAATGAAGAACTAGTCACATTGGCATCATCAGAGAACTCAGCTGTGACTAAAGAATAACAACATGTGAATGGAAATTAGAATAAACCCAGGTATGTAAGATTGAATCATTCAGAAAATTAGATAAGTGGAAAAAAATCAAGGTGTTATGACAAGAGGAAGATTGGCAAATGAAGAGGTATGTTTAATTTCTCAAGTTGAACCAACATCAGTTGTTGAAGCATGTAAAGATAAACATTGGATAAAAGAAATGGAAGATGAATTAGAATAGATTGGAAAGAATAATACTTGGACATTAGTTCCCTGACCTAAAGACAAAAATGTAATTGGAACTAAATGGGTATTTAAAAATAAACTTAATGAAGACAGTGAAGTAATCAGAAACAAAGAAAGATTAGTTTGTAAAGGTTATTCTCATAAAGAAGGAATTGATTAAAATGAATCTTTTGCACCGGTAGCTAGAATTGAAGCAGTAAGACTGTTTCTTGCATTTGCAGCTCACAAAAACTATAAGGTTTATCAGATGGATGTAAAATGTGCATTTTTGAATGGAGGTCTTGAAGAAGAAGTTTACATTGAGAATCTGGATGGATTTTCATTAACAGATGATAAGGATATAGTTTGCAGATTAAGAAAAGCTTTATATGGATTGAAGAAAGCTCCCAGAGCTTGGTATGCTAGATTGGATAAATATCTTTTAAAGCTAGGATACACAAAAGGTAATGCTAACAGTAATTTGTATTACGAAATTATCAATGATGACATTTTGGTTATTGAAGTATTTGTGGATGATATCATTTTGGAGGAGAAGAAGAGATATGCAAAGACTTTGCTAATAAGATGCAGGAAGAATTTGAAATGTTTATGATTGGAGAGATAAAAGAATTTCTAGGTTTGCAAATATCTCAAACTAATAAAGGTATATTCATTTGTCAAACAAAATACTTGAAGGAACTTTTGAAGAAATTTGGAATGAAAAACTCCAAACTGGTAAGCACTCCTATGACTACAACAGATAAATTGACATCAAAGGATGATTCAGCTCCTATAAATCTGACAAGGTACAAATCTATGATTGGAGGGTTACTCTATTTGACACAAACCAGACCTGATATAATGAATGGCTTATGTATTGTTTCAAGATTTCAAAGAAATCCTAAAGAAAATCATGAAACTACAATAAAAAGGATTTTTCGGTACCTGCAAGGCTCAACAAATCTTGGTTTATGGTATCCTAAGGAGGACAATTTTGAGTTATGTGCATATACAGATACAAATTGGGCAGGAGATGTGGATGACAGAAAGAGTACCACTGGTGGAGAATTATTTCTTGGCAGAAGATTAGTTTCATGGATCAACATGAAGCAGACCTGCACATCACTATCTACAGTAAAAATGGAATATGTTGCAACAACAACTAATTGCACTCAGGTATTATGGATCAAGAAAATGTTGAAGGATATCAAAGTAAAATGCAATGAGCCGGTAATTATTCTAGTGTGATAACTCAGCAGAAATAGATATATCAAAGAATTTGGTATTTCACTCTAAAACAAAGCATGTTTCTATTAAGTATAATTTTCTGAAAGAAAACGTTGAAGCAAATGAAGTGAGATTGGTTTATGTGAACACTAAAGATAAAATTGCAGATATTTTTACAAAGCCTTTGCCTAAGGAAACACTTGAATATCTCAGAGAGAAGCTTGGGGTAATCACCCCACCGACAGAGACTTATGATGCAGATTGGCATCAAACCGGCAGAGACTAACAAAAAACTCTTTTTTCTGGTTTTGATGAAGGAGAGCTACTGCTCAGGGGGAGTAGTTAGATGTATGTTATGTTTTGATTTTTACTTCTTTGGCATTTGATGTCAAAGGGGGAGAGATGTCTATGGAAAAAAATTGTACTTTGAAGATGTATTTTGGTTTTGGTTATACTGTTTCTATTTTTTTGTGTTGATTTGTTTAAGGAGATAATGGCATTCTATTTTTGGCACTTAGATGTTTGTCCATCTAGTGTTGCCATCAATTCCAAAGGGGGAGATTGTTGGTATTATGGATGAATTTGTCATGTGTTGCATTGGTTTTGTCATTGATGTCAACACTTATCTTTCTCGAGGTCTACATTGTTGATTTGGCACTCTGGTTATTGTTATCACATGGATTTGCACCCGATGCAAGCTTGAAATTCCTGCAATCTAGTGACACATTGGACTACTCTCAGGCTGTGGGTATCCTATTATGAGAGAAGACCTCTAGATTATAGGTCGACTTCCTATTTGATCACCTAATATTGACTTGAAATTCTGAGAAAAGGGAAGAAGGATATGCATAAAATAAAACTATAGATAAAAGGGTGATCCACCAATGAATGAAACTGACTTGCAAATGCTTACAAACCTCACTAAATACTCAGATAATGAAGCTTTGCAATCTCACAACTCAAATATACATGCTTGCAAAAATGATTCATATGAAAGGTTTAAACTTTTATATGTTTGCAGGAGGAAAACACTGATATTTTCACAACTTCAAACATTAAAAGTAACAACACATTCACTGACCTGCACTATAACATGTTGCATATGATCATAACACTGAGGCAATAAGATGAAAAGAAGGATTCTATAAAAATCACAAAAATTCACTCTAAGAACTCATACACAATGCTTGAACAACACAAATCTGAGAAGGAAAATGGACTTCTTTATTGATCAATAGGAGGTATCTGCATTACAAATCTCGAAAAACTCAATAGAAATGAGTTACAGGAGCATGAGTATCTTCTGCTACACAATCTCAAAACTCTATAACCCCCCATAAAAAAAGAGTGAAAAATAATCACTTATACAAAAGCTCGCAAAAATTCAAAATTTGAATTTTTGGCTCCAAGATGGATTAGTTGTCATCAATTCTAATATTTTTCTCAAAATCAGGGGGCTTAACTGGGAGAGAAAATCTTCCAAAATTGCAAAAAAGAGTAGCCAAACTGAACACAACTTCATGTCATTTGGCACTGAGTTCACCTGGACGCTACCGATTACCTGACCATTTGATTTAGCGGCCTGCATTAACCATCAACACATAACAAAAACTGTCGAGACTGTTGATGGCTTGTCGCTATGTCACAAGGATTAACCTTTATGCACCTTTTCATTGCGGTATAGTGACATCCCTCAGATCTTCAAGAACTTGTTTGGCTTTTAACCACTTTGCTTTTTCTTTAAAACGGGCCCACTTTTGAGTCACTCGTCTGTAGACCCTTGCCACGTGTTACAATCCAACTTGTCCATGGCCACTACCTGGGCTCCACCTAAACCGCCACATCATCAGTCGCTAAGTCGCAGTGATAACTGGGCGTGCCACTTTTCATTGCGCCTTAGCGATAACCGTCAGATCTTTGTGATCACCATTGATATTTCTTGATCTACTTGACCCTTACCTCTTCATCCATCCGTGCCACATGTCAATCTCTGGTTTTCCACCTCAGCACCACCAGACCCACCATTTTACTTTGGTTTGTTTGGCATCAGTCTTTCGGCCAAACTACCTCCCTCGACGAACAGTTTTCATGTCTCATCGAAACTGCAGTTTCATCGATACCTATTATTTCAATGAAACCAATGCATTCGGTGAAACCATTTAGAGACCTATTGCAACCAAGGTTTATTCAACATTCACTTTGATGACATGCCACCTGTCGTAAGGCATGTCACCACATGTCACCTTGTGATACGCTCAGAGTCCACCTCGGCATCACCTGACCTGCCACCTGTCGCGAGGGTATTCGTTTCGAGCACTTCATAACCACAGTACAACGACAATCATGGATAGCCCTGGAATGTCACTCCACCGTCTGATCTTCCTTGATCTGCCATTGGATCTCAGTGATATGCTCAAGCTTTAACTTTCCCTTTTCGACATGTGCTTTGTCGCTAAGTCATGAAGATAACTGGCGAGCTTCTTTCTATAGAGACATAGCAACAACTGTCAGATCTTTCTTGATCACCGTTGATATACCTAAATCTGCTCAGTCTTTAGTCTCTCTAAGTGGCTCTCTCTTATGTCACGGTGTCACCACGTGTCAGCCTCTATTTTTCCACATGATCCACCCGGGATGCCACCTCAACTTCCACCTGGATGCCACCTCACCAGTCGCTAAGTCACAGAGATTAACAGTCGAGCATATAATGATGGCCGTCAAATCCTTTGCAACCTGCTCACCTGTTAATTTGCCCTTTTACTACAAAATTTGGCCACTTTGAGACACGCGCACACGCAGGGGCCCACTAAGGATGAGCTGCTCCTTGTCAAAAGCCGGTAAGCTTTGACACTTAATATGTGTGGGACTTTGCCTTTAAATACTAAAATGCTCCTCCCCGTGACCAATGTGGGATAAATGGAGTACGCCTAGGCCTTTCCATCGGGTAATCGGGATAAGCTGAGATAGCTCCTTCCGATAGTTGATGACAACATTTCACACTCTCCACTTCTTATCAGGTCATCGGGGTAGGTCTTGCCAATAAGGCAAAAATTCAAAATACTGCAAAGAAACACCCATCTCCCTTAGCATGTTGGGCTCAACCCTCATGGGAGCCACATTTTACCCCACATGCTATAATTCAATGAACAAAAAGTTATTTTCCCTATGTCTGCACATGAAGCAAACAAGTTAGACAAAAACATGTATTTTTTTCATACTTAGCACTTGTTTCTCCTTCTGAGGCATATTGAGCTTGTAGCGAAAATAGGTAACAGTTATATTGGTTTGTTGATGAACCGACACATTGTGGTCCCGGTATGGATATTGGCTTATGCACAGTTACCGGTATATGTATCACCGACAACTCAGGAAGTTGATGATGACTTGTTATCATCTGGAGATCATTTGGTTATGTCAAAGACATGGATTGGATGTTTGCATTTTTTGTTTTGCATATTGGTCTGATCGGGTTCACATATTTGCCTTAATCAGCAGATAGGTCCAAGTTATGAACTGGCATAAGAAATCATGTTCCAGATCTGCACGACACATTTTGGAAATGGTTTATTGATTGGATAATGTGTAAATGTGTTGAGGCTGACATATTGTATTGCACCAAGACTTAATTTGTAATTAATTTATATGTAATATATTTTGGGATCCGACCTAATGATTAGGTATTAGGTTTTATATAAATAATTGTAAGATCTTATTTGGAAGAAGTGTGCGTATATTGAAGATTATTGTGAAGAGCGAAAACAAGCAGATCCTTGTGCAAATCACACAGATATCATCGAAAGGTTGTTAAAGGTCATGAAGGTGTTTGGTCCTCATGTGCAAAGCTTGAACCGATATTGAATCTGGCATTGAAGATGCTAAATTAAAGTAGTACATTGTTATTGGATTTAACCATCCAACTGTGTAGTCAATGTGACTCCTAATTTTGTGATTGAGTAGTGAGCTCTAGGTGGTTGTCCTTTCTGCATGTGCAGACCCCATTATTGTATTCACTTACTATCTGCAGTAGTATCGTCTGATTGTGGGTAAGGTTTCCCACCATGGTTTTTTCCCTTACAGGGTTTCCACGTCAAAATATTTGTGTCATGTGTTGTGGATGTTATTTCTCTTTATGTTTCATGCATTAAGTTGTACCGGTAATACTATAATTGTTAATCTATTTTACCAGCATTGAGTTTTAAGTTGGAATAATTTGTTTTGGGTTGCAATTTATTGACAACTAATTCACCCCCCCTCTCAGATGTCCTTCCCGGTTCCTAACACATCTTAGATGTCTTGGAAAGGATATTTGGGAGATCACTAAGAAAGGATATACACCTTATGATCCGGCATCTGGCAATCCTGCTCCTGCAGACTTGGACAAGAATATTGAAAATGATTGTAGAGCAAGAGAAACCCTCCTGTGTGCACTTACTGATCAAAAAATCATGGGATTGACTAATAAATCATTTACAAAGGTTATGTGGGATAAATCAAAAACTTTGAATGAAGGTGACCCTACTGTCAAAATTGCTAAACTTGATGGTTACAGGGTAAGGTATGAGAACTTGAAGATGGAAGATAATGAAAGAATTGCTATATTTATGGAAAGAGTAAATGAGATTGTCATGGGAATTCAATGTTGTGAAGGATCTCTGAGTGAAGATGAAATAGTTTCTAAAGTATTGATAGCCCTTCCACCAGATTACAAGATGAAGGCGACTACAATTAATGAATTGAGAACAATGACAAACACTTCACTTAATAGAGACATTATGATTGGGAAATTATCTGCTTTTGAGCTTGAAGAATTTGGACCCTTTGGAGCTGTAAAATCTGAACCTGCTTTTCATGCATCATCATCTACCAACAAAAGTGATTGGAAAGCCCTATATGCAAAAGAATTGGAAGATATGAGGAAAGAGGATGAAGAATTTGAACAACTTGAAGCCTTATTTTCTAGAAGAGTACCTAAAGGACCAAAAATAAGTAAGTATGAAAGGAAAGTGCCTTTTAAATGTTTTGCATGTTATAAGATTGGTCATTTGGCATCTAGATGTCCTGAAAGGAATGCAAGATTTGAAGAAAGAGTTAAGAAATTATTTAAGCCTAATCAAAATAGATATAGATTATATAAAAACAAACAATGCTACATAGCGGATGAGGAAGGAGTAAGTGATGATTCAGAGGATGAAACAATAGGAGACTCTACTAGTGGATCCGACAATGGAAAGGAAAGGGTGTTCTATGCTTTAAAGGAAGATGAACTAGAACTAGCTATCAAGAATGAAGAAAAGGCCCTGGCATCAAAAGTTGAAGACAAGGATGAATGGGTAATTGATAGTGGATGCTCACATCATATGATTGGAGATAAAATAAAATTTTTGTCCCTGCAAGAATACAATGGTGGTCAAGTCAGATTTGGGGATGACAAAGCATGTATGATCAAAGGTAGAGGTATTATTTCTCTGGATGGAAAGCATAATATTGATAATGTCTATTATGTAGAAGACTTAAATCATAATCTTTTAAGTGTTGGTCAATTGGTGGAAAAGGGATTCCAACTTTAGTTTAAAGATAAAAAATGCAAAATCATTAACAAAACTGGTTTGGAGATTGCAACGGTTACTCAGATTGGAGGTAATATCTTTCACCTGAACACTGGTAATAAGACATGTTTGATTGCTCATATTGATGAGAGTTGGTTATGGAATAAGAGGTTGTGTCATGTTAATTTTGATTGTATTGTTAAGATCAATTCAACAAAGGTAGTTAGAGATATACCTAAGATTATAAAGCCTCATAATTTGGTATGTAAGGAATGTCAATTGGGAAAGAAAGTTAGAACTTCTTTTAAGAGCTTACATGATAAATCTAATGATGTGCTTGATTTGATTCATACTGAATTATATGGTCCAGCAAGGACTAGAAGCTTTGAAGGTGATAGATACTTCATGCTGATAATTGATGATTATTCTAGAATGATGTGGGTGACTTTTCTAAGGGAGAAGTCTAAAACTTTTGAGAAATTCAATATCTTAAAGAAAATGGATTAAAAATCAAATGTTTGAGATTAGATCAAGGTGGTGAGTTGACTTCTCATGAATTTAACAGTTATTGTGAGACAAATGGAATTAGGAGATAGTTATCTGCACCCCAGACTCCTCAACAAAATGGAGTATTGGAAAGGAAGAATAGAACCATTTTGGATACAACAAGAACCATGATGATGGAAGCCAAATTGCCTCACATCTACTAGAGAGAAGTAGTGAGTACAATAGTCTACACATTCAACAAAGTTCATATCAAGGGTGAAACTGGTCAGACCCCTTATGAATTATGGTTTGGACATACACCTACTGTTAAATATTTTATAATTTTTGGTAGTAAATGTTATATCAAAAGGGATGATTCAATTGGGAAGTTTGATCCTAGATGTGATAAAGGGATATTTCTTGGATATTCAATTGAGAGAAAAGCATATAGATGGTATAACAAAAGATTGCAGAAAATTGTGGAGAGTGCAAATGTGAAAGTGGATGAGAAATACATAGATCAATCTATATCATATGCCAGGGAACTGCCAATGGAAATGATCATAACTAAATCGGCAATGCCTCAACCAGTACAAGACATTTAGACAGTTACACCAGTACAATAAAAAACGTAAACTGTGACTGATGATCAGAACAGTGAACCTGAAGTTCAGAAGACACCAAGGTATGTAAGGTTAAATTATCCCGAAGATCAAATCATTGGAGATAGGAACAAGGGAGTTATGACAAGAAGAAGATTGTAAAATGGAGAGGTATGTCTTATTTCTCAAATTGAACTGACATCTATTATTGAAGCTTGTAAAGATAAACATTGGTTAAAGGCTATGGAAGATGAATTAGACTAGATAGAGAAGAATAACACTTGGACTTTAGTTCCCTGGCCTAAAAATAAAAATGTTAATGGAACTAAATGGATTTTTAGAAATAAACTAAATGAGGATGGTCAAGTTGTAAGAAACAAGGATAGACTAGTTTGTAAAGGATATTCTCAAATGGAAGGAATTGATTATGGTGAGACATTTGCACCAGTAGTTAGAATTGAAGCTGTTACACTATTTCTTGCCTATACATCATACAAGAACTATAAGGTCTATCTGTAGCATAGGAAATCAGAAATCATCACAAGCAAATCAAAATTAGTAATAGCTCAATCACAAAAGCTCAAATGCAATGATCAATCCTAAACACACTCAATAAAGACATGAAAGCAAAATATTCAAGATTAAAAGCTAAGCAAACCAAATGTAGATCTGAATATCTCCTTCATGCGGCTCCATTGTCCTTCTTTCTTCTTCAAATAGCTTTGTTGTGGATCTCACCTACTAGTGCATGATCATGATATGAAAGCAAGTAGACAAGATGATTGCTCAAGAATACTTGAAGCGTGGTTGATTCGACAAAGTGGTTATTAGATCGATAATGTGATTATTAGATTAGGATTGAAGAAATTCATCCAATTTATAGACAAATTGGAGAGATGATCAAATTAGCATGAAGATATTCAAATGGAAATTGCAAATCAAGAATGTCAAATATGACAAATTTATGACAAATTTGCACTTTCTATGCAAAATTGATTGATTGATAATTCATGACAAAAATTATGACAACTTTCTATGTCAAAATTGATTGATTGTCAATTATGACAAATTATGACAAATTGAAATGTCATTTCCATGAAATTAGGAGAAAAATAGGAGGAAATTGAATTAGAAATTAGGAAAATTAGAAAATTGGAAAATAGGAAATTAGGAAATTAGGAAATTAGAAAATGAGGAAATTAGGAATTTAGTGAATTAATTAATAATTTTTCATTTATTAATTAATTCACAAAGGAGGAGGAATTAGTTAGCCAATTAAATAAACATTTAATTGTGACACGAAGGCCTAGGATAAATAAATAAATTATTTAACCTAGAGGGAGAAATGACAAATAGGGTTAAATGAATAAAATCATGAAACCCTAAAAGATGAATTAGAAACGCCAGGATGACAATTAGGTCTTGACAAAGGATAATTGATATCAATTCGATTTGATCATGATTCTGACTTGATGAAAGACCAATGCTGACAAACGATGTGATTGATAAATGCACCAATTGACGAGGAACAATGACTAATTGATCCAATTTGACACAATTGAGAAAGACGACGATCGATGACAAATCGATCGCAAAATGACAAAATTGAAAATGACAACGATCGATGACAAATTGATCGCCAGATGACAAGATTGAAAATGACAACGATCGATGACAAATTGATCGCAAGATGACAAGATCGATAGGAGGACAAAACCCTAATTAGGATTGACGATGTCCAAAATAATGACAAATGAGCACGCACATTAATGCGACAGGATAAGATCGACCAAAATCATGACTGAAGATTGTTATCGACAAGACCAAATTCGAAAGCGAGACAAATGAAGAATGCAGAAGGAGGACTCGATGCTTGAAAATGATAAAGACCAAGTGCGAATCATAGGAGAAATGTTAATGTGATGCAAAAACCTAAAATAAGGCAATGCGCAAATGTTAAAGTATGACTCCGCAAGCGTTGACCATTTTTAGACGTCTACATTTTGCCCCTCTTTGAGACAATGCAATTTTAAGTGTTGTTTCAAAGAATAATAATAAAAATGCCCCAGATAATGATAATGACATATGCATGCCCCCTCGAGGAATTGGCCGGAAACATCCAGAAAAGAGGCCAATTCATTGATAAGAATGATAGAAAATGATAGGATCAAACGGATTGCCAAGACTGATGGAAGAAATGTTAGTAAGAAGAAATGAGACAAAGGACAGTTAGAGATGAAGAAAAACTTGCTTTCACAAATGCACAGAAGTAGGTGAGAACCTTTATTTAATGTAGCAAAGTGGATGCAGAGCATCATGGCATTGAAGGCCAGAGCTGGAACGCAACCCTTTTTGCAAAAGACAGACACATCATAGACAAACAACAATCACAACAAAAAAGAAAGGGACCATGAACCATCCCGGTCACTCTAAATCACTCAATGAAATCATTGAGCAACATAGGAACATGATCGAAGCCCAAAGATAAATCAGTAAAAAAGATAAGATACACAAATTCCAACAAGTCAAAAAAACATCTTGATCTTCATTGTCAAAAGTTGAAAGTGCTGATAGGACGATCATGCTGTCTGGTTTCAGGGAATGAGGTACCCCGTCTAAGACAGGTTACAATCTGGTTTCGAGTATACCACACCCTGTATAAGACACATGATAGTAGAGACAAGGACGAATGATTTTGAGGTTGATTGATATGACAATTTTGATCAGTTTGAATGTCTAGCTTGATTGAAAGTGTTTATCTATTTATGCATGATGTCATTAAAGCGCAGCGTTGTGATTAATTGTTGTTGGATGGATGCTCAGTGATTTGTCTTATGCACAAAAGGGATCATTTATTGCAAAATGCTTGTTTTTGGATTTTAATGTTTTGAAATTTTTTTGTGTTCATTTTTTCAGGGCTTTATTTGACTTTTTAGGGATTTTTTTTTTCAGGACATTTTTCAATTTTTTAGAGATTTGTTCAGGACATTATTTGATTTTTTTTGGAGTTTTTCAGGACATTTTTCAATTTTTTTTGGATTATTTCAGGACATTTTTCAATTTTTTTGAATTATTTCAAGACATTTTTCAATTTTTTTGAATTATTTCAGGACATTTTTCAATTTTTTTGAATTATTTCAGGACATTTTTTCAATTTTGCCCCCAATGTCTAGCAAGGCAAGGAATATGATAGATGAATAATTAGGCTTTCTAAAATGATGGTGGATAGAGGGAAGACAAAGACCTTTTATCATGGAGACAATACAGATGCAATTTTCAAGAGCTATTGCATGATGGGACAAGAGACTGGATATGATAATGTAAAGCAGTGACATGGCAGGAGGGACATGTCAAGAGGTTTTTGAAACCATGTTTAAATTTTGCGTCCTTATGTCAGATCAAGATCAAGGGATAGAAAGAGTGTATGGATAGTGATAAGATATGGATAGGGTAAGCAAGACCAAGAATGGATAAGGGACATGGACTGAAGGTTGGGATAGGCTAAGGGATAGTGGCAAAAAGCTACAATAAGACAGGGAATATGGATGAAAGGTTATAATAAGCAAATGGATAAGGACCAAAAGCTATGATAGATTGAAAGCTGCAAACAAGATGCATGATGCTCATGATGATCCTCAGCCTTGTCAAGATCAAAGGTGGAAAGAGGAAATGGACCTGAGGGACAATAAGTTAATGGATGGTAATGACAGGGTATGATAGGATAATGAAGGGCAATAGGATATGAAGGAGGAAACCTACCCCCAAGTGTGGTGTGCAAGAAGTTCATCAATTATGCATGACGCCTGTTTGCCAGGTTTTCATCACGGTACTTGCCCAAGGTGCCTGTTTGCCAGGTTTTCACCAGTGGACAAATTATTTTTGCTTTACTTTTTTTTTCCTTTTTCTTTTTCACTTTTTTTTTTTTGTATTTTTTTGCTTTTTTCAATAGAAGATGGACACATGATAGGGGATGGAAGAAGGACTCAAGCGTCTTTTTTTTTTGGATAGTAGCATTGAAATAAATGGACCATGACCTTTAAAAACATGCTCAAAGACATTGGTAGGATAAGGACATGGAAACAAAGATGAAACTAAGGCAAGGATTTATGCAAAGGATGGGACCAAAGGGATCGAAGGATGGAAAATATGCATTGGATAATGGATAGGGTATTGGAAGAATTGTGCTTGAGTGGATGGAAATGTTGGCAAGATTGACATTGGCACACACCTTGAGGGGTGGTGGATTGATGGAGGAAAAATGGATCTCAGATTGTGAGATTTGGATGGAGGAATAGCTTGGGATTTTGGGACATAAGGGCCCAAAATGGATGAAGAAGGTGAGGGAGGAACAAATTGGAGAGGTTTGGATGGAGGAATAGAAACTTTGGATGCCAAGTTGGATGTTTCTTTAGGCTTTTGTGCTTCAAGGAGTTGCTTAGGGATCTACATGGTTTTTGATTTTTCATGCTTTTGTGGTTCCTTGGAGTGCATTGCTTGCATAAGGGATTTAGGAACCCATATATATTTTGACTTTCCTTTATTTTTCTCAGTGGGCCTTTGTGGCCTTTTGGATATTTCTTTTTCTTTATAGATCATATTGTTCTTTGTTTTGACATGTCGATTATATTGGACATGTTGATCCTTGAATACATGTGGATTTCTAGACTTATGACTTTTATACTTGGCATCCAAATTGCTTGGAGGGGGAAAGGAATGCATGGATGGATATGAATGAAATGGAGTTCTTTTGGATGGATGAAATTTACTCAAGGATGTGTGCCTTTGCTGACCTTTCATAGAGGATGAAGGGATATAAGGACCTAAGATGGATGGAAAGTATGATGGGGAAGGGATATGTTTGGATTTTGAAGGGATGTTGGATTTAGTAGGGGTACCCACGTCTTGAGGAATTTCATTGAGGCCATGACCCTTAATATTTTCTTTAACATGAAGGGGTTCTTTCTCATGAAGGTCTACTCCTTTTCCTTTATGAATATCTTGACTTGTAGGATACTCTTTTCTTTGGGAAGAAGATGCGAGTCCATTATGAGGTGGATATGATATGAGAGAAATAATGAGATCTTGAAGTGGATCGGATTTCACCAAAGTGGAAGAACCCATTATGCATGTCAAGGGTTCATGAACCTCTTGCACTGACATGTTAGAATCATGAGTGGGATTAGGATCGTGAGGGGGAATAGGATTGTGTTGTGGACATGGTTCAATGACAGGCTCTTCAAGAGATGGAATGGGAGGAATAATGGGATCATCACAAGAAATACGATCTTGGAGTGTATATGGAGCATTAAGACGAGGAGATGGAGGAACAAAAGGATCTTGTGGAGGATCTAAAGGAATAATTTGATCTTGACAAGGAGGAAGATCATTGGAATCCTCTTTAAAGGTGCTTTGCTCTTGACTTTTAATGGGATCATTGGAAAGGATGGAAGGGATATCTTGATCTTTCTTAGAAAGTGGAATGCCAATGGGATTTGAAAGGACATTTTTTTCATGAAATGGAAGGGGATCATTTGGAATTGGATGGATTGGGATATCTTGATCTTGCTTGGGGAATGGAGTGTCAATAGGACTTTGGATAGGATGGACAAGAATAGGGGAATCATCGTGAGTGTCTAGGAACATGGGGTCCTAGTCAACAATTGGATGGGATGATAAGGTTTCAGGATCTTGATCTTGATCTATTTTAAGACATGTTTCTTCATGATCTAAATTATTCTCTTGACATGAGGCTGGACTTTGGATATGCATGGAGGATTCTGACAAGGAATCAATGTTTTGGCATGAAGGAAATGCACTTTGAACATTTGTGATGGATTCTGGCAAGGAATCAATGCTTGAACATGAGGAAGAGGGACTTCGAATGGGGTCCTCTAAAACAGGTAATGGCAATAAAGTGCATGGTGGCATTGGGTCTTGTATTTCTGAAACATAACAAGGATGTGCATCATGAATTGGATTATTTTGGCAATCAATTATGGATAGCTCTTGGATAATTGCATCCTTGGGTGTATTGTTTGATGAGGACAACATGGAAGGTTCTTGGGAAACATCTAAAGGTGTAGGGATAGATGCCACTGGAGAGTCAATTTGTTTGTGGGGGGATGAGGCATTGCTAGACATAATTGTATTATCTTGATCTTCCTCAAAGAACTCACTTGGTAGTTTCCTTAAGATCCTTGCAATAAAGCCACCTTTCTTTCGAGGTTTTGACATGATTGGATTTGGAATTTGAACTTGTTTGGAAAGGAGTTGGTTTGATGTCATGTTTTGATATTGGACTTGGTTCAATTGTTTCGACATGTTTGAAACGTGGGTTGGTGTTTGCTGCAACCTTTGTTTTTGAATGTTTGGTCGTGGTTGTTGACATTGATATTCCACCATTGGTTGAACTATTTGTGGACATTGTATAGTTGGTTGGACATATTGTTTAAATTGGACCATTGGTTGTGTTGGTTGTATATGTTGAACAATTGGTTGAACCATTGGTTGTATTGGTTGAAAATCTGATTGATAGTAAACACCTTGTTCTTGTTGTGGAGGCACGTAATGTTGATTTTGATGTTGTCTCTTTTCTTGAAATTGTTTCATCATCTCTATTTGGGAGAGGAGAGCTGGTATGTCTGATCATTCAAGAAGAGATCTTACATCAATTGGCTCAATCTTTGGATTTCGACTTGGAAATTTTTGAAACATTTTGGACATTTGTGATATATTCTTCTCAATGTTTTTCACTCTTTTTTCCAATATCTCCTCTTCTTGAGCTAGTTTCTCCTCTAGTTTTTGTATTTGGAGACTTGTTTCATCATAAAAGTTTGATCAATGTTGCTTTGTTGTTGGGTTGGATATAATTGTGATTGCCTTGGATTAAAATTTGATTGCATTGTCAGTTGATACGTCAAACTTTGTTGCATCATTGGTGCTTGAAACCTTGTTTCAATAGACATGTCACTATGCAATGTTTTTGGGATTTTTGATTTTAAAAGGATGATGTATGATATGCAACTAAATGCAACCTAAATAGATGAAAATGCAATCTATGGCAAGGAGGCAACCTATGTTTTTGTTGTTTTTCAAGATTTTGACAAACTTTTTGGAATGCAAATCTAAAAATGAGACCCTTAGGAAATTGAAATGATGTCTAGACCTCAAAGGACAAAAGGACCAAGTGACAAAAGGACAAAATGACAATGTCTCCCCTATATGCTTGGATACTAAGCTAGGTTTGACCAAATGACATTGATGACAAGAAGAGAAAAGGTTTGATAAGGTCTAGACCTCCTAATAATGACCTAGGGTTTATCAAAGATTTGGATTACTCAAGTATGACAAAACCTAGTTTTAACACTATATACAAAGGGACAATTACTATGCAAATGACCCTAATATGATATGATAATGACCTAAGCTTAATGAAGAGACCTAGGGTATGCAAATATGAATGTATGACAATGGTATTACTCTAATGCAAGAGGACACATGCAAATGAATGACCCTTATTGATATGCAAAGGAGTATGACCTAGGTGAAACTTAACCTTGGTACTTGACAATGACTTTGCAAAATGCAAACTTAAGATGAACCTAAATCTAAGTGACATGAATGTTGAGACAAGATTTTGAAAAATGTTTGACAACCATGTTTGAAGGTGTTTTGAACTTTTTTGAATGAAATGTTCTTGTGTTTAACCTTGTTTTGAATCAATTTGTCTTGTTTTTGAAATGAGATACAATTCAACTTTTGACAAGCAAAGAAGACAAGATATTTCAACTTAGACTCAAGACAATCATGCTCATTCACACATTTCTTATGGTAGGTAAGGACAGTAGGTACTTGAGAGGTAGACTCATTATGAGATTCAAGGAGAATACATAGATGCTTGACCCCACGGGCTCCCCTCCACGACACTCACTTCTCAGGGCAGCCAAGCATTAGTCCCCATGGAAATCTCCCCATGGCGAACTTAGTATCTCTTCCAAGTATCCGAACTTGTCCTTCTCAAGCAACTAGAAGGATTTTTGGCCTCTAAATACAAGGTGTTTAGTAAGGATTTTTGTTAAGTGTTTCTCCTTGGTGTCACGCAAGCGTGATTGAGACATTAAGCCCACCAAGATGCCAAACAAATGTAGTCGCGCAAGCACAATTTAGACCATGAGGCCCTACTTAGATGTTGATATGAGAAAGAGTTCAGGGGTCATCACTTCCCAAGTAACTGCAATTCCCATGTAACCCTTCCTTCAAAGCTTTCGCCCATCAGGTATTTGTTTATAGTGAGTTAGAATGCCAAGGTATTCTAGCTGTACTCACTTTGGGTCATTCCCTTCTCACGATTATCACTTGCTTGCAAAAGCAAATGGTCGGAAGGCAGGCCCTCTAAAGGTGACACACAATCAAACACATGAGCATGGTATCGAAGATCTGGATTTCTGATCACCCTAAGAAGGATGAGAGCATACTCTCCTACTCCAATGTCAAACTCAACAATCAAAGAAAACATACATTCATTCCATCCTATTTAGAAATCATACTAGGTGCCTAAATATTAATTACAAACACAAAGTTTAGTTGTAGTCCAAGGCAACCTGCAAAACCCAAGTCAGAAGTTTGATATGTTTTAGTCTTTGACTATCGAACCTGCATAAAACATGTTAGTAGTTTCATTTTTTATCTTTGCCATGCATATGCCAAGGTGCTACACAGAGAATCAGTACCAAAAAACCAAAAAAGCAGAAACAGAATGCAAAAGAAAACAATTTGCAAGTGAAAAACACTGTCATTTACCTCTGTTTCTGGCTCTACACAGGCGCAGAATGTCTGACACAGGCACAGAATGCTTGACACAAGCACAAATTGTCCTTGACGCAGGCGCAGAATGCTTGACACAGGCACAGATTGTCTCACACAAGCGCAGAAGTCCCCAGAAAACCCTGCATTACCCTGTTTCTTGGGTTTTTGACCTGCAAATCATCTCAAAAGCACTCAAAAGCATGGTTAGGGGGTTAGTTCACATCGGGTTCACCAATTAATGTAGCATAGGAAATCAGAAATCATCATAAGCAAATCAAAATTAGTAATAGCTCAATCACAAAAGCTCAAATGCAATGATCAATCCTAAACACACTCAATAAAGACATGAAAGCAAAATATTCAAGATTAAAAGCTAAGCAAACCAAATGTAGATCTGAATATCTCCTTCATGCGGCTCCATTGTCCTTCTTTCTTCTTCAAATAGCTTTGTTGTTGATCTCACCTACTAGTGCATGATCATGATATGAAAGCAAGTAGACAAGATGATTGCTCAAGAATACTTGAAGCGTGATTGATTCGACAAAGTGGTTATTAGATCGATAATGTGATTATTAGATTAGGATTGAAGAAATTCATCCAATTTATAGACAAATTAGAGAGATGATCAAATTAGCATGAAGATATTCAAATGGAAATTGCAAATCAAGAATGTCAAATATGACAAATTTATGACAAATTTGCACTTTCTATGCAAAATTGATTGATTGATAATTCATGACAAAAATTATGACAACTTTCTATGTCAAAATTGATTGATTGTCAATTATGACAAATTATGACAAATTGAAATGTCATTCCCATGAAATTAGGAGAAAAATAGGAGGAAATTGAATTAGAAATTAGGAAAATTAGAAAATTGGAAAATAGGAAATTAGGAAATTAGAAAATGAGGAAATTAGGAATTTAGTGAATTAATTAATAATTTTTCATTTATTAATTAATTCACAAAGAAGGAGGAATTAGTTAGCCAATTAAATAAACATTTAATTGTGACACGAAGACCTAGGATAAATAAATAAATTATTTAACCTAGAGGGAGAAATGACAAATAGGGTTAAATGAATAAAATCATGAAACCCTAAAAGATGAATTAGAAACACCAGGACGACAATTAGGTCTTGACAAAGGATAATTGATATCGATTCGATTTGATCATGATTTTGACTTGATGAAAGACCAATGCTAACAAATGATGTGATTGATAAATGCGCCAATTGACGAGGAACAATGACTAATTGATCCAAATTGACACAATTGAGAAAGACGACGATCGATGACAAATCGATCGCAAAATGACAAAATTGAAAATGATAACGATCGATGACAAATTGATCGCCAGATGACAAGATTGAAAATGAAAACAATCAATGACAAGATTGATAGGAGGACAAAACCCTAATTAGGATTGACGATGTCCAAAATAATGACAAATGAGCACGCACATTGATGTGACAGGATAAGATCGACCAAAATCATGACTAAAGATTGTTATCGACAAGACCAAATTTGAAAGCAAGACAAATGAAGAATGCAGAAGAAGGAATCGATGCTCGCAAATGATAAAGACCAAGTGCGAATCATAGGAGAAATGTTAATGCGACACAAAAACCTAAAATAAGGCAATGCGCAAATGTTAAAGTATGACTCCGCAAGCGTTGAGCATTTTTAGACGTCTACACTATCAAATGGATGTTAAATGTGTATTTTTGAATGGTGAACTTGAGGAAGAAGTATACATTAAGCAGCCTGATGGATTTTCACTGATAGATGACAAAGATATGGTTTGCAGGTTAAGGAAAGAATTATATGGATTGAAACAAGCTCCTAGAGCTTGGTATGTAAGGTTGGATAAATATCTTTTGAAGCTTGGTTTTACTAAAGGCAGTGTTGAGAGTAATTTATATTACAAAATCACTGATGATGATATTCTGATTATTGAATTATTTGTTGATGATATCATTTTTGGAGGTGAAGATAAATTGTGCATGGAATTCTCTAATAATATGAAGAATGAATTTGAAATGTCCATGATTGGTGAGATGAGATTTTTCTTAGGTTTGAAGATTACTCAAACTGACAAAGGGATTTTAATCTGTCAAACTAAGTATCTAAGGGAATTGTTGAAGAAGTTTGGTATGGATAATTCCGAACCAGTAAGTACTCATATGGTGACAAGTGTGAAATTATCTATCAAAGACACATATATACCATTAAATTCAACAAGGTATAAGTCTATGATTGGTAGCTTGTTATATCTAACTCAGACTAGACCGGATATTATGAATGCTATAAGTATTGTTTCAAGATATCAAAGTAATCCTAAAGAAAATCATGAATGTGGAGTAAAGATGATATTCCGGTATTTGCAAGGAACAATAGAATATGGCTTATGGTATTCTAGAGATGATAACTTCACTTTATGTGCATATACAGATTCAGATTGGGCAGGAGATACTGATGATAGGAAGATCACTTCTGGTGGAGCTTTCTTTCTTGGAAATAAATTGGTTTCATGGATCAACAAAAAATAGTCATGCATTTCTTTATCTACTGCACAAGCTGAGTATGTTGCAACAACAACTAATTGCACTCAAGTATTGTGGATGAAGCAAATGTTGAAGGATATCAAGGTAAATTGTAGTGAACTGGTAGTTATCTATTGTGATAAATCTGTAGCTATTGACATGTCTAAGAATCCGGTATTTCACTCTAAGACTAAGCACATATCAATAAAATATAACTTTCTAAAGGACAAGGTGGAAGAAAAGGAAGTAAAGTTAGTTTATGTGAACACTAAAGAACAAATTGCGGATATATTCATAAGCCATTGTCTAAGGAATCATTTGAGTATTTGAGAGATAGGTTAGGGGTATCTACCCCTTCAGCATAAACTTAATTGATGGAGCAGACCATCAATCCGGTATGCATCATCAACTTTATCCTTTGCTTCGGGTTGATGTAGTAGTGCTACTACTCAGGGGGGGTAGTGAGCTTTGAGATTCACAAAATTCTAATATCTATGTCATATCTTTGGAGTTGATGTCAAAGGGGGAGAGTTATATGTGAAAAATAATGTTTATGGGATTCAGATCAGTTTCAGATTGGACTGCACTCCTCAGGGGGAGTTGCTGGGATTTTTCAAATTTTCTTTGTTATATCTTCTATGAGAAATGTTTGTAATTTCTTGGCACTTAGATGTTTTCTTTTTCACATCTAGTGTTCCTATCAATGCCAAAGGGGGAGATTGTTGGCAATATGAAGGAATTTATTATTTGTTGCATTGATGTTTTGTCATTGATGTCAACACTAACTGTTATGACTGGTTAATGACAGACAGGTTTTGGTTACCGGTAGAAGAACTAGTGTTACCAATAAGGGTTTAAGGTTTTACCGGTAGAGATTTTGCTGAGAATTTTTTATAAGATGCATAAGTGGTGTTGGTGCAGCTTCTAGATGGAATTCAGGATGCAGAAGGTGATCCTTAATCATGCCTTGACTGATTGGGGACATTTCTTTGGCATGGAGAATATTTTTAGGTCTGGTACCTATCTAGGTTATGGACCGGTATCATGTTAACGTGTTCTCTACATGTTACCGGGATGTTTTATGGATTGATTAATGTTTTTTTGGTCTAAAGCCGACATGGCATATCATTGTAATATGGATGTATGTAATGATCTTATTGTAATATCTTTTGGGTGGCTAACCTAATTGGTTTAGGCCTTAGGGTTTGTATAAATTGATGCAAGATCTCACTGTAGATCATGGTGGCAATGGTCATGGTCATGGTCATGGAATGAAATGTCATATGCGAAGGAGATTTGGTTGATCATAGGTGATCGAATTGGGTTTAAGTAAGAGTTCAAAGGCCTCTGATATTGAGCTTAACCGAGACTGTAATCAGGCATGGTAGATGATATCTCTGGCAGTTCATTCTTCTGGATTGTTGTCCAATTATATTGAGGTGGTTATAACCTCTCTATAGTCAGTGAGACTCCTTTGTAATGAGCAATACACTCTAGGCAGTATGCCTTTCTACATGTGCAGGCCCCTTATTGTATCACATACTTTCTACAGAAGTATCATCTGACTGTGGGTAGGCTTCCCACCATGGTTTTTCCCTTTACCGGGTTTTCCACGTACAAATCATGGTGTTATGTGGTATGGTTGCATTGTGTTAATTCTCTGTTTCATTCTTAAGTTTTATTGCTTACCGGTATATGTTTCTGCTATCTCGATATTCAATATTTATGTGCTCCAGTTAAAGGTTATAAAGTGGTTTGATTAATATAATTTGTTGACAACTGATTCACCCCCCCCCCCCCCTCTCAGTTGTCCACCAGTTATCCTATCAACTTGGTCTCATTCTTCTTCCCATTTTCAGACTTGGGAGTAGGTCTTTGCTTCTTTTGCTGATGGGCCCTTCCATTTTCTAATTTTTCTTCACAACCGGAAGTAGTACTATAGTAGCACACTGCATACATCCCAACTTCATGATTGGGGAATCTCTTGACATACCGGTCTAACCATCTGCCTCTGGTCATGTTGCTGTGACTAGCAACCGAAACCGATGGACCTCTTTCTCCTGTAGGGACATTTCTCCTTTGGTTCCATGCAAGCCTCTAACTTCCATATGCTCTATATCCACTTTTTTGGAGAACATAGTTGTTGTTTCAGACTCCATGCAACTACAAGTTCCTCTTCTTGCAATCAAACACTCTATGGCCAAATCCATTATAGTAATAACATACAACATTTGCATTATTAGGGACAACAAATGGATTCTTTATAGCATAATCGTGAGAGGGGACATGCATGTATCTACTCCTGGATACATTTTTCTCATATGCATAATGTCTATGAGATCCTAGATTATTCCTTCTATAACTCTTTCTACATTCTTCTGCCCTATGGCCATAACATTACATGCAAAGCAATAATTGGAGAAAGATGGCATATGACTTACAAATTTATTCTACCATGCATGAGGAGATCTTACTGGTCTAGCATCTCCATTTCTCCTTCTTTGAGGATGGATCTTTGATTATCCATTCTGTGCAGCCCTTTGTTCTGGTTTCTTCTTCTCCCACACTTTCTTTCTCCTATGGGTGGTGGCATTCCTTTTTCCTCTGCCGGTAGGAGGTCCACTTTGTTGTCTTCTCATGTTCCTACTTTAGATGAAGCTGTCTTCTCCCATCTTCCCTTTTCCTTTGGGATCTGCATCTTTCCTTAATCTTGCAACATCGGTCTTCATTCTTGTCTGCAAGTCTTCACCAGTTGTGGTTAGGTCAACCTTCTTCTGGGAAGAATTTTTGACTATGAAGGTTTGTTCCTTATTTTCTCCATTTGAGGAGACAAACAAAATGTCATCGTGGGGGACATTCTTGCTGGTGGAGCATTCACTAGAACCACTTCCTAAACCTTCAGTGTCCTTGGCATTCTTTTGCTTCTTCACCATCTTGTCCAAGGCATCACTGCTGCCATCAAACCGGATTCTTACCTTGAGCTCATCCTGACATTTCTCAAGGTCATTTCGAAGAATCTCCATTTCTCCAACTAGCTACAGATATTCTTTATTTTTAACTTCTAGCACAGATGCTAGATAATTACACCGACACTCCTTGGTGCCTTCTGTAGATGCCTAAAAATGTCTCATTAATTCTACACTAATTATTCATCTATTTAATTAAGTAATTCTTTAATTATTTGATTAAATTAACCATTTCTTCTAATCATCGCCTTTCAATACTTCTAAATATTCTACTTCTATTCTCAAATCATGTTAATCAGTTAACCATATCTCAATTATTAATTAAATATCAATTATTTAATTAATTATGATTTATTCCTTAAAAAAATAATCTTTATTATTTAAATAATTCAGTTTCCTAAGTTTAACTGATTTTATTTAAATTATTTAAATTAATTAACTTATTCCTCCAATTCCCCAAATTATAATTCCAATTAATTCCATCCAATTTCATTTCATTTCTCCCAAATTTGAATTTAATATCATTTCATCTAATTTCATATTTCCAAATTCACATTTCACCAAATCTAAATTTCAATTAATTTTACGTGCATTTTAGCATTTGAATGACCAAATTCAAATCCGAATTGAAAATGAAAATCAAATTCAATTTCAAATTCCTACAACACATGCTAAAATCATAACTGATTGATCAAATCAGTTGTCTAATCAGTTAACTCGGTTAACTCATCAATCATCCTTTTTAACTCTCAATCACCTTTTTATGACTAATCAATCTATCTAGTTTTCTAATCAATCAAGTCATCTCCCCAATCTATTTAGTTCACTAATCAATCAAGTTAGTTGACTAATCCATCTATCCAGTTCACTCTTTAATCAATCCAGTTGACTACTCAATCAAATGAGTTAACAGATCAATCAATTGAGTTCACTAATCAATCTAAATCAATTATCTACCAATCAACACTTGAGTTCTATTTCTCACCCCCTTTGTGTTGAAAATCTATAAATTCAACCTCTTTGCTCAATTCAGTCTAGAATCACAGTCTTCAATATTGTTGCTTATCTTATGCAAAAAATGAAGTGCAATACCTAAGAGCCAACTACATCAACAATAATGGAGAAGAACAATGGAAGAACAAGTGGAGAATAGGGAGTTTTAATTAGTTTAATCTTCTTATTTCCTTCATTTATTTCATTGAATTGTGTTTAGAATCGGTTTAATTAGTTAAGGATTCTTGTGATTCGTCCTTTTAGTCTAATTAGCCTTAAATTCTTGATGATTTCAAGAATGATGACATTTGGTGAACTTGACGTGAAACACTCTGATCTTTAATTTTTGTTTTGACATGTTTTGCAAATCCGTACGAACACAGGAAATTGGACGCCGCAATTGCATATGCAGAAATTCACAATTGCTCATATCATATTGCAATCGCCCTGACAACATGTCGCAATTGATCACATAGAATGTCTCAATTTCCTAAACAGATTGCAATTTCCCTAAAAGATTGATAATTAAAAAATTCTTGTGTCATTTTTGCATGATTTTGTATTGCGCATCTAACCCTGGAATTTTATCGAATTCTGGAAAATTTGATTTCTACATATAAAATGTATCTAATTCAATGGCAGGAAAGGTGACATTCTAGATTTCAGGTGCAAGGAAGGAAAAGAAAAATAGGAGACAACAAAATGCTTATCAGAGGCTTCTAAAGGTTGAAAAGGAGCTCTATGAAATCGAAGAAAGAGAGGAGATCGCTCAGTATCACAGAACCATCCATCGCTTTCTAACCAAGTACAAGTTCTTTGATGAAATCGATGTGTTGGCTCGCGTAGTGTGGAACAACATCATTGAAAAATAACTCTTCTATCTTCTATCTTTTCCTTTTGTTTTTCTGTTAAAAGTTTGAAAAAAAAAATTCAAAATCATTTTTTATTCTTTTTTTTCAGAAGTCGCAATTGCTATCACATCATATCGCAATTGCTTACACAGTAATTCACAATTGATGGTTCATCATGTCACATTTGATATGATATCAGTTCACATTTGATTAGTAGGTTACTTGCATTTGATAAATTTAGTTTTTTGTTTTCTATTTTATTACAGTTCTAGTTTTTACGAGATCACCTCTCTATCTGTGAAAAGACATAACTTTGTAACCTGCAAATTAGGCTAGCTAGCCCACTGTACATTGACTAACATTATTATTTTTCTAAAGGGGTACCTTAGAAACACTTCTTTTTGGTGTTGTAATAAAGAACAAAACAACTTTCATCATTGCTATGCTGGTTAAAATGAACACCATGTCTGTGTGGAGCAACATCTCCACTTAGAATAGAAAATCATTGCAATGAAGGGATAAAAAGAACCTTGTCTTTTGTGTATTCTAAGGGATAGGTATTATGCTCTCCCCTTCAATGGGTGATCAGAAAACCAAACTCTCTTTTTTAATGTTTTCCTTTATTTTATGCAATTAAATCCTTTAGAAGGCCTGCCCTCTCGAGTTACCCTTAGGGCACCATTAAGGTTGGTGAGAGGGGAACAACCTAAGTGGCCAACGACTAACGCCAAGTAATCCAAGCCATTATAATCAAATGCGTATATGATTAAAATCATGTGCAATGAGTGTTACATGCTATCACAATGATGTTATGCCTCCCTTAGTGCCTATATGGTGCATTAAAATCTCTAGAGTGTAACCTCTACAGACTGGGAGACCTCCCTCAATGGAGTGTAAAACGTTGTTGATTGTGACCACTCAAATAGAACCCTATCTAAACACCTTAGAAATTAGAAGCCATGCCGAGTCAGTAACTAGACACTTGTTTTATCATGGTGCAAGGGTGGGGAAGAATCTTCCCCCAAGACACTCACCATAAATCTCCTAGGATAACGGACCAATTGAGGAGCAATCTTCTTTGGTTTAATTTCTGAAAAAAGGCAAAAAAACGGTCGCACCCTAGGGTGTGACATAGCTGTTTGAGTTGATAGAGTATCAAGATGTGGGCTATGATAATACTTGTGACCTTTTGACATTAGGAGAGTATGTCTGATATTGAATTTCCCAAATACAATGAAAATAAAATGGGGTCTTGAAAAAGATTCCAACATTCATGGAAATTTGAAAAACTTTCCTAAACAATTGCTATATTCATGGTTTTATTCTTTTTGATGTGGCTGTTGTGCTCTTTGCTATACTTCCACAAATTCAAAACATTGCAAGATTCAAATCAAAACAAAGTCAAAAGTTTCAGTATTCAAAAAGATCAAAAACTTCAACAAGAAAATCAAGTGCCAACAACAAAACCAACGTTGAAACCAAACCTTTTTGCACAAATTCAAAGATGATGAAAATGTTAATTTCAAGTGATCATAGGTCCTAGATACTCAATTCATGTAGAAGTCCCATTAGAGTCATCGCACAAAGTCCTCACACAAATCATTTCACCAAAAGTACCTTAAGATTAGTGTCACATCAGATTATAGGAATCTTACCTAAGTCCATGGGTATTAGAGGAGATGGAGAATTCCCATTTGAACAACCAAATCTTGGACCAAACACTGACCAATTACAAATAATTGATGGTTTAGATAACCTTGCTTGGGAATTAAGAGTCAATCGTGCCCAATATGATATAGTTGAGGCCATCATAAATGATAAAATCTGAAAGTCTGTTCGCCTTAATGAGAAACTAAGGAAAAGGATACAAAGAGCAGCTCAAAAAGAAGCCATTAGACAATTGGTAGAGAAAACCATAGAAACATTCCTCAAACCGTGTTAGAAAAAGAAAAAAGTGTCCATCATTTTAGGTATCATTCATTCATTCTTAGAGTCTGCATTGTCTTCATTGTAATCTTCAATGCATGGGTCTAAAAGGAAATGATCAATTCCCATTTGAACAACCAAATCTTGGGGCAAACAACACTCAATTAGAAATAATTGACGATTTAAATACCCTTGTTGAAGAATTAATAATTGATCAAAACCAATATGACATAGTCTAGGCCATCATAGATGAAGAAGTTTGAAAATCAGTACAGATAGACATAGACCTAGAAAACCGAATTAAAGAAGAGGCAAAATTTGAAGCTTTCAGGCAATATGCTGAAAAGCTCATGTCCGAATTTCAAAATCCTAGATAGAAAATCATCATTCATAGACCACGTTGTCTGCATTTTAGGGTGTCATAGAAACATATTTAGTTGCATTTAATCAAGTCTTGCATACACATAATGACCCCTTGGTCAACCCAACATGGAATATGGATCTATCCACACAACAACAAACATAGGGTTACACACCCACAAAAATGTCAACAAACCTAAACAAGATGGCTTCCCTTGATGAAATATGACATAATTTGACAAAGGAAGAGCTTGAAGCAGCCCAACAAGATCCCACAACATTAATGATCCTCAACGCTCTCATTAATAGTGATAGAGATAGGTATATCTCTCTCTTAGTACAAAATGGGGCCAAACTACCGCCAGGGATAGATATTTCACCAATATTGCCACAGGGTATGACATTAAGCCAGAATATACCTCAAATACCCTTACAACATAGACACAAGCAACAATTGCTACAACAACACAAGGTATATCTCAAAATGCAAATATGGCTACAACCTCAATACAATCAACAGTGACACCACCAAGTGCCAATCTTACAACATGGGCAACACCAAATATGGCTACAACCTCAATACAATCAATAGTGACACCACCAAGTGCCAATCTTACAACATGGGCAATGCCAAATATGATGCTACAAGCTCCAATATCTCACACCACTACCTTGGAAAATATAACTCAACCAACAGTTTTAGTTGGTTCCTCCTACAATATTCAGAATTTGAATCTAGGAATAACAAGCTTGGCTCATCCAAATGCTACTCCACAATTTGTATACTTCACACCGCTTGCTGGGACTTATGGGACACAGTTACCTGGTTTATCTACATTTCAGCAAGCTCAAAGGTACTCAAATACTATTCCTTTGTCGGCAAAATTCATCAAGTCAACACACCAATAACCTAAATCAAACTTCTGACTCAACAAATAGAGAACCTACAAAAGCAAATGGCCAGTATACAAGTGGGGAAATGATAAAAAGAGCTATACTATCAAAGATCTATGTCCTTATCCTTTTGACAAAAAATTATACATGCCACCTTTTCCCCCACATTTTGAAATGCCAAAATTTGACAAATATAGAGGGAAAGGAGATCCTCGAGATCATATAAGAGAATTATTCATGGCATGCATTGAAGTAGCTCACAATGATACATACTTGATGAGATTATTTTCAAAGAGCCTGGGAGGGACAACACTAGAATGGTTTTCGTACCTTCCACCAAAAATTACTTCATGGGGAGGATTAGTTGAGTTATTTATATCTAACTTTGCCTTCAACATAGATAATCCAATCACATTAATGGATTTATGTGCAATGAAACAAAAATAAGGTGAGACTTTCATTCTTTTCTTACAGATATGGAGAGGCCTATATTGTAGATGCCTCAGTCACATCCCTGAAGCAGAACAAGTAGACATCTTTAATGAAAATATTGTGCCTTCAATTAAATATCCATTACAAATGCAATGACTGAATAATTTCAAAGACATAACAGAAGAAGGCACCAAATGTGAGAAAGGCCTATTAGAACAAGGGATATTGAAACACCAAAAGGATAGTGGACCAACCACCAACACAAACAATGAAAGACCAAAATTTTGGTTTAGAAACAAAAATGTCACAAATGATAGAGTTGTTGACGCGCGTATTGTGAACAAAGCTCAACCAGTAATATCTTTACAAGGGCCAACTGATAAGAACTAGTCTCAGACAAATGACACCAATGTGCTACAGTTAAATAATCCAAGGCCTCCAAGGATGGGCGCACCTAGAAGGAACTTCACACCCCTTGGAGAACCCATTCAATCACCACTGAAGAAGTTGATATAGAGAAATGCTATAACTTTACCAGAAGCTAGGCCATATGAACAAGGTCCTTTTAAGCTTGCTTGGTGGAATGATAATGACTTATGCGAATATCATTGTAATAAGGGCCACAAGACAACAACCTGCTACAAATTGAAGATCCTCATCCAAGATCTCATAGATCAAGGTGATATTACAGTGGATAATAAAGAAACAAATATAAATCATGCCATTTTCAAAGATCCTTTTGTCAAACATGACAAGGGAAAGGCCTCCAACTCTAATACATAAGACAATCCTACCAATTATACCAATGTAGCATTTGACTATGCCATTAACATGCTAAGTGAAGGACATGAAGTGGTAGCTACAATCACAGTGAATCCTAGAAGCAGAGATTGTATCGTCATTACAAGAAGATTGAAAGTAACATTACAAGGAGTACCATTGAACCAGCCTTCAATAACTAGCAACTATAATATGGTCAATCAATTGAATAGAAATCCAGCCCAAATTTCATTATTTGAGTTGTTGCGCATATCACCAGCCCATAAAGAAACCTTAGATAAAGCCTTACAAGATTCAGTTGCTACTAGGGACATTGATGAGAACACATTTCAATCAATGGTGGGAAACTTGTTAGCCTCAAAGCTCACATTCACCGAATAGGATGTTCCTGCAAACCGACTCATGCATAATGATCAGTTGCACTTAGAAGCTTTCATTGACTGAAAAAAGGTTCAAAGAGTACTAATAGATGGTGGCACGAGCCTCAACATTTGCACTCTACATTTGATCAAAGCTCTGGGATATTCTGAACATTATATTGACTCTACTAAGAGAATCAATATAAAAGCCTATGATGATGAGGAATGCCCTTCTAAAGGTATGGTGACTTTACCAATACAAGTGGGACCAACTACAACAAATATCACCTTCCAAGTACTAGATAGAGAACTAGGGTACAATATGTTGTTAGGTTGCCCATGGATACATACAATGCAAGTAGTACCATCAACCTTTCACCAATATGTAAAGTTCCCATATAATGGTATAGAGATCACTGTCCATGGTGATCTAGACCCTTTCCAACATTATAATCATTTAAGGGCAAGCTCAGACAATCAGGTACCAAACAATCAGGAAGCTCCTATTCACCTACAAATGGAATCATTATCAATTAAAGAAACAGATTAAAATACACCAGCTATATCTTCTTTGCATATTAAAGAAGTTGGTTGTGGAGAATATTCCGTTTCAAGCACATCAGATAGAAAACAATCATTTTCTCCAAGGTCCTTTGGGAAGCCTCAGAACACAACAATGAAGCAAGATAAAGGCAAAGAAATAGTAAAATATTTAGATTCTTGTTCCTTCATTAGATGGGGAGATCTACAAGAAGAATATCTAAATGAAGATATTAATCACTGGATATATAGAGAGGAGGATGGCATGGTAGTACCCAAGATACCTCTACATCAATATGGAAACAACTTCAAGATGTTACAAAAACATGGATATGATGGCACCATAGGATTAGGGCTACAAAAGAAAGGAATATTAGAACCTGTTTTGCCAAATGAAAACCCAAAAAATCAAGGCTTGGGATATAAATATGTGTCACCAATAAAAAATGCTAGACAATGAACATTGGATATATTGAACAGGCCAAAGGTACCCTCAGATTTCATACCTATAAGCCAGATGAATTTCTTTCCACCTCAGAAAAGAAAGAAACTACCAACATCTCCTATCACAAAATCAGATGGTGAAGACATGAGGCAACATCTGCAAGAACCTAACATAGAGACAACAAGCAGTAAAGTACTTGAATCATCTACGCAAGCAAACATGGCAATAGATACTAGCTTAACACCAGCAGATGAACCAAATCCTTGGTTATTGTCAATACTCTTGCCAAGAGAGACAATTTCAACACCTCCATTTGAATCATATGAAGAAAGATTGCAAAGAATAATACCAGGCTTAAGAAGGGTATCCACAATGCAAAGGAGGCTTACTCATTTACAAAAAACTCAGTTACCAGAACAAGAGCAGATAAGTGATACAAAATCAGAAAGTGAAATGCACATAGAAAGTGTCATAGATTCTCATGACTATGAATTTCCATCTGACAATGAAGACAACTCATCACCAATATATGATGAAGAAACAACATATCATAATCAAGTATGCATGATATTTGGATCATTTAAAATGACAAGAGACAAAGATTTGCCCCTCATACATCCATGTTTGATTGATTAGGTGCAAGAAGGAGAGCCACAATTAGATTGGTTCCAAAATGACAAAGCTATAGAAGAATTCTTAGGTGCAAGGGATGGATTCCCTTATAATTATCACAAAGTTGGCTATATAGTAGATATAGATAGAACTGCATATTTTGGAGAGGCAAGCTCTTCTCTTAATCATGATAGTGATGATAAAGCTAAACACATAATAGCTTCCCTACCTGTTGGTAAAGAATGGTCAACATTACTAGTAGAAGAAACTGAAGAAATCAACATCGATGATGCTGAGAAGGTTCGTAACATTCACCTAGCCAAATCCCTCGATCCAGTGGAAAAAGAGAAATTTATCAACTTCTTTAAACAAAGACCCATCAATTTTGCATGGTCTTATGTAGATATGCCTGGATTAGATCTGAAATTAGTCTTACATCACTTTCCTTTACTTCCAGGGGTAAATCCATACAAACAAAAGCTCAAGAAAATGAACCCTTCACATAGCCTTGTTAGTCAAAATTGAGTTAAAAAAATGGTTAGATGTGGGTTTCATCAGACCTATAGACTATGTTGAATGGATTTCAAATCTAGTCCCGGTATCCAAGCATACTAGAGGTATCAGGATCTGCACCGACTTCAGAGATCTTAACAAGGCTTGTCCCAAAGATGACTTTCCGCTCCCTAATATAGACATCATAGTGGACTTAATAGCTGGAAATGAAATGCTATCACTCATGGATGGTTTTTCTAGTTATAATCAAATCAAAATTGTGCCAGAAGATCAACCGAAGATAGAATTTACTTGCACATGGGGAACCTATTGCTGGAATATGATGTCATTTGACCTTAAGAATGCAGGTACCACTTATCAAAGAGAAATGACCACCTTGTTTCATGATATGATACACACAATCATGGAAGACTATGTAGACGACTTGCTAGAAAAATAAAAAACAAGGGATAGTCACTTAAGCATATTGGCTAAGATCTTTGATAGATTGGAGCAATACAATGTAGGACTAAATCCAAAAAAATGTCTTCAGGGTAACCTTTGGAAAACTCTTGGGCTTCATTGTGTCGAATTGCGGAATTGATATAGACCCAAAGAAGGTTAAATCTATTTTAGACATGCCATAACTTTCTACACTCAAACAACTCAGAAGTTTGCAAGGGAGATTACAATCCATAAGGCGCTTCATAGCTCAATTGGCAGAGTGCCAACCGTTTCAACATCTTATGAAGAAAGGTGTTACATTTAAATGGACACAACAATGCCAGGAGGCAATCAAAAAACTAAAATAATATCTATTATCCACTCCAATATTGGTTCCACTAGTACATGGGAAACCATTACTACTATACATAGCTGCAACAAATTCTTCCTTAGGCGCTCTCCTAGCGAAACATGATGAACAAGGAAAAGAGAGAGCCATGTACTACATTAGTAGAACACTCATTGGATATGAACTCAACTACAGAGAGATAGAAAAAGTGTGTCTTTGCATCACAAAAACTGAGACATTATATGTTGAGTCATAAAATACAATTGGTTGCACAATTTGATCCACTAAAATACCTGATGAATAGAGAAGCACTAGCTAGAAGACTTGCAAAATGGGTCATGATACTCAGCAAATTTGACATTGAATATGTCAGTAGAAAGGCTATAAAGGGACAAATCATAACAGACCAACTTGTAGAAGCACCTTTACAAGACAACCATTCCATGGTGATAGATTTTCTAGATGAATCAGTATTTGCACTATCAACACAGACACAATGGAAATTATTCTTGGATGGTTCACATACAAATCATGGAGCAGGAGCAGGAATTATGTTCATTACTCCTCAAGGAGATTCAATTCCCAAATCATTTAGGATTAGCTTCCCTTGTACCAATAACATTGCTGAATACGAAGCCCTGATGGTAGGACTATGCACTGTACTACAATGGAATATCAAAGATCTACAAGTCTTTGGAGACTCACAACTCATCATTAATCAAGTCAATGATGATTATGATACAAAAGATGATAAGTTACAACTATATAAACAATTGGTAGAAGAATACAAGCAACACTTCAACAACATCACATTTGAATAGATTCTAAGAGTG
Source organism: Cryptomeria japonica (assembly GCF_030272615.1). NCBI lineage: Eukaryota > Viridiplantae > Streptophyta > Pinopsida > Cupressales > Cupressaceae > Cryptomeria > Cryptomeria japonica. The sequence continues at coordinate 518,963,448 of NC_081411.1, forward strand.
CAAAATAGGGCAGTAGATGCAATGACAATAGTAGGATCTCTCTTAGATATGCCAAATGATGGAACTCACTTTGAAATTCAAGTGGAACAACTCATTGTCCCAACTTATGAAATAGCATCCACTGAATATGTTTGTATGATAGTAGGACCTGAGTCTCCATGGTACATAGATATATATGCATACCTGCATGATCAATATATACCCCTATATCTTTCATGGAATCAAAGAAAAACACTCATATGACAATCATCAAAACAAGAAATCATTGCAGATACTTTATACAAGAAAAGTATAGACAATACCTTACTTAGATGCTTTGATATGGAGGAGACACAAATTTCCTTAAAAGAAATTCAACACAAGATAAGTGTGGCGGACATTCTTTTGGACTTGCTCTAGCAAAAACACTATTACGAACAGGTTACTATTGGCCTACAATGGAAAAGGATGCTTACAAGTATGTCCAAAGATGCAAGGAATGCCAAATACATGGGAATCTCATCCATGCACCTGCATCTTCAGACAATAACATCACCATTGCCATTTTCACAATGGGGATTATATCTTGTAGGGAAAATAAATCCTACCTCTTCCAATGGACATAATTTTATTCTCACCACTACAAAATATTTCACAAAATGGGTTGAAGCAATCTTGATGATTTTCACAATAAGAAAACAAATAGCAAAATTTATTCTGAATTATATCATTTGCAGGTATGGGGTACCCATGTGCATTGTGACTGATAATGGATGACCCTTTAAAAATCAAGAAGTGAGTGAGCTTTGTGAACAATTTAAGATCCAACAACATTTTGCAACACCTTACTATCCCCAAAGCAATGGTCAAGCTGAAGCAAAAAACAAAACTATTTTGAAAATCTTAGAGAAAGTTGTCAATGATAGTGGACGAGATTGGCATCTCCAACTAAATCCATCTCTATGGGCTTATTGAACTAGTATACGTATGACAACTGGTACAACACCATTTTCTCTGGTTTATGGTGTAGAAGCCATTTTACCTATCGAAGTAGAATTGCCATCCCTAATAGTCTCTCTAAAAAACATTATCTCAGAAGAAAACCATAGAGTCGCACGTTTGCAAGAATTAGAATTCCTAGATGAAAAATGACAAAGCACTCTAAACCATTTACAAGGCTACCAAAACAGAATGAGAAGAAGCTACAACAAATGAGTCAACCCACGTTGCTTCGAAATAGGAGATATTGTTCTTAAAGAAAATCAAAGAAACCTTATTGAACGTGAAAAATTGGGAAAGTTTGAACCTAACTGGTTAGGTCCATTTGTCATAACAAAAGTAATTGGAAATGGCACTTATCATTTGCAAACAATGGAGGGAGATCCACTCCCTAATCCCATCAATAGCATGCACCTAAAATGATATTATATCTAAGGGTGGGTTCATTTTAATTCTAGTATTGTATTTGCATATCTTTTTACCACATTGTATTACCTCCTCTCATATAGTTGCATCAATAAAATAGGGTGATTGTTCAAGTCATTCACCTGGTTGGACTGAAAGGAGCGAAGGTTGTCTCATTTCCTAGATACTTGTTCATAAAAGTCTTTAGGAGGTCTCTAGGCATTCATCTTCAACATCACGTTGTGATTACGCTTTATCGTTGGTTGGGTAGAGGGTTCATTATCAAGTCTTGTTACCAAAAATATATCAATTGCTCTATCTTACACATTATTCAAAAGCTCTAAGTCATTATAGATACTTAGTTAGTCATGTGGCTAGTGAAAAATCTAATATTCTGCTTTAGCGCCACTATAACTGTCACACCCATGTAGGTTTCATTACTTACAAGTCAAGGCAAGATAAAAAAAGAAAAAAGAAAAAAAGTGTTATGTCAATCTCAAGGAAAAACAAACAAAAAAATGATATATTACTAAAATATCACGCATACAAGTGTGACAAAAGAGAAAAATTGACTATGGGAACATGCAAGTGACTCCATCAGGGCTATGGATGCCTACTGGCAATGGAGTAATATTTGAGAGACTATAGTGCATAACCTCATCGGAGCCCTAGCTTGCTAGCAACGAGGCTCTATACAAGTTGCTTTTGAAGCCAGAATAACTCACATAGCTAGCCACATAGGATTCCAAGGTTCTTTAATGGTTATAAGAGTCAAAATGAACTCAAATGCACACACATAGGCAAAAGAAGATCAAAGTTTCAAGAATTGATGGAGAATTTTTCCGTGCCTCCATTCATAAATCTTGGTTACATAGTATGTAAGGTTGGATGGTCTAAGTCTTTTGAGAATGGATTGAACTCCTATCTCTGAAATGTTTCACACCTTTAATCCAATTAGTGCATTTCAGAATGAAAGACACACACACTCATCCTTATTCAAATACAAACTTCATTTTTGTCATGCATCCTGCATTAGCATAACTCATATAAAAAATTCATTGTCTCCATTACATTATGCATCATCATGTAAGGTCTGCATAGCTGAAAAAATTAAAAACATTCAAAAAATGGTCCTAAAAAAAAAAAAAACATTCAAAAAATGATCCTGGAAAAACCAAAAAACATTCGAAAAATGATCCTGAAAAAATAAAAAACATTCGAAAATGATCCTGGAAAAAATAAAAAACATTTGAAATGATCCTGAAAATATCCTAAACATTCGAAAAAAGTCCCGAAAAAAAAAAAATCAAAAAACATCAAAATCACAACAAAAACATTCAAATACGATCCTGAAAAAAGAACAAAAACATTGAGAAAATACCAAAAATCCTAAACATCGGAAAATCTCTTTGAAAACAAAAAAACAATCAAATACCAATTGTAAAAACTTGCAATAAATTGTCTCACAAGATTCAAACACCCCAACAGATGTCCAGCAAACACTTCGCACGAAGCTAAAAAAAGGATACAACTAGCTTGTCAAAATGTCTGCAATCACACTGATCAACTGTCTAATCTATCAATTTATCAAACTATCAACATGATAAACATCTTGTCTTAAACAAAATTGGTACACTCGAAACGAGACAGATCGGTCTTAAACAGGGTCCAAAACTTCTAAAACCAGACATTATCAAAATCACACCAAACATATCAAAGAAAAGGCACAGTTAGTCTCACTGCTAAGTTTTGTCTATTTTGGTTGACTCTTTTTATCAAATTGGTGAAGATCATTTATTTTAGCTACTCTAGGATTTCCAAAAGTGACTAGAGGAGCCATGATGGGCATGATCCTTTTCTTTGTTTGCTATTTGTGGTTTGAACTGATGAAGTTCTAGGGCAATTGCTCTAGTGGGTGTCTGTGATAGGAGCATTCATCTTGTGAATGCCAAATATACTTCGAACCCTAGTGTAATTCCTAGAATGGAGGGTTCATTCCTTATCTATTACATGTTTGTTTCTTTGCAATGAGATATCTATACATCTTGGTTCCTTATACCCTGGTGTAATAAGCTCCATTGTTATATAATAAGGCTCATGATGATAATGTATTGCGCCATGAATAAAGCAATGCAGATTTTCGCTGATCAAAATTTCTATCATATCATCCATTATTACATCAAAATCTGGTTTACAAAGATTGATTCAGTTGATTGATTATTTTCTACGTCTAACAATTAACAATTCTTTTAAGATCTTCAACATGTATTTTGACACACAAAAATATATAAGCATCATCACATTGCATGTTCATTACCATTTCATACTCATAATAAAGTTTTCATCAACTATTATGTATCACAACATAAAGCTACATCAAATCACTGCATGATATCATATTCATATTGCATTCATCATCACAATAAAATTGCATTAGACCATGAAGTTCACAATCAAAAAGCTCATCAAGAATGCCTATCATATATATCATATAAAAAAAAGTCAAAATACATCGTATCTACATCATCAAAATCAACATCCAATCTTTCAACCTATACTACCTCTATCAGTAGGAGCATCTCGACTAGCTCCAGCCTGTCCCGACGACACTCTAGGTGGACCCATCACTCCCCACTGCTAGTCTATTGAGAAGTAGATTGAATCAATCTTCTCCCCATGAAATCACCATAACTAGGTTCCCTTTGACCATCAGGGATGGCTCTCTCATAAACATGTTGATAATAAATAGCCTCTTGTGCTACATCAAAATATCTATCTGCCTGGCTATGTGCCTTCGTCACTGGCCCAAATAACTGATCATATGCATCCATAGTGATCTAAGACTGCCTAATTGCCTCATCCCTCTCCCACTATAATCAATCTCTATCAACAGCTATCTGATCCCTCTCTGCAGTCAAATCCTCCATCGCATGCCGATACTGATCCCTATCCTTCATCCACTGCTACCGCAAAGTAGCGACTAAATCCTCCAAATTCCTAACCTAATCTCTCAATCCCTCCTCATCTCCTCTATCCACACCTATAGACTCTGCAACCTAGGGCATCTCCACATCATAACCATCATCCCCACCCTCATCTCCATCACTTCTCGATGACCCTGATCCCAACTCATCACTATCATCAGAATTGCTCATGGATGCAATCTCTCCACCAATATCAACATCCTCCCTATCACTATCCACCTACCCTGTGACCACTGCTATAAGATCTATACCTCCTCCACCTCTACCTCCCCCATCTCTGCCTCCTCCATCTCTGCCTCCTCCACCTCTACCTCCTCCACCTCTACCTCCTCCAATTCTAACTCCTCCACCCCTATCCTCTCCACCTCTCCCTCTGGGACCTCCGCCATGTCTAATCTACTGAGCACCAATCGGATTTGTTGGATCTGTCAAAGGTATAGGCCTATGATGTATCCACCATACACTATACTGCGTTGTGGACCCTGGATCCACTACACTAAGCCGCCATCCCCACAAAATAGAAGCAAGAGCATCAAACTCAGTAATAGCAACATGAGGCTATATACAAGCACCCCAATCAACAACCTCTCGAGTAGTGCGAGAAAAATAAGTTCTGACATCTAGAATACCCTATACTTCTCTGAACTGTCTAAGCACACAGCCATGAAGATGCATATCAATAAACCTATAGATACCAACATCTCAACCAATAAGATATCTTTGTTGTTGACAAAGAGGAAGATGTTGAAAAATCATCAGTCCAACCAGGACAAGTAAGATAAGGTCTCCAGGAGAAGTATTGTAAGATATCAATCTAATGACGCCAATACAAGATGTTACCCGATGCCCTATGCCTCACACCAATAGTATATCCATACACATGTGGCTGATCTAGCTCTAAATCTATACGTAACACAAGATGAAAAATAGCAATGTGCCCCCAAGCCCATGTCTGAAGCAAAGTAATACCACATCTAACTGATTTCTGCTGCAAGTAAACAACCCCATGCATTTGATGATACAAAGTTGCAAGAAGACAAGGATCCCAAGAAAACACACACCTATCAATAATCATATCATGTATAACACGTCCCTATCCAACAAGAAAACTGATGCAGAGGTATGCAGCAGTAGGGTGGCAAACCCCCCCACACACACACCTTTTCCTCTTTCAACTCAACCCCTTAAAGGCTTTAACTCACACCAAACACAAATTTGAACTCTTACCCCTTACAAGGGTTGGTACACACCTTCACAATATTCTTAGGTCCTAACAAGACCTTTCATAACCTTCTTGTTTCACAAGGGCATTGAATTTGCTCTTTTACCCCTAATTACACCTACCCGGCTAGTAGCCCTATTTTCTTGCTTTTTTTAACTTTACTCGAAAAAGTGTCAAACAAGGTCCCAAAAAAAATTTGGTTTCGAATACCCTTTTTGAACCTCTATCAAAATCCAATGAATTAGACCCCCAACCTGCTCTAGCACTCCTAGACACCTACTTGGGTCACATACCTAATTGATCAAGTTAGGCCTAGTTTACAAAGGAGGTATAATTGAATGGGGTCACAAGAAGTGTCCAATACTTTAGAGGGCCTTTCCAATGTCCAACTACACCAATTCAATCATCTAACTCAATTTCCCATTGTTGTGCATCTTGCAATCAATCATTCTCTAACTATTCTAATCTAAACCCTCACAAAGTTTAGACTAGGGATTGGTGGCAAAATGCCAAACTAACTCCTTTGACCTCGCCCCTTTGGAATCTCATAATACACCCTCGTAACTTGAATTATACCAATGGCTATTGAAAACCAATGACTAGATTGCAAGTTAGGACCTCATCTATGCAACACCCTAGAAAATAGGTAAGTTTTGGACTTGCAGGGGGTAAAATGACAATATCTTCCTTCAAACACCAATTCAAGGGGCCAGACCAGGTTCATCTAAAAGTTAAATCAGTGCTCTTTCCTACTAAGCCAAAATTTGACAAAACCAGTCAATGCCCTGTATAGACAATATGGAAATGTAGCACAATTCTGGCAAAATTAGATTTATTTATTTCATACACTCCACCAAACTTCTCCAAATCATCAACCACTGTCAACAACCTTTCTTATTCAATTGTACAAACATATATGGGCTCCTCTCAATGACCACAACCAAATTTTAAATAGTTATATGACCTTTGGAAGGAAGTTACACTCCTATCAGCAACTTTTGAAAAGTTGCTTGACAACAAATGACAACAATTTTGCAAATTTCGTAACTTTAATCCCTAAACACCTAGACCTTTTCAAACACATCCAAGGTCATCATTTATGCTTCAAAACACCTAAAACAACCTTCTAGGTTCATTAAACAAAAAAATTCCTAATTTAAGCCCGCATGGCCTAGTAGACCTCTAGGCTTATATGTGCACCTGAGAGGTTATTGACCACACAAAAGGGCATTTATTACATCAAGGGTGATCTTTGAGATCCAGCCCATTATTGCAACAAAATAAAACACAAGACACTCACTAGAGAACTCTAAGTCATGAAAAATCTATGAAAAGTAGAGGTACCCTGCACCATACTCCCCAGGCCAAAGAAACTCAAGTCCCTTGAGTTGGAATGTCTACAATTTTAACTCCTATCTTCTCAAAGGCTTCAATAGTCATCCATGTAGCATCTTCTGACAGTTGGTTCCTCCATTTGACTGAGTACTCCAAATAAGTCTTCCTCCTCATTTTCTTGCTGACCCTTTGATCCACAATACATTCAATCTCAGGTCTGAGTTGTGTGGGAAGTCTTTCCATCATGTTTGCAGTAGATGAATTAGGCTGACCTGCATCACAAACATCATCAATAAGACCTTTATATGCATATATATTAGAAACATTTAATATAGGAGACAGTCCCACATTCGAGCGTAGGTCTATTTTGTATGCATTGGTTCCACATCTTTTGAGGACCTTGAAAGGACCTATCTTCTTCATGAGCATCTTGGTGTATTTCTCCTTAGGGAGTCTTTCTTTGTTGAGGTGAATCATCACCATATCCCCCACCTTAAATTGAACATCTCTCCTTTTTAGATCTACTGCTTGCTTGTATTTCTCAGAGGTGTGAATCAGTTTGTCTCTAACTTGTTGGTGCATATCCTTCATGACTTCAGCAAAGTCATCTGCCTGAGCACTCCTTCTATCAATATTCTTCACATCTCTAAGTTCAAGAACACTCTTGGGATGTGTGCCATACACAATTTGAAAAAGACTTAACCCTGTACTTCTATTCACAAAGTCATGATACGAAAATTCTACCTGTGGAAGAATGGTGTCCCAAGTAGTTCCACGATCCTTGGTCAAGCACCTTAACAAGTTTCCAAGAGATCTATTTATTACCCTAGTCTACCCATCAGATTAAGGATGATAAGAAGAAGAGAAAGACAAGTTAGTCCCTAACTTATGCCACAAAGTTCTCCAAAAATGTCCTTAAAATTTAGGATCCCTATCCAAGACAATGCTCAAGGGTAACCCATGAAGTCTAACAATTTCCTTGAAGAATAAAACTGTAATATTAGAAGCATCATGTGTAACCTTGCATGGCAAAAAGTGTTCCATCTTTGAAAACCAATCCACCACAACATATACACTGTCATATCCTGATTTAGTCCTAGGAATACCTAAGACAAAATCCATACTGACTGAATCCCAAGGTTTGTTAGGGATTGGTAAAGGAGTATAAATACCTACATTTGAACTTGTGCCTTTATTCCTTTGACACACCACACATTCTAAAACAAATTTCCTCACATTGGATTGCATTCTTGGCCAAAAGTAGAACCTTCTAACCAACTCAAGTGTCTTATCAAGTCCAAAATGTCCTAATAAACTCCCACAATGCTTTTCCTTGACAATATTCTCCCTCATTGAACAATTAGGAATAAAAAGCTAACTACCCTTGAAAAGTAAAACTTCTTGAAGCATATACTCAGAAAAATCAGTATGATACCTTTCATTCATAGCTTGACAAACCTCATAAGCTTCCTTGAAATCTGCATCTTCTTGGTACGTATCTTTTATAGCATTTATCCCCATGCTTTCCAATTGAATCTCTTGGATTACCAAGTTCCTCCTACTAAGATCATATACAATTTTATTTGCCACTCCTTTCTTGTGCTTGATAGTGAATGTGAAAGCTTGAAGGTACTCCATCTACTTCATGTGCCTGTGATTGAGTTTCTCTTGCCTGTTCAAAAAGCTTAGAGTATGGTTATTAGTATGTACAACAAATTCCATAGGCAATAGATAATGCCTCCATTTCCTAAGAGATTGTACCAAAGCATACATCTCTATATCATAGGTTGAATATTTTTTTTTTTCTTCATTTAACTTTTCATTGAAAAAGGCCATAGGTCTACCCTCCTGACTCAAGACTCCTCCTATAGCCTTCTTAGATATATCATACTCAATAGTGAAAACTTAATGAAAATTGGGGACGATTAAGTTGGGTTGCTCTAAAATTTTTGTTTTTAGGAACTCAAAAGACTTATTATCTTCACCATTCCAAGCAAATTGACACTTCCTTCCACCTTTGATGGTATCTATCATAGGTGCACTAACCCCACTGAAATTCTTAATAAAATTTCTATAAAATCTTGCTAAGCCATGGAAAATTTTTACCTCACTTGCAGACTTAGGTGCTGGCCAATTGAGGATGGCCTCCACCTTAGATGGATCCATTCTTAGATTACCTTTGGAAACAACAAATATAAGAAACACTAGTTCTTCCTACAAGAAAACACATTTGTCCAAGTTGATCTTCAACTGCTCCTCATGCAGCCTTTTTAACACCAAATCCAAGTGCATTAGATGTTCATTTCTATCTTTACTAAAAATCAGTATATCATCCAAGTATACTACCACAAAATGATTGATAAAGGACTTAATAACCTCACTAATTAACCTCATAAATGTACTAGGGGCATTGGAAAGCCCAAATGGCATTACCATCCACTCAAATAAACCTTCATTGGTTTTAAATGCTATCTTCCATTGGTCTCCATCTCTAATCCTAATTTTGTGATAACCACTTTTCAAGTCTATCTTGGAATACTACTTGGCCCCTCCTAGACAATCCATCAAATCCTCTATTCTCAGCATTGGGAATCTATATCTTATTGTTATCCTAGTAATAGCCCTAGAATCTGTTCGCAACCTCCATGTTCCTTCTTTCTTAGGAGCTAGCACTGCCAGGACTGCACATGGACTTATACTCTTCCTATTGAACCCTTTCTCTAGCAATTCTTGGATTTGTCTTGCAACTTCTGCATTTTTCTCAAGGATTAGTTTGTAGGCCACCTTATTAGACAATGTAGCACCCGGTATAAGGTCAACACAATGACTGATTTCCCTTTGAGGAGGTAAAGTATATGTGGTACTGTCTGCAACTATTCCCTTATACTTATCTAGTAGATCTTGAACCTCCTTAGGGCCTACTTTCCTCTTTGCCTCTTGACTCTTAGGCTACTTCTTAGGTTCATCCTCATGCTTGACAACTATTGCAAAGCAAAAGGAATCTTTCTCCTTCAAGAACTTCATGAACTTCTCATCTACTAGCATAATATTGGTCACAATGTGCTTATCCTTACTGTCATCCAGGAGAGGGGTCATGGTGAATTTCTCTCCATTTATGGTGATGGTATAGACATTATTCTTACCTTCATGCCTAGCATCTACATCATATTTCCAAGGCCTACCAAGTAACAAATGACAAGCATCCATTTCTACCACATCATACAACACTCTATCCTTGTATTCACCTATTGAAAACTCTATCCAAACTTGTTCACTAATCAAGGCTTGTTGACCTTTGTTCAGCCAAGACACCTTATAGGGATGGGGATGAGGTAATTTTTGCAAGTTAAGTTTAGTAACCATTTCAATAGAAGCTATGTTATCCAGTGGACCCTAAATCCACAATGACTTCACATACCTTGCCTTGTACTTTGCAAGAGGTTCTAAAAATATATTTCCTCTAAGGGGGTTCTTTAGTGGTTGGTATCTTCAAGAGGGTCCTATTAATCATCAAGAGTTCTCCTTGCTCTAGATCTGCAGACTTTGAGGTTGATGTGTGGTAGGAGGTCATACTTTGAATATATTCTTCTTATATTAGATGTTCTCTTCTATCACCTCCTTGTCTACTATTGCTCAACTTCTTTGGACACTTAAATGACTAATGCCCAACTTGGATGCATGAAAAACACCTACTGGTGAAGACACTAGGTCCTCTTCGACCAAATATTCCTCTACCATTCCCCCTTCTTCCTCTAAATTTACCTCTATTCCTTAATTCTACTGCATGTTCCTAATGATTGTGCTCTCGTTGGGGTTTAGGAGATGGCCCCCTACCATTGAATCTGCCCTTACCTCTAAAATTTGCACCCCTTCCTCTATTATTGTGTTCTCCTCTCCTCTTTTGCTTCTCCTCAATTCTAAGTGTCGTTTGATAACACTTGTGCACTAATTCAGGATTAAACAAACTTAGTTCATCTTGAATGTTGAACTTAAGGCCATTCATGTACCTTGCTAGCTTTTGTGTCTCGCTTTCTAGCATCTTTGCCTTGAGTGACATCCAGTGGAACTCCTCAGTGTAGGTACTGACATCCAAATCCCTTTACCTTAGGTTTTCTAATCTCTTGTGTAAGATGATCTCATAGTCCCAGGCACAAATTGTCTTTTGATCTCTACCACCATCTTTTTCCGTGAAGTTATAGGCTTCTTTCCTTCTTCATCTCTTTCATTTTGTAGGAAGTTCCACCAACTAAGAGCTAGACCCTTCATTTTGGATTTATCTACTTCACCCTTTGGTTATCAGGTACCTCCTCACATTCAAAATAATTCACCATTGCTTCTATCTAGTCCATACATTCTTTTGGATAAATTTTCCCTGAGAATGTAGGTAGTTCTGCTCTATTGTCTCTTCTTCCCACCCTATTAAGGGCTTCAACAAATTGTCTTTGGTCTACCAACATCTCTTGTCTCTCTTCTTCCTCGTCTCCTTCTCCATCAGAGGCTGATGCAACTTCTTTTCCTGCTTGTTCTTTCTTCAACCTCTCTATCTCTTCCTCCATCTTTTTATTCTTGGTCGCCTACTCTCTCACTATCTTGGCCGACTCCATGTTTTCCATAGGTCTAGTGGGGATCTCCTCACTATTCTCTATTTTTTCTTCCATTTCTTTATCTTTCCCAAGGTTCTTTTGATGCTCTGATACCACCTAATGTAGAGGTATGCAACAGTAGGGTGGCCAACCCCCCCCCCCCCCCCCCCCACACACACCTTTTCGTCTTTCAATCTCGAGCCCTTAAAGGATTCAACTCACACCAAACTCAAATTTGAACTCTTACCCCTTACAAGGATTGTTACACACCTTCACAATGTTCTTAGGTCCTAACAAGACCTTTCATAGCCTTCTTGTTTCACAAGGGCATTAACTTTGCTCTTTTACCCCTAATTACACCTACCCGACTAGTAGCCCTATTTTCTTGCTTTTTTGAACTTTACTCCAAAAAAGTGCCAAACAAGGTCCCAAACAAATTTTAGTTTCGAATACCCTTTTTGAACCTCTATCAAACTCCAAAGAATCAAACCCCCAACTTGCTCCAGCACTCCTAGACACCTACTTGGGTCACATACCTAATTGATCAAGTTAGGCCTGGTTTACAAAGGAGGTGTAAGTGAATGGAGTTACAAGAAGGGTCCAATGCTTTAGAGGGTCTGTCTAATTTCCAAATACACCAATTCAATCATCTAACTCAATTTCCCATTGTTGTGCATCTTGCAATCAATCATTCTCTAACTGTTCTAATCTAAACCCTCACAAAGTTTAGACTAGGGCTTGGTGGCAAAATGCCAAACCAACTCCTCTAACCTTGCCCCTTTGTAATATTATAATACATCCTCCTAAATTGAATTCTACTAATGGCCATTGAAAACCAATGACTAGATTGCAAGTTAGGACCTCATCTATGCAACACCCTAGAAAATAGGTAAGTTTCGGACCAGTAGGGGGTAAAATGACAATATCTTCCTTCAAACACCACTTCAAGGGGTCAAACCAGGTTCATCTGAAAGGTAACTCAGTACTCTTTCCTAGAGAGAAAAAATTTCACAAAATCATTCAATTCCTTGTACAGATAGTACGAAAATACAACACAATTCTGGCAAAATCAGATTTATTTATTTCATTCACTCCACCAAACTTCTTTAAATCATCGACCACTGCCAACAACCTTTATTATTTGGTTGTACAAACATATATGGGCTCCTCTCAATGACCACAAACAACTTTTAAATGGTCATGATCGTTGGAAGGAAGTTACACTCCTATCGGCAACTTTTGAAAAGTTGCTTGACAACAAATGACAACAATTTTGCAACTTTTGTAAATTTAATCCCTAAACACCTAGGCCTTGTCAATCACATCCAAGGTCATCATTTAGGCTTCAAAACACCTAAAGCAACCTTCTAGGTTCATTAAACACAAAAATTCCTATTCCAAGCCCACATGGCCTAATAGACCTCTAGGCTTATATGTGCACCTGAGAGGTTATTGACCACACAAAAGGGCATTTGTTACATCAAGGGTGATCTTTGAGATCCAACCCATTATTGCAACAAAATAAACATAAGACACTCACTAGACACCCCTAAGTCATGAAAACTCTATGAAAAGTAGAGGTGCCCTGCACCAAAAACCATGGGCATGTCTATCAGGAATCAATAATCCAACAACAGTACAAGCAAGGACAACGGTGAGATCATCATAATCAAAATCATCCCAACGAATATCATAATGACCACAGATATGTAGATCCTTCTCCTCACACTCAAACAATGTACACAAAGTTGAAATACCATCATCACGATCAAAAGTAACTTGCCTACCAGATATTAGAATGTGTAAAATACACTACACATCCTCAAGTGTGATAGATGCCTCACCAGTCGGTAGATGAAAAAAACATGTATTTGAATGCCACCTCTCAACCAAAATAGTAATCATAGCCCTGTTGGTCCTAACCTCAGGTAAATGCACAATATAATATAATCCAACCTATTGTAACAAAGCGGTATCCTTTGCATCCAACTCATGACGTCGATCAATATTATCTGGCTATGTCTACCTAGCAACAAGTACTGGATAATGTGTCTGCATTTGGAAAATATAAAAATTAGTCAACTACGTCATCAAAACTATCAGGACGCATAAACTGAAGAAAGAAGGGCTTTTATTATCAATTGTGATTCAATATTATCATATGCAAAGCAAAATAAGCAAATGCGACATATTTATGCCAAATGCGACACGATATAATCATATGCAATACAGAACATTCAATTGCGATACAATTTTGTCAAGTATGACATAAAGTTAACAACCACAACATAAAATATCAAAAGTGATGTATTAAACTCAATTGTGACAAAATAAAGTCAATTGCGGCAATATCGATACTCAATTGCGACATACATGAAAAATGACAGACTAAAAACCGATTAATTTTTTTGCAAAATACATACAAAAAACAAAGCAGGAAATCAGGCAACTCACCATGCCACCATTGTCAGGAGGTATTTGATAAGATCACACTCACTCGAATAAATGCAGCCTCGCTCTATGACCTATCATTTTGCTCCAAAGACTCCATAAGCTCTAATCACTCTAAGAAATTCTCTTAAAACAAAAAAATGCAAATGAGATCAAATCCATACCAATCCTCAATTTATAAGCTAAAAAATTAGGGTTTCTTAACATAAACGCCCGTGGACCCCTCCAGCTTCAACGCAGTTTTTGTCATAGAAAATGAGATATAAATTCTTTCAAACTTCATATTATATCACTATCTAGCATATTTCCGAAAAACTGGTCTTCAGTCCAAAATTTTCCGACCACTTTTTCTGAGGGGGCATTATACCCTAGCGTCACCAGGGCATACTGGGGCAGTTTTTCTTTTCATTTTCTTTGAAACAATGTCATTTTGATATTGTCTCAAAGAGGGGAAAATGTAGACACCTAAAAATGTCTCATTAATTCTACACTAATTATTCGTCCGTTTAATTAAGTAATTCTTTAATTATTTGATTAAATTAACTATTTCTTCTAATCATCACCTTTCAATACTTCTAATTATTCTATTTCTATTCTCAAATCATGTTAATCAATTAACCATATCTCAATTATTAATTAAATATCAATTATTTAATTAATTATGATTTATTCCTTAGTTAAATAATCTTTATTATTTAATTAATTCAATCTCCTAAGTTTAAATAATTTCATTTAAATTATTTAAATTAATTAACTTATTCCTCCAATTCCCCAAATTATAATCCCAATTAATTCCATCCAATTTCATTTCATTTCTCCCAAATTTGAATTTAATATCATTTCATCTAATTTCATATTTCCAAATTCACATTTCACCAAATCTGAATTTCAATTAATTTCATGTGCATTTCAACATTCAAATGACCAAATTCAAATCCAAATTGAAAATGAAAATCAAATACAATTTCAAATTCCTACAACACATGCTAATCTAATCAGTTAACTGATCAATTATCCTTTTTAACTCGCAATCACCTTTTTAAGAATAATCAATCTATTCAGTTTTCTAATCAATCAAGTGAGTTATCTCCCCAATCTATTCAGTTCACTAATCAATCAAGTGAGTTGACTAATCCATCTATCCAGTTCAATCTTAAATCATCCAGTTGACTACTCAATCAAATGAGTTAACAAATCAATCAATTGAGTTCACTGATCAATCTAAATTAGTTATCTATCAATCAACACTTGAGTTCTATTTCTCACCCCCTTTGTGTTGAAATCTTTAAATTCAACCTCTTTGCTCAATTCAGTCTAGAATCACAGTCTTCAATATTGTTGCTTATCTTATGCAGGATATCAAGTGCAATACCTAAGAGCCACCTACATCAACAACCATGGAGAAGAACAATGGAAGCACAAGTGGAGAATTGGGAGTTTTAATTAGTTTAATCTTCTTATTCCCTTCATTTATTTCATTGAATTGTGTTTAGAATTGGTTTAATTAGTTAAGGATTCTTGTGATTCGTCCTTTTAGTCTAATTAGCCTCAGATTCTTGATGATTTCAAGCATGATGACACCTGCTTCTTGAGACTTCAACTCTGAGATGTATTTCTCATATTCTTCAAGGCATTTATTCAACCGGTTCTGCTCCACTATAGCAACATTATTGAATAACTTGTATTCCTTCCTTACTCTATTGAATTCTTCAAGTGCATTTACAATCTCTCCTTCGAGATCAACTTCTACTTCATCTTCTTCTTCACCTTCACTATCAAATAGTTCTTGCTGGCTAGATCTATCTACCTTGTCTCGTTATTCTTCATCATCACTGCCAAACACATCATATCGGTGGGATCCATTCACCTTATCACTTTTAGATGTGTGCACTCATCTTCAAATTCTTGTGCCATGAAGAGATGATTTCCTTCTTCATCATTCCTACTACAACAATCTAATCTACCTCTACCATTCGTGCATGTGTCCATTGCATTTTTCTTCTCACTTTCACAAACTGATCCAGTGGTACATTATTCATTTCCATAAAACTTCTTTAGTCTATCCCATAGACTCTTTGTCGATCTTCACTTATCCACCTGTGAGGAGACACCACTAGTGAGCCCACTGAATATAGCCTTCATGGACTCTTCATTACATATGCATCTTCTTTCTTCTTCAAAGCCGGTGGGAGAATAAACATTCCTAGGGATACCATTAACAATCGTCATCCATACATCGAACCCTAGAGAGGACAAGTAGACTTCCATTCGACAACTCCAAATAGAGTAGTTTGAGCCATCAAACACTAGAGCAAGGATTGACACTAAACAGACCATTGTATCCTTAAGCCATAATCTACCCAAGTGAGAGAAAGCTTGCTAAACAGGGTAACTAGGCTCTAATACCAATTGTTAGACACAATGCACCACTAAGAGGGGGAATCAGTGGTTCTCAAACTTTTCCCTTTAACTATCCCTATAAAAGTATATTGATTAACAGATCTAGTTGAATGCAGACTTACCAATTAGTGAGGAGGAAAAACATAAATTCATTCACACAAAGGGACATCACATAACACTAGTATGTACGAGGAAAACCCAAGATGGGAAAAACCTTGGTGAGAAATGTTGTTGGAGACTACTCCTCCAATCCAACCTCACAATGAATCTTTGTTATAATGTTTAGGGCACCAACCCAAGGAGAACCAACCCTAGGAGCACCAACCCCTAATTAATTTATGGGCTACAACCCATAGGAGCTACAACCACTACTAGTTTATGGGCACCAACCTAAAGGAGCTACAACCCCTGCATCAAGCTACAACTCAGTGATCACAATAATATCTTCACTTACAAAATTAGTCATACTGTTACAAGTGAATCTTGTAACCATTTCATATACCTCACTCTACCGATGAGACACCTTCTCTACTGCACCGAGTCACTCTTCTGCTGCTCTCATCTGTTGTTGCACTACCGTTAAGCTCTACCAGTTCACCTCTTCTCTTCTTCTTCTTCTTCTCTACTGGATCTCCTCCTTACTACTTTGTTCTTCATTCCTCTCAACTATCTTCTTGTCGATACAAGATCCTACCGGTTATCTCTTTAGATGCACTCTAGATGCTATACCAGTTCCTCAAACCTTACCGGTTAACCCTCTATTAAACCCTATCACTGGTTTAACCTTCACTCCCTCAGTCACTGCTATCCTTAGCTATTTTCTCTCTGACTAATCTATCTCTCTCATACAACACTCACACACTTTGCAGAAATTCTCTCTTGTTCTATCCAACAACAACCATCAATGATTTTGGCTTCCTTATTTATAACCTGGTTTTCCCGCCAAAAACCAATTCAAATATTATGTGGTTAGGGTTTCCTCATCAACCTCAAGGAAAACCAAATCCAGTCAGATCTTATCCTATCTGATCATGTAGACAGTTTTTTTCTCATCACCGCCATTATTTTGCCTTCTTGATCACGCCTTCTATCTTTGGCAATCCGCTTTTTATCCTATCAGCTGATTTCTTGGTCAAACACCAAGATTGGTCTTGCAGTTTCCTTTATCTGCCTCGATCTCCTTAATCACTCTGAGTTGGCTCTCTATTGTCCTCCAAACCTTGAGCCACAAACCTCTGCAATGGCTTTGCAACACATCTGATGCTTTTTGGGATCTACCATTAATGTCAACCAACTTTGCAACTACCTTGTCAGTGCATAATCCATCTACCATTACAAGCAAATCCACCACCTTGAGACCACATGGCATCCATGTCGACTAACTTCCATGTTGGACCTTTGTGTTGGTTTAGGTATGATCACTGACCAAACACACAACTGACACTTTTTTTCTATCGTTTTACTAACCCTGGTGGTATCGTACACTTTACTTGTTAACTCCTCATGTCTTCTCTTTGTTGAACTACCAGTGGAACTCCTTAACCAGTTTACTAGACATGTCTATCCATAACATGTTCATCTCCATTAGATGTGAGTCACAACTCATATCCTCTTTGCTTCCTTACCGATTCTCATGCTTACCGGTAGTCATCCTGATGACAACATGTCATCATCCTTCAGTGGTTTCCAACTAAGACATCTGCATGCTAGTTTCATTCTCTATTTTCAGTTGCTCCACTTTGCCTTCTTTATCAGCAGACCAGACAACATCTCTATCAGTTTTTCAAGATGAAAAACTCATTAATTCTTTACTCTTCCTTTTTTGTTCTGGCATCCGAAACATGCCTTCTTTGTCAGTCCAGTGCATAACCCTAATTTCATGCACTTGAGGCATTCCTTTTGTTTCACCGGTAGATCTGGTGTGAGCCTTTAAACACTTGCCTTTACCTCTTCTTCCTTATCTCACAGAACTATAATGCACATTATGCATAATAGGAGATAAGCTCCATATATCGGTGGAGTGACACCTTGTCATCTGCATCCTGCAATGTACTCATGTGGCTTCCCTGTTTGTATAGCATGTCTTTAACCAGTCACATGTGATCCAGTGTGGGCACATTCACTGTTAGTCATCTCTTCACATGGTGAATGCATCTTCATCTAGTGGGAGTCCTACTAATCTTCAACCTCTCAGCATACCAGTGACCTGTACATCCTTCTCCTCCAGTGTTGATGTGATTAAGGTAACATTATGCCTCTTCATCACAAACAATAGCTCAAGCACCTTGCCCATTATCAACACTTCACTTTCTAGTTGACATACTCTCCTTACTAGTGGTACAGTCTTCGACTATCGGCAACCTTACCATTT
This sequence comes from Cryptomeria japonica, assembly GCF_030272615.1. Lineage (NCBI taxonomy): Eukaryota > Viridiplantae > Streptophyta > Pinopsida > Cupressales > Cupressaceae > Cryptomeria > Cryptomeria japonica. The sequence continues at coordinate 518,982,177 of NC_081411.1, forward strand.
CATCCACACAAGTCAAACACTAACTTGTATACCGATGACACCAATGGTCATTACTTTGAATGACATTCTCTTCTTTACCTTACTGGTGTTTTGCAACACAAGGCGATATCAAAGATATCTCATTCTATACTCTTTCATGATAGTGTTGCATAAACATCTCTCATATAGGTATTCATCCCATACTGATTGACATCAATGACAACACAATGCCAACACCCATAAGCTCTAAGCTCATTTCTATTTGAAGTGTATTAATTTATCTTTGAGATCATATTTAAAGTTAGTTTATTTTTTGGGTCTTTTAGGTGTACTGTCAAATCTTAAACTCGACACAACATTTGATTTCTCCATTTAGGTGCAAGTTTGGTTTATGAACCCAAAAAACAAATTTGGTCACAAATCAGGGTCATAGACCTGGTTTGCACCTCTTTGATGCCCACGCCTTAGTGTTAGGATAACCAATGGACAACTGAGAGGGGGGGGTGAATCAGTTGTCAACAGACTATAAAACTTTAGGCACATAGAAACCTTTTACCGAAATGCATAAACCAAATACTGGAATAGAAGATATAACAATTAAACACAAACATAAATCATAGAACAATTACCGACCATCCATAACACATAACACTAGGATTTGTATGTGGAAAACCCGATAAAGGGAAAAACCACAGTGGGAAGCCTACCCACAGTTAGATAATACTTTTGCAGTTTGTGATTACAATAAGAGTGGCCTACATATACAAGAAGGCCAACAACCTAGAGCGTACTACTCATCATAAAAAGAGCCTCACTGAATACAAAAAAAATCTAGAGTACAATTCAGAAAGATGAATGAACTGCAAGAATAACATCTCCTATGCCTGAGTACAATTTTGGTTAAGCTCAATACTAGAGGTCTTAAACTTCTTACACAAACCCAATTTGATCACCTATGATCGACCAAAACTTCTGCATATGATTACAACTTTATTCACACACACATAAACCCATAACCCATACCATAATCTACAAAGAGATCTTACATCATATTTATACCAACCTAGGACCTAAACAATTAGGTCAGCCACCTAAAAGATAATACAATATATCTATTACATAATCCCGCAAACCAATAATAAACCAAGTCAACCTAAGACCAAAACAACATAAATCAAATAATAAATTTAATCAGTGACGCATCCGGAGCATTAACCAACATGTTACATAAACCGGTCCATAACCTAACAGAATAACACCAGACTCAAAATAGGTCGCTATAAGCCAAATGAAACACCATGAATAAATGGAACATGAACATGATAGCCATTAGCATCGTGATGACTTTCTATAAGCTGCACCAACACCAATTATTTGATTCATCAAAAGATCTTCATCAAAGCGTTGTCGGTAAAACCCTTACTGGTAACCAAAAGGCTTACTAGAACAAATGGTAGCATCCAGATCATCAAATCCCGAACCAATTGAATGTGATATGCATCAGGAACACATGAATAACCAATTCCAACAGTTGAACCAAACTGAAGACAAATCTCCAAATCAACATCAAAGACCAACCACTCTACTGGAAGCCAATAGATAGCAAAATAACTAGTGTTGACATCAATGAAAAACATCAATGCAACACATTATCAATTCCTCCAAATTGCCAACACTTAGTGCATTTATGAATTTCAATTTGAATTTTAATGGGACTCTTTTTGCCCCTCTAGATCTATTTTATAGCTTTGGTTTTGATTTTTACTTTGTTCTTTTGGTTTTCAAGGGAAATCTCTTTGTGTTCTTCACTTTCCATCTTGGCCTAAGCCATCATTCTAGGTGTGTTTCGTTTTTCTTTTTTCCTTTTCATTTCTTTTGCTTTCATTTTTAAGCTTAGGGTTTTAATGAAATCAGGCATGTCACCTTTGAAATCCTCTATTCTTATATTTTTTATTTGTCTTTCCCTTGGTGAAATTGAGCTTATGGCTCCTAATCACATCACAATGTGTTACATAGTGGTATGATTTGGGTCAATGCCCTCATATTCACCTTTTGCTTGGCCACATCTTTTTCATGTCGTTCGGTGTAGTTAGGGCCTACAAGCTTGATGCTACATCGTTTCCATGTAGTTTGGTGTAGGATCGGGTCAAATAGGCCTAACCTACACTAGATATCATTTTGTATTAACAATAATCCTTTGTTGTGGATCGAGCCAGTGAACCCAAACCACATTTCCTTTGAGTTTTTTGGTGTTTTTCAGGTCTGTCAACTCGATACACACTAGTTTTGAAACACTTTCGAATGCCCCCCTTTCGTGTAGTTCAGGCTGATGAACCCAAACTAGACATTCCAATGTAGTTGTTATTCCAATTCCAGTTGAGCGCAATTTTGGGATAAGCCCCCACAATTTTTGTCCAAAATTATGGCCCATAAGCTCAAAGATCATTTTGATTCCAAGCATTTAAATTTATCTCTGTGATCATTTTTAGAGTTAGTTTATTTTTGGGGTCTTTTAGGTGTATTGTCGGAACTTAAACCCAACACAATACTTGATTTGTCTATTTAGGTGCAAATCAGGTTTATGAAACCAAAAAGCACATTTGGGTATAAATCTGGTTCATAGATCTAATTTGCACCTCTTTAATGTGCACACCTGAGTGCATTTAGGATTTTCAATTTGAGTTTTAATGGGATTCTTTTTGCCTGTTTAAATCCACTTTTATATTTTGGTTTTCAATTTTACCTTGTTCTCTTAGTTTTCAAGGCAAAGCTCTTCGTGTTCTTCACTTTCCATCTTGGCCTAAGCCATCATTCCAGATATGTTGCATTTTTCTTTTTCCCTTTTTATTTCTTTTGATTTTGTTTTTAAGCTTAGGGTTTTAATGAAATTGGGCATGTGTCCTTTGAAATCCTCTATTCTTATATTTTTGTTTTGTCTTTCCCTTGGTGATTCGAGCTTATGGCTCTGAATCACACCACAATGGGTTGCATTGTAGTATGATTCAGGTCCATGCTCTCGTATTCACATGTTGCTTGGCCACTTGGCCACATCTTTTTCATGTTATTTGGTGTATCTAGGGCCTACATTCCCGATGCTACACCGTTTCCATGCCATTTGGTGTAGGATCAGGTCGGTAGGCCTGACCTACACTAGTTATCATTTTTCATTACCAGTTATCCTTTAGTGTGGATAGGGTCGGTGAACCCAAACCACATTTCCTTTGACTTTTGTGGTGTTGTTTAGGCTCATCGACCTAATACACACTAGTCTTAAAATACTTTCGAGTTCCCCCCTTTGGTGTAGTTCAGGCCAATAGAACTGAACTAGACAGTCCAATGTAGCTATTATCCCAATTTTAGATGAGCGCAATTTTGGGATAACCTCCCACAATTTTTATCCAAAATTGTGACCCATAAGCTCTAAGCTCATTTTGATTCCAAGCATTTTAATTTATCTTTGGGATCATTTTTATAGTTTATTTTTTAGGTCTTTTAGGTGTATTGTCAGACATTAAATCTAACACAACACTTGATTTGTCCATTTAGGTACAAATTGGGTTTATGAACCTGAAAAGAACATTTGGGTATAAATCGGGTTCATAGACCTAATTTGGACCTCTTTAATGCCCATTCCCTAGTGCATTTATGATTTCCAATTTGTGTTTTAATGGGACTCTTTGCCCCTTTAAATCCATTTTTATAGCTCTAGTTTTCAATTCTACCTTGTTCTTTTGGTTTTCAAGGTGAAGCTCTTTGTGTTCTTCACTTTCCATCTTGGCTTAAGTTGTCTTTAAAGGTATGCTTCATTTTTCTTTTGCCCTTTTCATTTCTTTTTCTTTAGTTTATAAGCTTAGGGTTTTTGATGAAATCAGGCCTGTGGCCTTTGAAGTCCTCTATTCTTATCTTTTTGTTTTGTCTTTTCCTTGGTGATTCAAGTTTATGGCTTTAGATTACATCACAATGTGTCACATTATGGTATGATTCGAGTCCATACCCTCGTATTCACTTTTTTTTGGACACATCTTTTTCATGTCGTTCAGTGTAGTTAGTGCCTGCAGGTTTGATGCTACACTGTTTCCATGTTGTTTGGTGTAAGATCGGGTTAGCGGGCCCAACCTACACTGACTATCATTTTGAATTACCAATCATCCTTTGGTGTGGATTAGGTCGGCAAACCCGAACCACATTTCCTTTGAGTTTTGTGGTGTTGTTCGGGTCCATCAACCCAATACACAACAGCCTTAAAACACTTTTGAATGCCACCCCTTTGGTATAGTTTGGGCTAGTGAACCTGAACTACACATTCCAATGTTTCTTTTGGGTATAGTTTGGGTCTGTCGACCCATTCTACACTATATTATCATTCCTTTGTTTTTTGTTGGTGTTGTTCAGGCCTATAGACCCGAACTTTGCCAAACATTTCTTTTGTTGGTGTTTTTCATGTTCATAGACTCGAAACATACCAATTATTTTGATCTTACCTATCTGATGTAAATCAGGTCCATAAATCCAACTTAAATCACAAGTCATTTGACCTCCCAAGATGCAAATCGAGTCTATGGGCCCGATTTACATGTTTTTCATCCCTTTTCAATTTAAAGTGTAAATCAAGCCTATAGACCCAAACCATACCAATTGTTTTGATCTTCCCTATCTGATGTCAATTGGGTCCATAGACTTGACCTAGATAACAAGTGATTTGATTTTCCAAAATACAAATCAGGTCTATGGACCTGATTTTCATGTTTTTCATCCCTTTTCACTTTAAAGTGTAAATCAGGCCTATAGGCCCGATTTGCATCTAAACTAGTGAATATGCCTTATTTTCTCAAAGTATAAACTGGGTCTATAGGTCTAATTTACACTCAAAACTTAGAAATTTTTCTAAGTAATAATTGCTCCAATGTTGAAGATTTATCAGTATTGAAGATTTTTTTCCACTAATTCTAGAGGACCTATTTGAAATCTAATGCAATTCAAGCTATTTCATATGTCATAACCATCTCTAGGAAAGAAAACAATGAAGTTCAAAAAACAAGATCCTCATTCGATCTTTCCACCATCAATAGTGGTGTCAAATATAACAAATATTAGGGACACAAATATAGGCCATGTGGATATTGATGAGTTCCTAAAGCGGGTTGACAATCCTTCACAATACTATTTAATGGAACCTACCATTAATAGTAAAAGCCTTCCCTATGTCTGCTCAGAATCCAGAGTTCATGCTTGTAGTGGTAAATCACTTTGATCCTGTGAATCGAAGTGTAAAGGATGTAGATGGAAAGGAAGCAATAATGTTGAATTAGGATTTCTTTTACTCCTTGTTCAAGTGTCCTAGTATAGGGATATATATGGGTATTGATATTGTCTATTGAGGCCTATTACAAGAAACACTCTGAGAAACGTAGATGGAATATCAATGACAATTGGTTGAAGACTCTCAGGCTTACAATTTATAGATGGCCAAAGACATTTTGGTGAAGTGACATCAAGGAGGAGGTGAATGTTTTGATTACTGTTCTCAGTAGAGTAAAAGGGCATCACACTTCTAATACAAACTATGAGTGGATGTATTAGTACATTCATATCATTAGACAAAATAACAAGAAGATCTTCAGGGGTAAGTAGATCAGTGATGTCTTGTGAAAGAAAATCACAAAGGTATCTACCACTTTGAATTTTTACATGACTTCCTACTTGGTGTATGCTACTACCGCTATGAGGAATTTCGTAGGTTTGATTTCAAAAGGAGATAGAAGACAAGTCCCTATTTAGAAACATTATTCTAAGTTAACTCTTAAATAAAGTTTACATAAATTTAGAAGAGTTAATGATGCTTTCTGTGGTTCATATATGTGTATGTTTGATAAGAAACTTGAGAATAATAGAATTCTGATGAGGCTTGGGAATTTGTCAATCAATATAGATGTATATTTTTACAGTTTCCCACCTTCACCTATCTAAGGATAGGATGCTATAATGATCAGAATTTCATGATCCCAAAGGTACCCATCTAATAAAATTATTTTGATGGAGTTGGCAAGGAAAATGGTGGTAGTTCATGAGAAACAATCTAATTCTCATAAAATAGGTTTTAAGTTTACTTTGTCTAATGGGAGATACTCTATCAACTCCATTTTCAAAGAAAGAGCTATGGAGGATGAGATGAGAAGAGTGGAGGATGATATGAGAAGAGTGACAATGAGGAAATTCAAGTCCAAGAATGATTTTATTTATAAAGATATGATGAAAAAACTGAAAAAGAACTACATTCATGTTCATAGAGTTGAAGATATCTGGGCTGATTACAGAACTGAGGAAGATATCAGAAGACTAGAATATTGTCACCTCACAAAAGATCAAATAATCAATCTCAACCTGGTTAATATTCCTAATGACTTGATTGATGATGGTAATGCCTTAGACCAAGTCTATTAAAATAAGAAGAATTTCAATACTCCTCTCCCTTTCATCCAATGGTCTCAAAAGGGGGTGGTTTCTATAAGGACTAGATTTTAGAGGATTCTTGCAAATACCAATATTTGGCTAGGAGAGAAGGGAATCTAGTTGAATCCATTTGTCACTAGATCAGAGGATGATACTATTGGACCTATTGGAAAGAGGTTAGAACTAAGAACAAAGAATATGAAAGATCATGTTTCTTCTCCTAAAGCTCCCAAGTACAAGTTCACTATAGGAAAAAGTAAATGAAAAGAACAAGAGAAGTCCTCTACACCAGGTTCTCGACAAGAGAAAGAACAATAACCAAAAGAAGGGAATCTAGTTGAATCCATTTGTCACTAGATCAGAGGATGATACTATTGGACCTATTGGAAAGAGGTTAGAACTAAGAACAAAGAATATGAAAGATCATGTTTCTTCTCCTAAAGCTCCCAAGTACAAGTTCACTATAGGAAAAAGTAAATGAAAAGAACAAGAGAAGTCCTCTACACCAGGTTCTCAACAAGAGAAAGAACAATAACCAAAAGAAGGGAAATGTGAGGAAGAACCTATTGATTTGGACCAACTTAAGGAGGAACAACAACATCAAGAAGAGAAAGAGAAGAAGAAGAATTTGATGAAGAAGGTTTACCAAATATTTCCTAAGACACTGAACTTGGAGACGTAGAAGGTCATGTTACACAAGCATCAAGTCCAATTTCACTTGCCACTTCCTCTCAGATTCATGTTTTTGAATCCATGCCATTTGGGTCTAATATTTCATATGTGTCAGATTCTCTTAATGTTACCATTCCTATTATTTCTTCCTCTACTAGTGAAGTTGTATTAGATACTCTTGGAGATAACATTGAAAATGTTTTCTCCACTTTTCCAAATTTGTCTGAAGTATCTACATCCATGTTTGATGATTTTGATAAGTTCATGTTAGATATGGGGTCATTACCAAATGTATCAACTATTAAAAACCCATCTTTTGTTATGACTCCTCTCCTCCAATTGTAACTATTGTTGTTCAAGGTCAAGGAACTTATTCCCAACCATTGGCCATAGTGTTGATGATGATTCCATCCTACCACCTTGGTTTATTTCTAATACTCCTAAGAGGAAGAGGTGGGTGATATCTCCCGATGATTTTGATTTTGGTCAAATAGTGCTTGTCAATCCAAGGACCATATAGAAAGTCAAAGAGCATACAGAAAGCCAAGACCATCTCAAGGGTTAAGGTAGATAGTGCCAAGAACAAGTATGAAAAAGTTGTTGAGCCTCGTCTTGATAAAATATAAGTGAAGTCCAATAAGAGGACTATGTGATAAGGAAGGTTGAGCTTGGGAAGCAAACCCATGAAGGTACAGTGGAAGATGCTCAATTAGATTTTGATTCTCTTGTGGCTGGATAAAATGAAGAAAAGGTTAAGAAAGATAAGCTTTAGGCACAAGTGGAGCAACTCACCTCCGTGTTAATTAAGATTAAAAATTATTCAGAGGTGATTGAGGTAGTGACCTCATTATTTGATGAACAAGTCATGAAGAATTCCGAGTGGGTTGCCTCATGAGGTATAGAAATGAGAGAATGGATGGATAGGATGTTCAGTCAAGTAACCCACCATTTGAATTCCACCACAAAATTGAACAACAATGTGTAGAGTGTTCAATTTGAATTGGATGAAACACTAATTTTTTTCTTGGATGCAACTCATGAGAAGGATTTTGATACCTGGATAAAGCTCAAGGAATTATCACTAGATGTTTTGATTGATTATGATGTGATTCCTTCTAGGAAAATGTATGTCAAGTACAAAGAGTTGCTAAAGCATTGTATGGAAGTTTTAGAGAAACTCTATGAAGATCTAGAGGAGGCAAAAGGTTTGGGTGAAAAGATAGTAAAAAGGATCATCGACAAGATTGATGAGCTTCCTTGTGACTTAGTACTTGACCAAAATCATAAACTGCTACCACTAGATCCAACCATAAAGGAGATTAGTTTTCTTGTCCAAGATGACGTCAAGAGAATTGATTTCACTCTCTCATCAATTGATAAATTAATAGAAATCCAATTTTTCTTGGATAGTCTAGGAACTATCTTGAATAAATCCAAAGAGAACTACAACAACTTGATGGACTCAATTGTATGAGCTCTAGTCATCTCAGGTCATGCTGACGAACCAGAGGATTCAAAAGTAAAAGTTTCTCTCTAGAAGTTCGAATATTTCTTGAAGAAAAATGGAGATGATGGTGCTCAAGATGGAGATCTAGAAACTATGTCATTTTTCATGCTTTGTAGCTATAGGTGCATTTTTGTAATTCCAATCAACACTAGAAGTGTCATTTTGTATAAACAGTGTTGGATCCCAAACCAATAGTCCCTGAGTCCTAGAGGAATTGCCACTAACTCATCGATAGAATCAGGGAAGGATTTGGCAACTTGACAAGACTTAGTCACAAGACTGGGATCTCCTACTCTTTTGGCTCTGCGAGACCAAGGTGGGTGAGCCTATGCAATGTCCTATAACTTTCAGCTTCAAAACACTCTTGACATTACACAATACAATGGATCAACTCAATGAAAGATACTAAGGAAGATGGATAAACTCCTGGTTACGACTTTAACCTTAGTTTATAAGCATCTAAGAACTCATTGAGGAGGGGGTTTTTCTACACTAATCCTACTCCTAATGCAAAAAGAAATGCAGAAAGTAAAAGAGTTTTTGATAAAAGGAAAGATTTTGAAAAATGGAAGCAACAACCATGACTAGTTCCTTGTATGGAAAATAGAGTTAACCTCACAACGTGAAGATTTAACATTCAAATAGGGGGTATGTAACATTCATTATAGATGATGGAGTGGGAGAAGGGAGCATCACTACATTTGAATTTAGGGTAGGGTGGTAAACCTACAATGGATAGGAAAATTAGGGGGAGAATGGAAAGGATGATTCCCGGGACTGCCCATATTTCTCTGAGCCAAATGGAAACGACCTAGTGGATGGGGACGCACAAGCAAGCGACAAGCCTATCGATCCTGATGGAGAAAATGGAGAATCACATGCTAGAGACATTCCTATGTAGGAACTTGTTCGAAGGGACAATGGTTGGTCTTGGACTTCTCTATTGGGTGTCAAATCAAGTGGAATGTCCTCACCCCCTCTAGTTCGTAATATCTCAGACCTAGAAAAAGGTAGATTTGCTATTCAAATTCCAAACCCTGTTAGTGAGGACAATATTAACCTTATGGCAATGACACTAGTTGGAATTTTTTTTAGCCCGAGGCTAAATATTGATATTGTCAAGGCATTTGCTAAACACAAATGGGTGCTTAAAGGTCAAGTGGAGATCAATGCAATGTCCAAAGGAGCGTTGTCATTGGATTTCTCTTGTAAGGAAGACATGTCAAGAGTGCTCTGTGACAGCCCTTGGCTAATTGGTAAATCAATGCTAGCTTTGCAAAAATGGTCACCTAAGATGTACCTAAATTAATCCTTATTTGTTCAAGCTCCAGTTTGGGTTAGACTATCGGGCCTTCCCTTAGAGTTCTGGGTGGAAGATGTGTTTAAAGGAATCGTTAATTCTTTTGGTGAACTCCTTTCTATGGATCCTATCACAGTGACCAGAAGAAGACTTACTTTTGCTAGGATTTGTGTGGGAGTTATGCAAGGCATAGATATGCCCCTATCCATTGAGATTAACTCTAGATTGGGAAAATGGAACCAACCATTAGAATATGAAAGTTTCCCTTTCACTTGTTTTCATTGTAAAAAAGCAGGACATACAGCAAGGAAATGCCCTCTTCAGGTTGTCAAAGAGAAAGAAAAGAAAGAAAAGGCAATGCAATGGAAAGCAAAAAACCCTGTTAAGCAACCTGAGGGCTCTGAAAAAGAGAAAATGATTGAAGAGACCTAGAGTGTCATCATCCCTGATATGGTAGAACAACAAGAGAATGTTAATGTGGAAAACCCATAAATACCTTTTCTTGAAGAAGGTAAAATAGAGTAAACATGCATAGACAATAGAGAACAACAAGATACCAATCAGGAGGATCAAAGAAGTGATAACCTGAAATAAGGAGAAATAAAAGTGGTGTTACAGGACAATGAGGAAGCAGATTTGAATCACATTACATATAACACCAGCAGAGATGGCCTTAGTGGTGATTAGAAAGAAACCCAAAAGTGTTTGATCCTTGGGAGGAATCTCATTGTCAGGATCACAATAATTTGTGGAGATGGTGAAATCCACATTCCAGCAATCACCAATGATCTCACTTCTTAATGTTAAGTGGGATAAGGTCAAAGATGTTGACCAGAAGATAACCACCTAGAATATTCAAGAGGAATATTTCCACACAAATGAAGTAGAAGAGAAAAAGAGAGGGGGTAAAAAGGGCCTAAATCTACCCCTCAGGCTAATTTTGTCAAGACAAGAAACCGGACCAAAGGTGACATGGGTTTTAACCCCTCTCCACCTAGAAGGAAAAAAGAAAGATAGATCAGAGATCAAGAGGCAAGCAAGAATATAGCGGATGGTACTCAGTTGACCATCCATGAGGTATCTTCCCTAGTTAGAAAATGAAAATTATTTCATGGAATATTCGTGGACTAAATAGACCACATAAATAGGATGTTCTCAGAAATTTAGTCAGAGAACATAAACCAGATATTGTTATTATCCAAGAAACTAAAATGGCTAAAGAGAAAGTAGAAAAGATTAAGCTTTTTAAGGATGGGGAATATTTTGGTGGGAGCTCTGAAGGATCTTCTAGGGGCATTGCCATTTTCTGGAACCTTAGGCATGTTTTTGGGGAGCCACTCAAGCAGGATAGCAATCTGGATTTTATCAGGTTTCATCACATTGGGGAAGAAACCTCTTTACTACTTACCAATATTTATGCCCCTAATAATAGACTTGGTAGAAGTAAATTCTGCAAAAAAATGCAAGCTATTTGAGTTCTTTACAAGGAGGATATGTGGATTGTTATGGGGGATTTTAACACTCCTCTCTGTAATAATGAGAAATTCGAAGGTGTCCCTTCACAACTAGATAATAGAATGGATCTTTTGAACTTTATCAACAACCAGGGTTTGCATGATATTGATCTCCAAGGAGCTAGTTTTACCTAGACGAACAAGAGGATGAGAGAAGATCTCATTCAAGTCAGACTTGACAGGGCCCTTATTTCTAATGAGTGATTTAACAATTATCAGTGCTCCCTCTCTGCAATCTCTAGGATTGGTTCTTACCACTTCCCTATGATTTTTGTTGCTGATAATACCATTGTAAAAAGAAATTTCTCATTTAGATTTGAAAGGATGTGGCTAGACCACCATAACCTTGCGAAGGTCATTGAGATGTGGTGGTCTACTGATATAAAAGGTACTGATATGTATACAATGGCTAAAAAATTAAGGAACATGAAAGACAATATTAAAAAATCAAACAAGGAGGTTTTTGGAGATCTGTTTGCTGCCAAGACCAAAACCCATCTCGAACTCAAGGAAATGCAGGATAAAATACAAATGAGTGGATACAATGAAGTATCAATCAGGGAGGAAAATGAAGTGTTGGTGAAGTACCAAAAGATTATCAGAAGAGAAGAAGAATTCTGGAAACAAAGGTCTAGATATCTATGGCTTAAAGCTGGGGATAGAAACACTAGATTCTTCCATATGACTACAATGAAATACAAGGCTGCTAATAGAATCTCTAAGCTGAGAATTGGGGGAATTGAAATGAGGAAGGATGAAGAGATCAGGAAGGAAGCCAAGAAACTTTTTACCTCACTTCTATCGGCAGATTCTGGTCTAGATGGTCACTCCCAGAGTGCCCTCCTTGAGAACATTCCTTCAACTATTAATGAGGATCAGAACAAGGCCTTGGTGGCCATCCCTTCTGAGGAGGAAGTTAAAAAATTATTTTTTCTTTTGATGGGAATAAAGCCCTGGGCTCAGATGGATTTTTGTTGTTCTTCTTCCAAACCTTTTGGGACATCCTCAAATTTGATGTGATTAAAGGTGTGCAAGAGTTTTTTGGGGCTAGAATGATCTTAAAGGAACTCAATTCTACTTTCTTGGTTCTGATCCCCAAATGCCCAAGGGCTGACTCTATGGATAAGTTCCAACCGATAAGCTTATGCCACTCATTCTATAAAATCATCTCTAAAGTGGTGACAAGCAGACTATTAAGGATTCTTCCTTTGATTATTTTGCCCCAACATAGTGGATTTGTTCCCGATAGACAAATCCTTGACTCTATCATTGCTATCCATGAAAATATTCACTCACTGGTGGATTTGAAAAAGAAAGGATTTTTTATGAAGCTGGATCTGTCTAAAGCCTATGGCCGAGTGGACTAGAGTTTCTTGGGTAAGGTTCTTGGTGCTTTTGGTTTTGGAGTTAGATTTATTTAGATGATCGATCAACTCATCTCAACCCCTTCTTTTTCTATTATTGTCAATGGGGTGCCTTTCCCCTTCTTCAAAACTTCTAGGGGAATTAGGCAGGGGGATCCCATATCCCCTATTCTCTTCATCATTTTGGCTGAGTGTCTGGATATATTTATCAACAAATCTATTTCACTGGGGCTTCTTTGTAGTTTATCACCCTCTTCTAGTTTTAGAGCCTGTACTCATCAACAATTTGTCAATGATACCATTTTAATGGGATCATCTACTATCAAAGAAGTGTCCAATCTGAAGAACCTTCTCAACACTTATTGCTCAGCCTCAGGTCAAACCATCAATTGGGAGAAAATATTTGTTTTCTTCTTCAACACCCCGGAGGATAGTCAGACGTGGATGGCCCGAATCCTTGGATGCCAAATTGGTAAGCCTCCTGCTATCTACCTTGGTCTCCCTTTGGGTTTGAAAACTTCGGAGCTATTTTGGAATAATCTTGTGGACAGATTCAGTAGAAAGATGGTGGTTGGAAAGGTACCCTTCTTAGTCAAGTTGGAAAAGTTTAGCTTTTAAAATTCTCTCCAGAGTCTTCTGGTATATGCTTTAAGCCTCCTCAAAATCCTTGGAAAATTTCCTAAAGCTATTGATAAAAATTAGAAAGCCTTCCTGTAGTTTGGGGTTGAGGAGAAGAAGAGGATGACTCTTATAGCCTAGGATAAAGTGTGTAAACCCAAAAAGAAGGGGGTCTAGGCTTAAGGAATATCAGAACCTTGAAAAAAAATCTTCTTGCCAAAAAAATATGTAGAACTTATTAGGGAAAAGGAGAATGGAATAATATTTGGAAGGAAAATTACTTACGGAAGCTTCCCACCATAGAGGATTTCTTGGTCTCTGATCAGATACCAAGTGGCTCTTTCATTTGGAATAGTGTTATCTAAGCTAAAGGTATTGTTAGTCTTGGCAATGTTTGGGCTATAGGTGATGGAAGGATAGTGGACTTTTGGAATGATGCTTGGATTGGAGTGGCCCCTCTTAATAAGAAGGCCTCTTAGATTCTCATCCAGAATTGTAAGGAGAAGATCGATGCTAAAGTGGCTGATTATTGGAAAGATCAAAAGTGGGTGGACCTCAGTTTTATTGATCCCAAACTCAAGTAAGTAAATTGATCAACCATGCTATCTTAAACACTAGAAGGGAATACCACATGGTGTGGAGTGGGACATCTTCAGGGACTTATTCGGTCTCTTCTACTATCCTTTTACTGGCTCAATCCCAAGACCCTACTCCTTGCTGGGCTAAGGCTTGGTATCCAGGTTTGATTCCTAAAATCAATATCTTTTTGTGGATCCTTTTGCAAAATAAAATTCTAACTACTGATAATTTGAGAAAGAGGGGCTTTTTTTCCCAAACATATGCTATCTTTGTCTTAATAATGAGGAATATGTGAACCACATCTTTATACACTGTCCTTTTACTAGTCCTATTTGGGGGATTTTTTTTCAAATGTGGGGGCTGAATTGGGTTTTCCCTGAGGAGATTCAGGATTGTTTCAGAAGCTATCATTATTCTACCATCAACATCACCATAAGAAATATTTGGAAGTTTTCTTTTGCCCATATCCTTTAGGGGATATGGAAAGAGAGGAATAATAGAATATTCATGAATGATATTAACACCTTTGAAGTGGTGTGGGCCAAGATAAAAAATAATTGTGTACAAAATGTGATGGCTAGGGGGGTGCATTGTTGTAGCAATAAGGAGGATTTTGAAGTTCTCAAAAGCTAGAATATCCCAACCTACATGGGCACCAATATCAACCAAATCAATAGAAGAATGAGTTGTTGGTTTTTTCCCCCTAATGATTGGTTTAAGGCCAACTTTGTTGGAATCCAAGAATACTGAGAGGGGGGGTGAATCAGTGTTCTGTTGGTAATATAAGATTTTACCCTATTATAACATACACATTGTTATCACTATTTAAAAAATGGGTTTTCTTTTCCCAGAAACTGGCTAAGTTTTGAAATTTTGAATTAGACATGCTGTCAATTGCTTCAGCTCTGTGTTAGGTCTTAAGGGTTTAGGGTTTTAATCTTAAATTGTTCAATGTTTTATCAAAAAAACCTCTAGTTTCTATTCCTTCATTACTTTATCCACTTAAGTAATGGGTCTTAGGTTCATAGAAAGTGTCCCCCCTTGTCATTTGCCTAGGTGGTCATTTGAATTAATCATAAAATTTTACGCCTTATATATTTTCCTCCTAATGTTGTCAGGCCCAATAAGTTGTGTGCATCTCTCAGGAAGATCTATGGTTTTCGGTATTTCGTTAGGCGAAGTTGCATGTGGTTTAAGACCCACGAAATGGCAAAAAGGAAATGGGTTCTAAATGGCAATTTTGGTCCGGTTTAAAGAGGTTTCATCTTGTCCAAGATCTAACGGCTGGCGTTATTTCGCAGCCTGAACTTGCAAGTGAAATACCTTTCACGAAATGGCGAAAGCATTTGGTGGGACCTTGCATGTGAGGATTTTCTAAGTGACTAAAAGGTGATCAACTCCAATCTGATCCGACGGTTTGCACTATTTCACAGGATGAAAATGCTCGACAGTTATCTTTCATGAAGTGGCGAAATGACATGGCACTCCAAGTAGATGGTCCAGCTGGTCAAGAGGGCAAGTAAGATGATGGCACGTGGTAGAGGCCACAATAGTCAGCGAGGCGGGTCCAAGGGTTAAAAGAAGGTGGGTCCCAGAAGTGAGTCATGCCGTGGGATAAGAGGTGACTTGGCAGATACAGGTGGCAAGGATGAGGTGGAACCCAGTGTTTTCTCTCGACAAATGAAAGACTGACATGTTAGCTTTGGAAGTGACTAGATGCTAGGTGTTTGAGGTTGAGTTGGAGGGCCCACATCTGCTACAGCCAATTCAGATGGTTAAGCATCGAGTAAGTAAAAAATAATCTAACGGCCTGCGTGAATTCGCAAAGGTAAAGTGCTCATGCTTTATGCCCTGTGAAATGGCGAAAAGGTTTTTCATCCCCGAAAGCAGATAAAACATGAGGTTAAAGGAGGATCAACTTCGTTTTGATCCAACGGCTGGTGTTATTTCACGGTTACGAGATGCTTGAAGTATATGCTTCGCAAAATAGCGAAAGTAAAAGGAATTCATCCAGGTGTCAAGCTAGATGGTGACGTGTTTGTGGACACGTGGTTTCAAAAGAAGTTGAGGGCCTACCAAGGTGTAACCGACGATAAAAGGGAGAGACACATGGCTAACATTGAACTAGGCTTGAACGGTTTTCTAAAACTAATGGTTGAGTACCATGTGGTAGTCAATGACCAATGAAAAAGATGCATAAGCAAAGCAGGCATAAAGGGTTTCCCTTAAAGGATGGTCATCTCCAATATGATCCAACGCCTCGCGTTGTTTCATGGTCCGAAGTTGAAAGATGTTTAAGCTTCACAAAATAGCGAAAGACCACTAGCAGTCAAGGTAAAGGCACTGTTAATGAAGATGTCGGTAGTCCCGGTGAGAGTTAAATGCCGAGCAGTTAGAATTCCATCTAACGTTTGGCGTGGCCTCACCAAGGAGAACTGCTCGAAGGATAAAGTCTGTGAAATGGTGAAAAGGAGGTGGGGCCTAGCGCGAAGGAAAGACTATTAAGTCAGTTTAATAGCCGATCAAGTTTCTTTTGATCGAACGGTTGGTGTGATTTTGTTTAATGAAATTGCCTGAAGATTATGCTTCGTGAAACAACGAAAGAGCGAAAGGAAAGAATTGCAGGAATGTTGTGACCCGTTGGAGCGAAAATTCAAATTCTCTCAGGAATTCAATTCTGAAGGGACGACCAAAGCGTACGGAATCAACGTCGCAGTTAAGACCCTAGGTACCATATATGATCTCCTATCGATTGAGTAAAGGTATTGTTCAAAATAATTGTTGCAGAAGAGCAGATACAGAGCTATTGTCTTCAAATACAAAGCGAGTCAATTCAGTTGCAGAGAAGATTCCTTCGAGCTAAAATAAGGTTTTCTTGTACTCTTGTGGGGCAATTTCTTTGTGGTATTTTAATTAAGGTCTTGATTTTTCGTTGAACCATTTGGGGGTAGTATTTTGATTGCTTGCATTTTCAAAATGGCACCTAAGAGACAATTTTATGGGAAAGTCAATTATCAGGAGAGGGCCATTTGTGATGATTTTCTTGAGTAGTTGACGTTGTCAACTAATCAGGCATCAAAGGTAAAAGAATTAGTGCCTAGAGCTCCTCGCTTGAAGATAGGAGAAGGGCTATATGATAAGGGCAACTGGTTGAGAGATCCACTGGTTGGGTTGTCTAGGTTGGGGTTATTTAAAGTTGGATTCAGAATGAGAAATTCCCGAGCCCCACAGAATAGCATCTGGGAGTTAGATGTAGGGAAGTTGGTAGTTCCAGGGGTATTCATGGACATGGATCTATTGACTCAAATTGCACATAATTATAATCCAGTCACAAGAAGTATTAGAGACATAAATGAGAAAGCCCTTATTGAAATTAATAATGAAGAGTTCAGAAGTGCTTTTGGGCTGAATGAGTTTACAAATTTTTTGGAACCCATTAACTTCAAATCATTAGCTCAAGTATATAGTGCACAGAGGAATCACCTTAGGAGTGGGCCTCTTAAGGAATTTTTTGTGAAGATGGGTGGGTTGACAGTTGTAGGACCCAACACTGAAGAGCCCTTCTCACTAAATCTGTTCACCCTCGGGGCTAAGGGAATGTATTGGTCACTCTACCAGGTTTTGGGAGAAGATGCTGAAGCAAATATGCTTAATCACTACTTGCTAATGATTGCTCAGATTTTGAATCCTTCCCTTGCAGTAACATTTGATTATGCTTCTTTCATTACTGATGCTATCCATGGAGGGTTAGTAGGAATAAAAAATGGGAAGGTGGATAGGCGTTTCGGATGGTATTCACTCCTCATGCATTTATTTCTGTTCAAAGGTGGTGATTACTTTGCCAGTGGATTGGACCTCATAAAAGAGAAAAAGGGAGAAAAGATGTCAGTGTAACTATGGAGTACTACGTAGTCATGGGATAGAGAGGATGTCAGTTTCTTAAAATTTGATAAATATTTTGCATCAAAGATTAGGACTCTCCTCTGCTCAGAAAACCCACGAATCCCCAAGGTTCTTTTAAAGTTTGTCAGACCAAAAGAATTTGTAGAGAGTATAAAGATTGTTCATAATTGGGGTGATATTTACTTATACCCAGTCTCAAAAATTTTCAGAATATTTGGTTTCAAAGGCACTCCATTCTTGCTGCCCTATCAGGTCCCTCTCAAAGTGGGAATTGCAGAAGACCGCAGACAGATTGGTAGGGTACAAGATGCAGAGCTGACATGCAGGGGTAAAGGGACTCTTTTCCCTACGGTTACCATAGCCCATCAATTTATAATAACCAAGGGAGGTTGGAATTATTTTGAAGACTTTCTCAAACACTATCATTTGTCAACTGCAATATCCGGGTGTGCTCATCCAGAAGACTTCTTCAATGCAATGTTTAGAAAGAGAGCAGTGTGCAGAGGTAGACCCCATCAATTTTAGTTTCCTGAGGACCTCATTAGAAATCAGTTTGATTTGGATGAGCAGGAAGTGAGGAAAGAAAAATGGGTGGCTTATAAGAAAGCCTTAGACTTTGTACATCAGTTTGATGCCAGCTATGACCCATTGTCTAGCTTTTTTCCTTTTGAGGAGAAAATAAAGATTTTAATTGTTTGCTTTGAGGATGTGATGCAGACCCTGAAGGAAAAAAGGGAAGCTGTGATTAAAAGGAACCTTGAAAAGGCAAGAATGATTCTAAGTAGGTCTGCCTCCACCAAAGCAATCCCTCCTAGTGACTATACACTGCACAAGAAATCTAGTTATAGTGTGCTGATGCCTACAACAGGGGAGCCCTCTACCTCCAAAGGAAAGAGGAAGATAGAAGATGTCATTGAAATCCAAGAGAGCCCTAAGAAGAATAGAGTAGGAAAAGAAATACAATCTGATACACCTCTGTACTCTCCATCCCAATCCCCTGTTGACATAGGAGATGAGCAAGTAGTAGCTGAGCAGCTGATACAGTTAGACAGTCTAGGAGAAACTGCCTATACATATGATGAAGTAGAGGGAGGTATGCTAAAAGAACCCCTTGCTGCTGAAATGAACATTACTACCACTGACCTTAAAGGCCACGAGTGGGATCCTGAGATAAAGTAGGCTAGTGATGTCTTCTTGGCTGACAACAATTTTGTCACATCAGGAGCATTTATGTAGTTTGTAAGGAAACAAAATATAGATAAATACAATGCAAGATGTGAGAAGAGAAAATGTGAGCAGCCTAACAAAGATCCAGCTCTGGTAGAGGAGGAAATAAAATAGGAAATGATGGAAGAATTTAAGACCATCACTCCTAAGAAAGGAAGAGATATGGTGGCACAAGCTGGAGTGCTTATTCTCCCTGAGTGGGACATAGAAGATGCCCTGGTTCTAGAGGTAGTGAGGAAAGAAACTAAGCCCATGGAGGGAATTACGTTCAGCAAAGATAATGTTGCACTCATCATGTGGCCTCTCAAGAGAGATGAAAATAAGAGAAGCAAAGATACCCCAGGGTCAAGTTACCTTGGTGGAATGATAGTGAAGAGAGTGCAGAACACAGGGGTGGTAGAAGTTGCTAGCACTGTGCTAGAGACTGCAAAATTTAGTGTTGCAGTAGCAGAAAAGGAGGCCAAGGAAAAAGTAGACCTCCAAGTCAAGTTGGAGACAATTCGGAAGGCCTATAACAGTGCTAAGGAGGAGGTAAGAGGTAAGGATAACATCATTGCTAAGTTGCAGAGCCAGTTGACACGAGAGTACCATCAAGGTGAGTCTTCGACACTGATGATTTCCTCCTCTCTTGCAAGACCTCCACCTAGCAGCCCCATCATTGAGTTCCCACCATCTCCAACACCTTCCACCTCCCAAATGACTGAGATTACTCCTCAAGAGCTAGAGAATTTGAAACAGGCTCAGGCCCTGTATGCAAAGAAATATGAGGAAAGTGTAAGGGCTACTGTTTTGATTTTTGCGAATACAATGAATGCCTTGCTGCTATATAATAATATAAGTAAGGTTTTAGATATGTGGAATGAGTAGGTTTTGGATATGTGGAATGAGCTCAATGGAGATAAGGCCATTTTGACACCTATTTTTGACAAGTGGAGGCCTAGAGAGCAGGACTTGGAGCTTATTTGTGCATCTTATGATGAAGCAGGGACCAATCCTATCATCAAATCCACTTGTGACACCACCAAAGACCTAGTAAAATTAGTAGAAGGGGTGGATAATGCTGATAGAAAAATTAACTTGTACAAAAAGGAGTATTCTGATCAGGTTTTTGAGTTTCTCCTAGGATTTTTTGCTAGCTCAGATCAACTAAAGGACAAACAAGTGTGGCTCAAGGAATTAGAGGCCAAACTGTCAGCTAGAATTAAAGGAATTGTTTCTTTAGATGATGCTTCCTTCTTTGTTGTGGCAATTCAGGAGATAGAGAAAATCAAATCTCATTATGGTTTTCTCAATTCAGAAGTCAACAAGATGAGAAATTCCTGGAAAAGGTTGACCAAGGCTAAGACAAAAGTGATTAATTTCGCGTTGCCAACTGATGATGTGTACAATGAATATACAACAAAATATGCCATCCAGGATGTAGAGCAGCTAGAGGGCACTCTCGAACAGTTAGACGAGGTTGCAACTGGACAACAAGTTGAAGAAGCTGCAGAAGTCAAAAAGGACTTGTAACTATTTTTGTAAAAGGCTTTGTAACTTCTTTTGAAAAGAAATGTATGTATCAAATTCTCCTAGGAAAGTCCAAAGCTATGTGCATCCATATTGTTATAAATGGATACCAGGACTAAGAGTAGAAGGATCGCAAAGAATTGTAAGAAAATGCTGCAAAAATTTATCTGAGCTTTTCTAAGTTTAATGGAGAATATTCAAAAGTTTTTGTAATACTTTCTTGAAGAATATATCAATATACAGACCATCGGTTTTGAGTAAAAATTTTGTGTCGTCTTCAAATGTGCTTGCAATTGTTTACTGTTTCATTCTGAATAATCTAGGGTTATTTATTTGAATAGGGTTGTAAGGCAACTTTCAATAGATGTATTCGCTAGCTTTTCTCTTTAGGAAGGAAATTAAATATGCGGGGATCACTTCTACCAGTAAATTCTCTGTAGGATACTTTGAATCTTGATGAGCATAGTTTGATTTGGTATGCATAAATTCTCATGTATGTCAGGCATATATAAGGATTAACAGAAGCCGAGCCAATGGGATGTGTAGAGATATTTTGTTTGGGGAGTATTGTTTGAATTTAGATGACTCTGTGACCTTGGATAAGGCACTGGTATAGATCGAAGTTGTCTATTACATATTTTGTAGGTCAAAATACTAAATATGAGTATAATTTTCATTCCTTTGTTTCAGTTAGTTTCAAGGTGATTAGATCCACTAGTTTTCTAGACTGGTTTGCTGTGGATTTATCTTTTGAAAGTGTGAAGTTAGTTCACAAAGGTATACCTACCTAGACTCTGAATAAGTCCGAAGTGTAGAAGGTTAAATCAAACCTTGTCATATGTTGTCTTAAGAGTTCCTTCCCTTTGATATCTCTTCTACATAGAGTTTAATCATTTTATTATAAGGATGTTAAAGTGAATCAGATTTTAAAGACAACAAAAGTGGCGACTCTGTTGGGGAAAGTCACATTAAGGATCCAGACGCAGATTTGTGCTTAAGTTGTAAGGAAAATCATTGTGTTTGTGGAATTCCTGCGTATTATCCTAAACCTTGTTTTCATAATTCCCATATTCCTATGGGTGGCAACTCTGTTATATTGGAACCAGTCCTTGTGAAGTATAAATCATTCTAAAAGGAAAACAAGCATAATGCAAGGAGGAAAAAATACTCGATCATTCATGATGAAGCATCCTCGTGAAACTTTGCAAGAAGGTTTACCAGAGCAGTCATGAAGAGGCCAGAAGAGATCAATGTTACACAAGCCATCAAATGCTGCTTGGGTACAAAAGAATAATAATAATGGTAAGATGCCTGATCAACCTATTTATGCAAAGTCTAATTCTTCTTCCAGAGATTCTGAACAAGATATACTAGGTTTCCATTCTAGATTGTGTGGAAATATTGATAATGCACATGTTTTAAATCAAGATCTATCCCATGTTAGTGTCTCTGCAAGAGATAGGACCAGTTCAAGTGCAATTAGACAATCTATGCCTAGAACAATTGATGGGAACATTAGTTTGATTGACATAGATCAAGTTAATATATCAGATTCTGAGGAAAATTTCCCTGACGAAGATAAAGTATCCCAAGAAATTGAAGATCTGAATAAAAGAGTTCACCATCTAATTTCCCTAAGAGTCCAAAAGGAAGCAAATAGGGAGAAGGAAGTCAAAGCTAAATTAATGGAGAGAGATAGGCTTCTTAGATAAATAGCTGATCTTGAAGTGCTAGCTAGGGAGAAAGAAAAGAGTGATGAGGAAGGCCCTATGATTAGAGAAATTCTAATCCCCAAAGACAAGAAAGCATATAGGTCAGTAGTCCAACCAAACAGGGAAGTGTTTAGTGATTGTCAGCTTCCTAGGACCAATGTGGATAAAGGAAAACATAAATGGGTGGATGATGGAATTGAATCTAAAACTGTAGAGGATATTTCTCATAGGTTGTCAGCACATGAGAGAGAAATGGAGAGAATGAGGAAAGAAAAAGAGGATCTCCAAATGGAACTAGAGAAGGTTGAATTGGAAGCAGCAAATCAGGAAGTAAAAAGAAAAATTAGTTACTTAAAGGCTCCCCCTATCACATTCCCATCAGAAGATCCTAGTAAGCTTGATCCTCAATAAGTTTCCCTTCCCCTGGTTAAGATTCAACCTACAGCGCTTGCTAATATAGCCTCAGTGAGTCAAATCCCTGTGAATAGTCAGTACACCCAAGTATCTCAGGCTCCAATTCCAAAAGTGAGGATGACCATGGGAAACAATAATGCTATTACTCCTTTTCAAAGGAGACCAATCAATTTAGAACAATATAGACAATTATTCTTTGATGGGATCCCAGGTTATCCCAATCATGTTCCTATTGAGTTAAGAGACAGACTCCATAAATTTGCTAGGAATAATGCAATTAGTGTTGAGGAACATCTGAAATCTTTTGGGGACCTAATAAACGATTATGAGATAGTGGATGAAGATGTTATTATGAAATTGTTTGTCCAATCCCTGATTGATGATGCAAGAGATTGGTACATAGGTCTTCCAGTAAATAGCATAGGGTCATGGGAGGATTTTAAAAATTGTTTCCAAGAGCATTATGGTGAAAAGACTAATGTGAGATTCATGCTCAATGAATTCAATAACATCAGAAAGTCTGATAATGAAATGGTCACTGACTTCAATGCTAGATTCCAAAAAGCCATGCATAGATTGTATCAAGTGATGAGATTAGATGATAACATGTGTTTAAATACTTACTACAACACATTTGATTCAAAGATGGCCTATATCTTGAGAGATAAGAATCCACATAACTTGAGAGATGCTTTTAGAATTGCCATAAATGTAGAAAGTAATAGAAAAGCATCTGGGAAGTTAGGAAGAAGAACAGATGGTAGATTATGGCAGGAAACAAAACAACAACCTAATAAAGTTGCTAAGGAGGATGATGAGATAGAGAAATTGGTTATTGCAATGAAGGATCTGACTGCAGAGGTAAAAAAAAATGACAAACCTCATTATAACTGGCAAGATAGACCCCCTAGATTGCATGACATGTCATATAATACCAATTGGAAAGATGGCAAACCCCAAAATGAGAAGTCCAAAATTGCCCAAAATTAGGACACTCCAGATCCCTTGAAAGTGAAAACTATCCATAATATAGAAACTACTCCATGGTGTATTGCTTGTGATGGATCACATTCTCCTCATCAGTGTGCAGTGGCTCAGGCTCTTGAAGAATCTATGAGACAAGAAGCTGAGCCTGACATCAATATGTTTGAAACCATCATAGAAAGTGATGAGGAGTCCATGCAAAGTGAATAGAGTGATGTGCTAGATAATGAAAGGTTTATTCAAGGAAAAATAACCTTAGATTGACATCCTAAATTGAATGTGGTAACAATTGAGGATGAAGAGGTTCATCTTAGAAGGCCTAGTGAGGAAGAAGTTAAAAATCCCACTAAAGATGCCAATGCCAAAGCAAAACATAACTATAACTTGAGGAGCACTAAGAGAGACATTGATCAGGGTGAACCGGGTTCCATGTTCATAAAAGAGGTCACTCAAAAGGGGGCAGCAAGTAGTGCTACTACTGTTCCTAAGATTGGTCAAGAAAAAGGGGAACAGGTTAAAGATGTACCCAAGAGTGCAAATGATAAAAACACTGGTGATATACAAGGAGCTACCACAATGAAAAAGGCAAGTCAGCTCAAGACAGAAAGAGTTAGAGCTAGTACTGAAATAAGCAATAGTTCTACATTTGACATGGCTCAAGCTCTTACTCAAATGAAGGTCACTGTCCCATTAGTATAATTACTGAAGATTAAAGAACATAGGGATGCAACCTTGTCTTTATTTTCTAGTATTTCTGATAGTGACACAGTCTTACCCACTGGTTCAGCTAAAAATGGAAAGAATCAAGAGTTCCAAACCCCAGAGGTTTATTTTGGAACCACTATCACTCAAGAGCCTTCACAAGTAGATCCTTTCTATGTTACTTTGTTAGTAAACAACTGGTTGATTAAAAACTGCATGATAGATTCCGGAGCTACTGCTAATGTAATGCCCTATGGTGTTATGAAAGAATTAGGACTGTCAGTAACTACTATATATGGAAAATGCTATGCTATGGATAACAGGGAAGTACCTGTGATAGGTACAATGAAAGATGTTGAGGTAAAAATAGCAGCATTCCCTGAGGCAACTTATAAAATGGATGTTATTGTTACTGATACCAAGCCCCATTATGGTATGTTACTTTCCAGCCAATGGGTAGCATCAGTAGGAGGAAATTTTCAATTGGACTTATCCTATGCCACCATTCCAATCAATGGAAATCAGGTCAAATTATACAGAGAGCCACAAGCTCGTAGGGTAATTGAAAATGTAAACCCTAATATGCTCAATTGTATGATTGATATAGATCTTGATAATTTTAGACTCCAACCAATTTTACCCCAATTGAAGAATACTGACCCCATTGTGGTCAAATTAGAAGCACAACAATATGGATTGTGGCAGATGTATTTTGATGGAGCTTGTTCCAAAGAAGAATCTGGAGCAGGGGTCCTTTTTGTATCCCCATTAGGTATAACTTTCAAGTATTCATTCTTATTGGCCTTCTAGTGCACAAATAATACTATAGAGTATGAAGCTCTATTGTTGGGGCTTGAAGTTGCAAAGAAGCATGGAATCTAGATGTTGACAGTCTTAGGGGATTCAGAATT
This sequence comes from Cryptomeria japonica, assembly GCF_030272615.1. Classification (NCBI taxonomy): domain Eukaryota; kingdom Viridiplantae; phylum Streptophyta; class Pinopsida; order Cupressales; family Cupressaceae; genus Cryptomeria; species Cryptomeria japonica. Next base: position 519,007,522 of record NC_081411.1, read on the forward strand.
GGTTGTATCTCAGGTAAGATCCAAATATGCATCCAAGAATGATAGGTTAAAAAGATATAAACATGTAGTTTGGGATGTGATTGAGCATTTTAGTGCATTTTCTATTAATTGGATAGAGCGATCAAAGAATATTATGGCAGATTTCCTAGCTAATGTTGCCTTGAAAAATCATGATGCAACACTGACCGGTATTTCCACTATGGAAATAAAATCTAGGCCTGCTATTCCTGATAATGTGTACAATTGGCAAGTTTTTGCTGATGATGAAGATATTCTTAGGTTCATCCAATGTGTTGATTATTATGATGGACAGAAGATTGATTGCAATGCACTGGTGGAGGTGGTTGATAATAGAGAAACAGTGTTTGGAAATGTTTTGGTCCAGTTGGAAACCAATGAAATACCTAAAGGGTTGGTAGAGATGGAAAGTATGTTCAATTACAATGATAGTCACTTACATCAGTAGTCTACCACCAAGTTGGAAGAACTAGAGGAGGTAAACCTGGGGACTAAATCATCCCCTAAGTTAGTATACATTGGGAAGAAATTAACCCCTCATGTTAGGACTAACCTTATTAATTTATTGAAGAAGTATAAACATGTTTTTTCTTGGTCTTATGAAGACCTAAAGGCATATAGATAGGATCTTTTTCAGCATGAAGTTCCTTTACATCCAGATGCTAAGCCTTTCAGATAGAAACAGAGACCCATTAATCCCCTATTAGAAACTAAGATGCAGCAAGAGTTGACTAAATTAAGAGAAGGAGGGATTATTAAACCTATAAGACATTCTTCATGGGTCTCCAATCTGGTCCCAATAAGAAAGAAGAATGGGGACATTAGATTGTGTGTGGATTTTAGGAATCTAAATGTTGCCTCTTTGAAAGATAATTACTCTTCCCCAAATATGGAAGTCATGCTGCAGAGAGTGACAAGTTGTGATCTTTTATCCATGATGGATGGTTTCTCAGGATACAATCAAGTGTTAGTGAAGGAAATCTGAATAGTTTAAAACTGCTTTCACTATTCCATGGGGAACATATGTCTATGTGAGAATGCCATTCGGTTTGAAAAATGCTGGAGCTACATTTCAGAGAGCCATGGATGTAGCTTTCAAAGAATTCATCAATATCATCATGGTGGTTTATCAAGATGATCTAACCCATTTCTCTAAGAAGGCTAATGATCATTGTGGACATTTGGAGAAGGTGTTCAATAAAGCTTTGGAATTTGGTGTGTCACTAAATCCCAAGAAATGTCATTTTGGAGTCACTGAGGGAAAACTACTGGGACACATTGTTCCCAAGGAAGGGGTAAGGATAGACCCTAAAAAAATTGAAGCAATAAATAAGGTACTTGAACCTAAGAATGTAAAAGGTATTCAATCCTTTCTAGGAAAAGTAAATTTTGTTAGGAGATTCATTGCAAACTTTGCAGAGATAGTGAAGCCTATTGTCAAGTTGCTCAAGAAGGATACCAAATTTTGTTGGGATCAAGAGGCCTCAAAGGCTTTTGCTGAAATTAAGAAGGCAATTCAGGAAGCACCAGTGTTAAAATCTCTTGATTACAGTAAGCCCTTTTCTCTGTTTTCCTTTGCTTCATATCATATAGTAGTTGTAGTGTTATTACAAAAGGACAATGAGGGATATGAACATCCCATAGCCTTCCATAGTAAGTCTTTGCAGGTGGCAGAATTGAAATATGAGACCATGGAAAAACAAGCTTATGCTTTGGTCAAAGTTGTCAAGGCTTTTAGGCCATATCTGGTAAATGCAAATATCATTGCCTATGTCCCTCATGCTGCAGTTAAGGATATTTTGTCCCAGTTTGACATTATAGGGAAAAGATGTAGATGGATTAATAGAATTCAAGAATTTGACTTGATAAAGATCACCAAATTGGTGAGAGGTTTGGGTTTGGATAAGCCCATGACTGAGTCTAACCTTATGAATGTAGAAATACATAATGTTGAAGTTAGAGATGCTTTAGTCACTAGCATTGGAAGGCAACCTTGGTACTCAGAGATAGTCCGATTCCTAAGAGATGCTGCATTCTCAGAAGGAATGACACATAATCAGAATAGAACTCTGAAACTCAAGTCCCAAAAATATGTATTCATTCAGGGTGATCTGTTCCTGGAGAAAAAGAGATGGAGAATTACTAATGTGTTTGGATGAATTCCAAGCTAAACGGGTATTGACTGAAATGCATGATGGAGTATGTGGGGGTCATTACTCTGTTAAAACAACTGCTGGCAAGATAATCTGGGATGGATACTTTTGGCCTACCTTATTCAAAGATGCTCATGCATATCTTCGAAAATGTGACCCATGTCAAAAAATTTCATCCAAGCTGAAGTATGAAGGAGCCTTACCCCTAAATCTAGTCTGAGTGGGAGCTCCTTTTGTCCAATGGGGCATTGATTTTATTAGAGAGATTGTTGAGAGGTCAGGGAGAGGTCATAGATGAATCATAGTAGCCACTGACTATTTCACAAAATGGATAGAAGCTATTCCTACAAGAAGAGCTACAAGTAAGGTTGTCATTGGTTTCAGATCGGAAGAGTTTGTAGGATTTTGTACCAGTCATGGAATACTCATGTCTTACTCTTCACCTTATCATCCTCAGGGGAATGGACAAGCAAAATCCAGCAATAAAAGCCTTTTGACTATCATCAAGAAAATCCTGGAAGAAAATAAGAGATCTTGGGACCAAAAATTGAAGTTAGCTCTGTGGGCAGATAGAATAACAGTCAAAAAGGCCATTCGAATGTCACCTTTTGAACTGGTTTATGGTACCCAAGTCAGATTGCCAGTGAGTAATCTTCTTCCAATTTATAAATTCTTGCACAATGAGGATATGGAGTTATCTGAACCAATGGAAAATAGAATGATCCAAATTGTGGAGGTGGAAGAGCTTAGGACTTTGGCTCATAAGAGAAATCAGAAAATCCAATTGCAGTCCAAATACCTTTTTGATAAGAGGACATCATTAAGGAAATTTCAAATTGATGACATTGTTCTTCAGTGGAATGCAAAAGGACAAGACAAGGGGAAGCATAGAAAATTTGAATCATTATGGATTGGCCCTTTTGTGGTCTGTGACTTAAATGGTAAGGATTCATATTTTCTGAAGAATATGAATGATGAAATACAGGAATTTCCAGTGCATGGACAATTCCTAAAACATTATTTCTCTTGATGTCCATGCACAGTAGGTCCTTTGTTTGTACATATTTTGTTTCTTTCCTATTTTTCTGTTTGGGTCTGTATTTTGGTCTGTTTCTTCAGAGTTTCTGAGTTTTCTTGTATTGACCTTGTGATCAACCATCCCCAATCAGAGCCGCTGTTATCACTGTTTAAAAAATGGGTTTTCTTTTCCCAGAAACTAGCTAAGTTTTGAAATTTTGAATTAGACATGCTATCAATTGCTTCAGCTCTGTGTTAGGTCTTAAGGGTTTAGGGTTTTAATCTTAAATTGTTCAATGTTTTATCAAAAAAACCTCTGGTTTCTATTCCTTCATTACTTTATCCACTTAAGTAATGGGTCTCAGGTTCATAGGAAGTGTCCCCCCTTGTCATTTGCCTAGGCGGTCATTTGAATTAATCATAAAATTTTACGCCTTATATATTTTCCTCCTAATGTTGTCGGGCCCAGTAAGTTTTGCGCATCTCTTAGGAAGATCTATGGTTTTCACTATTTCGTTAGGCGAAGTTGCGCGTGGTTTAAGACCCACGAAATGGCGAAAAGGAAATGCATTCTAAATGGCGATTTTGGTCTAGTTTAAAGAGGTTTCATCTTGTCCAAGATCCAACGACTGGCGTTATTTTGCAACCTGAACTTGCAAGCGAAATACCTTTCACGAAATGGTGAAAGCATTTGGTGGGACCTTGCATGCGAGGATTTTCTAAGTGACTAAAAGGTGATCAAGTCCAATTTGATCTGATGGTTCGCGTTGTTTCACAGGATGAAAATGCTCAACAGTTATCTTTCGCGAAGTGGAGAAATTACATGGCACTCCAAGTAGACAGTCCAGCTGGTCGAGAGGGCGAGTAAGATGATGGCACATGGTAGAGGCCACAATAGATAGCGAGGCGGGTCCAAGGGTTAACAGAAGGTGGGTCCCAGAAGTGAGTCATGCCGTGAGATAAGAGGTGACCCGACAGATATAGGTGGCAAGGATGAGGTGGAACCCAGTGTTTTCTCTCGGCAAATGAAAGACTGACATGTCAGCTTTGGAAGCGACTAGATGCCAGGTGTTTGAGGTTGAGTCAGAGGGCCCACGTCTACCAGAGTCAGTTCAAATGGTTAAGCATCGAGTAAGTAAAACATAATCTAACAGCCCACATGAATTCGCAAAGGTAAAGTGCTCATGCTTTATGCTCTGCGAAATGGCGAAAAGGTTTTTTGTTCCCAAAGGCAGATAAAACATGAGGTTAAAGGAGGATCAACTTCATTTTGATCCAATGGCTGGCATTATTTCGTGGTTACGGGATGCTTGAAGGATATGCTTCACGAAACAGCGAAAGTAAAAGGGATTTGTCCAGGTGTCAAGCTAGATGGTGATATGTCTGTGGACACATGGTTTCAGAAGAAATTGAGGGCCTACCAAGGTGTAACCGGTGGTAAAAGGGAGAGACACGTGGCTGACGTTGAACTAGGCTTGAATGGTTTTCTAAAACCAATGGTTGAGTACCACGTGGTAGTCAATGACCAATGAAAAAGCTGCATAAGCAAAGCAGGCATAAAGGGTTTCCCTTAAAGGATGGTCATCTCCAATATGATCCAACGCCTCGCATTTTTTCATGGCCTGAAGTTGAAATATGTTTAAGCTTCGCGAAATAGCAAAAGACCACTAGCAGTCAAGGTAAAGGCGTGGTTAATGAAGATGTCGGTAGTCCCAGTGAGAGTTAAATGCTGAGTAGTTAGAATTCCATCTAACGTTTGGCATGGCTTCATGAAGGAGAAGTGCTTGAAAGATAAAGTCTATGAAATGGCGAAAAGGAGGTGGGGCCCAATGCGAAGGCAAGACTGTTAAGTCAGTTTAACAGTTGATCAAGTTTCTTTTGATCAGACGGTTGGTGTGATTTCATTTAACGAAATTGCCTGAAGGTTATGCTTCACGAAACAATGAAAGAGTGAAAGGAAAGAATTGCAGGCATGTTGTGACCCGTTGGAGTGAAAATTCAAATTCTCTCAGGAATTCAATTCTGAAGGGACGACTAAAGCATGCGGAATCAATGTCGTAGTTAAGACCCTAGGTACCATATATGATCTCCTGTCGATTGAGTAAAGGTATCGTTCAAAAGAATTATTGCAGAAGAGAAGATATAGAGCTATTGTCTTCAAATATAGAGCGAGTCAATTCAGCTGCAGAGAAGATTCCTTCGAGCTAAAATAAGGTTTTCTTGTACTCTTGTGGGGCAATTTCTTTGTGGTATTTTAATTAAGGTCTTGATTTGTCACTGAACCATTTGGGAGTAGTATTTTGATTGATTGCATTTTCAAAATGGCACCTAAGAGAGAATTTTTTAGGAAAGTCAATTATCAGGAGAGGGCCATTTGTGATGATTTTCTTGAGCAGTTGACATTGTCAACTAATCAGGCATCAAAGGTAAAAGAATTAGTGCCTAGAGCTCCTCGCTTGAAGATAGGAGAAGGGCTATATGATAAGGGCAACTGGTTGAGAGATCCATAGGTTGGGTTGTCTGGGTTGGGGTTATTTAAAGTTGGATTTGGAATGAGAAATTCTCCAGCCCCACAGAATAGCATCTGGGAGTTAGATGTAGGGAAGTTGGTAGTTCCAGGGGTATTCATGGACATGGATCTATTGACTCAAATTGCACATAATTATAATCCAGTCACAAGAAGCATTAGAGACATAAATGGGAAAGCCCTTATTGAAATTAATAATGAAGAGTTCAGAAGTGCTTTTGGGCTCAATGAGTTTACAAATTTTCTGGAACCCATTAACTTCAAATCATTAGCTCAAGTATACGGTGCACAAAGGAATCACCTTAGGAGTGGGCCTCTTAAGGAATTTTTTGTGAAGATAGGTGGGTTGACAGTTGTAGGACCCAACACTGAAGAGCCCTTCTCACTAAATCTGTTCACCCTCAGGGCTAAGGGAATGTATTGGTCACTCTACCAGGTTTTGGGAGAAGATACTGAAGCAAATATGCCTAATCACTACTTGCTAATGATTACTTAGATTTTGAATCCTTCCCTTGCAGTAACATTTGACTATGCATCTTTCATTACTGATGCTATCCATGGAGGGTTAGTAGGAATAAAAAATGGGAAGGTGGATAGGTCTTTCGAATGGTATTCACTCCTCATGCATTTAATTCTGTTCAAAGGTGGTGATTACTTTGCCAGTGGATTGGACCTCATAAAAGGGAAAGAGCGAGAAAAGATGCCAGTGCAACTATGGAGTACTGCGTTGTCATGGGACAAAGAGGATGCCAATTTCTTAAAATTTGATAAATATTTTGCATCAAAGATTAGGACTCTCCTCTGCTCAGAAAACCCACAAATCCCCAAGGTTCTTTTGGAGTTTGTCAGACCAAAAGATTTTGTAAAGAGTATAAAGATTGTTCATAATTGGGGTGATATTTACTTATACCCAGTCTCAACAGTTTTCAGAAATTTTGGTTTCAAAGGCACTCCATTCTTGCTGCCCTATCAGGTCCCTCTCAAATTGGGAATTGCAGAAGTCCTCAGACAGATAAGTAGTGTACAAGAGGCAGAGCTGACATGCAGGTGTAAAGTGACTATTTTCCCTACGGTTACCATAGCCCATCAATTTATAATAACCAAGGGAGGTTGGAATTGTTTTGAAGACTTTCTCAAACCCTATCATTTGTCAACTGCAATATCTAGGTGTGTTGATCCAGAAGACTTCTTCAATGGCATGTTTAGAAAGAGAGTAGTGTGCAGAGGTAGACCCCATCAATTTTAGTTTCCTGAGAACCTCATTAGAAATGAGTTTGATTTGGATGAGCAGGAACTAAGGAAAGAAAAATGGGTGCTTATAAGAAAGCCTTAGACTTTGTACATCAGTTTGATGCCATCTATGACCCATTGTCTAGCTTTTTCCCTTTTGAGGAGAGAATAAAGTTTTTAATTGTTTGTTTTGAGGATGTGATGCAGACCCTGAAGGAAAAGAGGGAAGCTGTGATTAAAAGGAACCCTGAAAAGGAAAGAATGATTCTAAGTAGGTCTGCCTCCACCAAAGCAATCCCTCCTAGTGAATATACACTACACAAGAAATCTAGTTATAGTGTGTTGATGCCTACAACAGGGGAGCCCTCTACCTCCAAAGGAAAGAGGAAGATATAAGATGTCATTGACATCCAAGAGAGCCCTAAGAAGAAGAGAGTAGGAAAAGAAATACAGTCTGATACACCTTTGTACTCTCCATCCCAATCCTCTATTGACATAGGAGATGAGCAAGTAGTAGCTAAGCAGCTGATACAGTTAGGTAGTCTAGGAGAAATTGCCTATACATATGATGAAGTAGAGGAAGGTATGCCAGAAGAACCCCTTGCTGCTAAAATGAACATTACTACCACTGAACTTAAAGGCCAGGAGTGGGATCCTGAGATAAAGCAGGCCAGTGATGACTTCTTGGCTGACAACAATTTTGTCACATCAGGAGCATTTATGCAGTTTTTATGGAAACAAAATATAGATAAATACAATGCAAGATGTGAGAAGAGAAAAGGTGAGCAACCTAACAAAGATCTAGCTCTGGTAGAGGAGGAAATAAAATAGGAAATGATGGAAGAATTTAAGACCATCACTCCTGAGCAAGGAAGAGATATGGTGGCACAAGTTGGAGTGCTTATTCTCCCTGAGTGGGACATAGCAGATGCCCTGGTTCTGGAGGTAGTGAGGAAAGAAACTAAGCCCATGGAGGGAATTAATTTAAGAAAAGATAATGTTGCACTCATCATGTGGCCTCTCAAGAGAGATGAAAATAAGAGAAGCAAAGATACCCCAGGGTCAAGTTACCTTGGTGGAATGATAGTGAAGAGAGTGCAGAACACAAGGGTGGTAGAAGTTGCTAGCACTGTGCTAGAGACTGCAAAATTTAGTGTTGCAGTAGCAGAAAAGGAGGCCAAGGAAAAAGCAGACCTCCAAGTCAAGTTGGAGACAATTCTGAAGGCCTATAATAGTGCTAAGGAGGAGGTAAGAGGTAAGGATAGCATCATTGCTAAGTTGCAGAGCCAGTTGATAGGAGAGTACCATCAAGGTGAGTCTTTAACATTGATGATTTCCTCCTCTCCTACAAGACCTCCACCTAGCAGCCCCATCATTGAGTTCCCACCATCTCCAGCACCTTCCACCTCCCAAATGACTGAGATTACTCCTCAAGAGCTAGAGAATTTGAAACAGGCTCAGGCTCTGTATGCAAAGAAATATGAGTAAAGAGTAAGGGCTACTGTTTCGAGTTTTGCAGATACAATGAATGCCTCACTGCTATATAATAATATAAGTAAGGTTTTGGATATGTGGAATGAGCTCAATGGAGATCAGGCCATTTTGACACCTATATTTGACAAGTGTAGTCCTAGAGAGCAGGACTTGGAGCTTATTTGTGCATCTTATGATGAAGTAGGGGCCAATCCTATCATCAAATTGATTTGTGACACCACCAAAGATCTAGTAAAATTAACAAAAGGGGTGGATAATGCTGATAGAAAAATTAACTTGTACAAAAAGGAGTATGCTGATCAGGTTTTTGAGTTGCTCCCAGGAGTTTTTCCTAGCCCAGATCAACTAAAGGACCAACAAGTGTGGCTCAAGGAATTAGAGGCCAAACTTTCAGCTAGAATTAAAGGAATTGTTGATTTAGATGATGCTTCCTTCTTTGTTGTGACAATTCAGGAGATAGGGAAAATCAAATCTCATTATGGTTTTCTCAATTTAGAAGTCAACAAGATGAGAAATTCCTGGAAAAGGTTGACCAAGGCTAAGACAAAAGTGATTAATTTTGTGTGGCCAACTGATGATGTGTACAAAGAATGGACAACAAAATATGCCATCCAAGATGTAGAGCAGTTAGAGGGCGCTCCTAAACAGTTAGAAGAGGTTGCAACTGGACAGCAAGTTGAAGAAGCTACAGAAGTCGAAAAGGACTTGTAACTATTTTTGTAAAAGGCTTTGTAACTTCATTTGAAAAGAAATGATTGTAACAAATTCTCCTAGGAAAGTCCAAAGCTATGTGCATCCATATTGTTATAAATGGATACCAGGACTAAGAGTAGAAGGATCACAAAGAATTGTAAGAAAATGCTATAGAAATTTATCTGAGCTTTTCTAAGTTTAATGGAGAATATTCAAAAGTTTTTGTAATACTTTCTTGAAGCTATATCAATATATAAACCATCGGTTTTAAGTTAAATTTTTGTGTCATCTTCAAATGTGCTTGCAATTGTTTATTGTTTGATTATGAATAATCTAGAGTTATTTGTTTGAATAGGGTTGAAAGGCAACTTTCAGTAGATGTGTTTGCTAGCTTTTCTCTTTAGGAGGGAAGTTAAATATGCGGGGATCACTTCTACCAGTAAATTCTCTATAGGATACTTTGAATCTTGATGAGCATAGTTTGATTTCGTATGCATAAATTCTCATCTATGTCAGGCATAAATAAGGATTAACAGAAGCTAAGCCAATGGGATGTGTAGAGATATTTTGTTTGGGGAGTATTGTTTGAATTTAGATGACTCTGTGACCTTGGATAAGGCACTGGTATAGATCAAAGTTGTCTATTACATGTTTTGTAGGTCAAAATACTGAATATGAGTATAATTTTCATTTCTTTGTTTTAGTTAGTTTCAAGGTGATTAGATCCACTGGTTTTCTGGACTGGTTTGGTGTGGATTTATCTTTTGAAAGTGTGAATTTAGTTCACAAAGGTATACCCACCTGGACTTTGAATAAGTTTGAAGTGTAGAAGGTTAAATCAAACCTTGTCATATGTTGTCTTAAGAGTTCCTTCCCTTTGATATCTCTTCTGGATAGAGTTCAATCATTTTATTATAAGGATGTTAAAGTGAATTAGATTTTAAAGACAACAAAAGTGGCGACTCTGTTGGGGAGAGTCACATTAAGGATCTAGATGCAGATTTGTGTTTAGAGAAATCAAGATAAATCGAAAGTTGCAGAGAGGTGAACAAGTGTACATTTGGACATTTCAACTGGGAAATGGGGCGACGTATAGATACAAGGTATTTCTTTGTATATAGCTTCGAAACTTGTTTAACTAGAATGGCGTCTTCTTCTAAGTCTATAGAAAGGTTGATGCTCACTGTTGAGCCTGAGGAAGCTCTAAAGGTAGATGAAATTATGTCTTATAATGTATTATCATAAGTCCCGAGTGGTGTTGTGGTCAAAGGTGACTTGTCCAGCTATATAGATTGCAAGATAGAAGATTTAGGAACTCTACACATCTATACTTAGCTGAAATCACTTTGTGATAAGAGCAGAAAGATTGTAACCAAATATGCTAGGGTGTTTGAAAAAGGGTTTCATAATGTCACATATTTTCTTGAAGATTTTGAGGATGAACACATAAGAATCATCTTGAGTCGATTCCATGGAGAGAATATGTATTTGGAAAGGACCCATACAATAACCAAGGAAGCTATTAGGGCTGTAATGGGTTATTGCTCAATCGGTGAAATTCCTGTGTTAAGAAGAATTTCAAAGGATATTGTCTTCAAGTTAACCGGTTCTACATTTGATAAGCGTGCTTTCTCTATCAACAATATTAGAGACCCTGCGGTGAATCTTGCAGCAATGGTGATAGGCTACCAGGTATTTGTGATAATGTAGACTATGATATTTGTGAAGCCATCAGAGACCAATTATTTCAAAATTTGAAATCCATTAAGAAGGACAACACACAAAAGTTCAAATATGGTCAGCTATTAGCTAGGTTTTTTATTTATTTTCAGAACTTCCTACCAGGTATTGGAGATACTGAATGGTCCAAGGAACAACCGGTTAATGCACATATCAAGAACAACATTAAGGCTATGAAGAACACTTTTTCAGCTATCATGAACAAGTATTTTAGTGAATTTTAGAAAAAGATGAGCATGAGAATGAGGTTACCTGAAGATGTGGTAAAACACTTTGCAAAAGACATAATCTTCATGGTTACCACTAACTTTTTCTTGATGCAAGTAATTGAACCTAGAGAGGAAGAGATGGAAGATATGATCCATGAGGTTAATCATGATTTACTGGTCGGCTATGCTAATACCCTATTCGCATTGCCTAAAGATAAAAAGAAGGCAAAATTGGGCATTGTGGCAGTCCAAGTTGCACCAACTAAAATCGGTACTGCACCTATAGCTAAAGTGAAAGGAAAGCAAAAGAAGTCTGATGAAAAATCATCTGTGAAAAAGACCACAAGGGTGACTCAGAGTGTCCTAACCAAAAAGGAACCAACACCTAAATAATATGTAAAGAAGGAGAATGCACCAAAGAAGAGAAATCAGAAATTGATTTTGCAACTAGAGTCTGAGGGTACAGATTTTGAAGAAGAACCAAAGAAGAATAAAAGCAACTAACAGAACACCCAAGAAGGTAAAGGTAGTGCCGAAGGCAACTACACCTATAGATATTGCTACCTACAAACCTGACACAATTTTTGAGAGGACAATGAAGGCATTAGGAAGAAATAGATTTGATAATGTCAAAGAACATTTTGATTCTTTTACTAAAGATGAGCAGAAGCAAGTAATCCAATAGGTAATCACTTATTTGGGTCATTACAATAGATTTCCGCATGATTTAGAGAAAGATATTTCAATCTCTTTGTATAATACTCTATTAGATAAATGGGAGGAAGCAATTCAATTGGAAAAGAATATTATTGATGAAATATTTGTACAGTATTTTCCCAATCTATCATCGGATGGAATTAGTGCTTTAATTGAGCAATAAAAAGTATATTCTAATTTTAAAGTAAGAAGATTGAAGCTTCTTAATGCAAAAAGGTCAGTTGTTGAGTCTGAGACACATCAACTAGGATGTGTAATCAAAAAGAGGGAAGAAGTCATCCACTCTAGCAATAAGGATGATACTATAGATGATGTTCCTCAACCGGAAATGGATGAAGAGGAAATTGTTCAAGCTGACGTAGTCTATCCAATCAAGAAGAAGTATGATTCCATTATTCTTGTTGATAAAGATGTCCAGGACATAGTAGATCTATCTAGAGACATTACTGCACCAGATATGGATCCTCCTACAATCACTGAAGTATAGGTTACATTAGTTGAACAACTGGGTATTCAACTCACAGTGGATAATGAACCGGCAACTGAACAACTGGAGAAACCCCAATCTCCACAGGTCATGGAAACTACTCAAAATGAGTCTACTGAGGAAGCTGTCACTCAGATAATAGAAGATACAATAGAGAAGAACACAGAAAGAGCTATCATTAAGAGTGTACCCCCTAAACTGGCAAAGCAGAAACTACTTGAAGATGATGATGATGATTCTTTAAGTATCTCAGGACCCATTGACATGAACACTTTGAGTGCATCACAAATGATGAATATTGCTAATGTTATGCAATCTCAAGCATACAGGAAGAGACTAAAAGAGCAAAGGATTGAAGTAGAGACAATCCAGAATGCAGTAGAAATTTTGTCTAGTTTACTTCCGGAAACAGTTGTTGCACATCTTCCTACACCCATCAGCAAACTTGGTCAATTAGTTGCAGATGCATATGATCAAATCAAATCACTTGAAGATACTACTCAAATGTCTGCTGAGAAGAGCCACAAGAAGAAATATGGAGATAAACTAGCTAAGAACATTGAAAGTGGCAAAATGTCTTTATCTCATAATGGAAGTCTATTGAAGAAAGCTATTGAATCTGGAGGGAAGTATCTTGCCTCTACCTCCAATGTTACTTTCTTTTACTTTGACATTTCTAAGAGTCAAGATGAAACTGAGCAGGAAATAGAAAGGTTATGGAAGGCATATGTCTCACTCCAGGACTCCATTCATGCCTTTAACCGGTCTATAGATGATTTACATGACATACTAAATAGGAATGATAATGAGAAGGCTAAGAGAATCTAATTTCTAAGAGAGCTCAAGAGTCAGCTCACCTCACAAGTCAACATTCTTTAGAGAGCCCACTCCAATGCAGAAGCTATTCTTGCTACTCTTGAAACCTGCATGCTAGACTCAATGGAAGAATTCTATTCACAGTTGATGTCTAGCTCTAAGTACACTGCTAACATACTGGAATCATGGGAAAATGCTTTATCCCAGATGCAACAGAATTTCAATGATATTTTTATGAGACTAGCCAATGCATGAATTTGTCTTTAAGTTGTAATATATGTTGAACACTTTGATACATATTTTCTATATATATGTATATATTTTACTTTATCATTTTGGCATTGTTGTCAAAGGGGGAGTAATAATATGTATGTGTGTTTTTGAAAATTTTGTATTTATGCATGCATTAAGGGGGATTATTGCATTGAAAGGGGAATATGAGTACATATGTAAATATGTTGTGTATGCACACTTAGCAGTATTGTATTACTCAAAAAAAATTTAAGTGTTGCCATCAATGCCAAAGGGGGAGATTGTTGGCTTGATGATGATTGTAATGTATTCATCACTTGTTGTCATTGATGAAACTCTCTCACACACATATGATTACATTGATTACTGGTGTAACTTCATTGGTTTACACTGTTAACCACATGTTTAAGGTCTATCTCTAACTGGTACTCTGTGTCAACCGATATGTGCTTAAGAGATTAAGTTGACATCAAAATGAAGATGGAGATCAAACGGAAGATTCTAGGACAATGGTTCACATGTTTTGTTCCAACTGGTATTGACTATTCTAACCGATATCTGATTTTGTGATGAGTTACCAGCACCATTTTCTTGACGGTCATTTTTGTGATGAGTTATGTTTACTTGTCTAGATACACTGCACCTAGGAAATTGTGTTTTGATTTCCTATGGTCGACAAAAGATTTGTATGTCTATTTAATGACATCTTAGTGAATCATTTTTTTTAAAAAAGGAATGGATATAGGAGAGGTTTTTATGTGAATACTGATATACATAAAGAGTGAAAGCTTTTGTTGAAGAGCGATAAGTGTTAAGATGAAGAGTGGTGTTGAATGTACTTAGAATGATCTGATCAAGCAAAGTCTTGTGCTACTCAGAACAGATCAAACCTTTCTTGTTATTTTCTAATCATTACAACATAATCAAATCCCATAACCGAGTAAGCTCTAACAAGCTTCATTGTACAAATCCTCTAACAAGGTGATCCATTAGTTTGGATTTTCAAATCCTCCAACGAGGTTACTCCTAACAGGGTAGTACTCTTAACAGGGTATAAGCTTCTAATCAAGCTTGGGATCTCTAACAAGATTCGCTCCTAGCAGAGCACTTTGTAAGACCTTAACCAGTCCATTATCTATTACTACAAGTAGTTAACTTGTGAGTTCCATATCACTATGGTTTTTACCTATTTGGGTTTTCCACATATAAACACTTGTGTTATGGTGGATGTTCTACTTTATGTGGATGTTGTTCTTTCATTTTGGATAGCATGTATTTTGTTTAAATGCTTGGTTAAGTTCATCTACAAGTTAGTGTTTGAAGTTGCGTTTGTCTTGGTGTTATTGATTCCGCCCCCCCTCTCTTAGTGCTTTTCAAGTCCATCATAACTAGTAGTTCATTCAAAATTTGATCTGAACTTCCCAAAATTCCTTTCCCTTTAGATTTGTTCGGAATTGTGGGAGTTGTTGCCTTAGCAAATTCTTCTTAAGAAGTAAGGAAATTAGGATTATTTTGGAAGAATTTAGCCCAACCATCTCTGGTCTCATTTATTATTTGATTGACTCTACCCATCATTAAGCTTATTTTCTGGGATTTGATGCTAAAGATTTTTTTATTTGCAATTTCTATACATCTTTTCATTTCCTCATTATTTATAGAACCACACATACTCAAAAGTTCAACTTCTTTAATCTCTATATCCCTCTTGATTACATCTAATCTCCTTGCATCTAACTTATTATATGATGATAAAGGAATTTCCTTCAAAATCTCTACCAAATCCTTCTTATATATATCTAAATGTAATAAAATTGCTTCTTCTATTTCATTTTGCTCATTGTCATCTAAATCTTCATATAAATTTGACACATTCTTTAAAATTCCATATTTTGTTACCTCATCAATTAACTCTGCACAAGTCATATTACCAGATTCAGTTGCTTCATCACTCTTACTCTTCTTTTTGCAGGGGGTTGCAGGAGCGGCTGGAGCAGGCTTCCTCTTCTGAGTAGGTTTCCTTGCCGGAGGTGTGGATATTGTTGTTACCTTTCTTACTAGCTTCCTCCTTAGTTCCACCTTCTTCTCTTCTACCGAAGGCTTGTCATCTTTCTTCCTCTATGCCCTTCTGAATGCAAGAGGTTGATTATCCTCTGGATCAGAATCAGAAGTGATAGGAGATATGAAAGTTGTTGGCCTCTTTACCTCGGGAGAACTTTTCACTACAGTTGTTGCAACTGCGATTGCCAGTTGATCTATTGGTTTAGATCCAGAACCTATTTCTATATCTATCTTGTGAATTACATTCTGAACGAAGGCAAACATTTTTTCTATCTTCTTTTCCCACCTTTTCTTATTGAAACCAATTTTAACCTCAAGAGCCTTTTCTTTTGCAGTGCCAAAGTGTTTAGCCTTATCATCCAAAGGAGCATCAATTAGCATTTTAGCATATAGTTCCAAGATGTTGTCATCAACTTCATTACCTAATTCAGTGACCCATATTGTTCTATGTTCCACCGCTTCCATGAGTGTCTCATCTATTTTTACCATGAAGTAGATTTCAGGGGAGTATTTCTCCATAATGTGTTTGGGGATTCTCTCCCTTAGTCTCATGTTCTCTTGAAAAGTTTTAACAAAGCCCCAAAGCTTCTCATCCCTGATACTACCAAGACTAGTCATTGCATCTTTGATATACATGCCTATGGGTATGTCATGAGCCCAACGTTTCTTTCCCAAACCCGGTAGCTCATTCATGAAATATAACATCAAGCAAATAATAAGATTGCCAAATAGGAAAGTTCCTTTCTTAACCCCTTCGATCTTGCCAAGATTTAACATTAATTCAATTCTTAACCATTCACACAAATCATACTTTCCATTATTCTTTATCATTTGATATGCAACATGAATACATAAACTGGCAACAAAGTTTAATTGACTTGATTGTGTTACCTTGTAGTCGATGATCATGCTAGCAAATTTCACATCTATATCTTTGATGGTGCTGACCCTCATCGACCTTCCATCATGGGTTGCATCGGTGAGCTTTTCAACCTTAGTGTTGGAGATCTTCTTCCCTGGTTAGTGCTGACCCTCATCGACCTTCCATCATGTGAGGTTGGTCCAACCAGATGAATTCATTATGGACCCTGCTTAGAACATATCTAATCATTTCATCCTTGAATTATAGTATATATAAGATTTCGGTTACCCTAGGTCTTCAATGATTTGATATTCTGGATTGATTGTTTTGGAGTTGCCTAGTATCACAAATTGATACATCCCCTTGATTTCCTCAGTGCCTAAATCCTCCAAGGTGTAGTGAATATAAGCTCTGACATCTTCCACAAAAACTACGCACCCTTGAAAATGCGCCAGTAGAGTCTTCCTTCATTGCAATTTGAGGAACTTCCTTGAAAATGGGTCTAAGCCTATCCTTAACCTCAACAATAGTGGGATTCACAATGAAAGTAGGAGAAAATGATGATCCGAATGCCATTTCAAAGAAATACCTAGATAACAATCGTCAGTTGAAGGATTTTCATTACTTCTTAGATAGCTGTTGGAAATATTTTAAAATGCCTTTGCTCGCTCTTGATCGCCTGTGATTCGCCTCTACTTCTCTTTGGTTTGCTCAAGTGCTGGGTGAGTGAAAATGATTCCATTTTCTCTTTTATATCAGCACGTAAACCCTAATTCATCATGTCATAAATGCTTAGCGGTGCGCCCTACTGGTTGCTGGTTTCATAGTTTTATGCCGGATAAACCTCCATCAATGATCAATACCACTCTCCAGATTTCTTTCCTAATCTCTTTCTGGGGAATATGAAAGATTTACAATAAATTTGCCAGCCCCTAAGGCGTATGTCTCAATTACTAGTTGAATTTCTTGTCGGTGCAGGAATGCTCTATTCTACCGATGGAGTTAATGGTGCAGTTACTGGTGTAGTTGCATCTCCACTTGGTTCTTCAAACTTTCTAACCCATATCTTGGTGTGATCTTGTTGTATTTCATCTACCTTCTACTTTCCTTTCTCATTTTCTTTAGCATTTCTAACCGGTTTAGTCATGATTCTGCAATACTTAGCAATATGACCTATTTTGTTGCATGCATAACATGTGACATTGTTCTTTTGAATTGCTTTGACATATCCAGTGTCATTCCTTGACCTACATTGATTAGCCAAATGTCCAAACTTTCCACATGCATGATAGTTAACATTCATTCTATAATCTTCTGACTTATGACCATATTTCTTGAAATGTGTGCATTGACCGAGAACTGAATTGTAGTTTTTGTTGGCATTATAACAGACAAGGAGAGATTGTTGGCATTTCAATAAGGATATTGAGAAGGTTGTTGATGATTATGGATATAATTGATTAGGGATGTTTACTGTCTTAATATTATTATTTTGTCATTGATGTCAAGAAATTGATTTTCTAATTCAGTATGATGTTGCCATATCTTAAGAAGTATGATTTGATGAGTATAAAGATGCCGGTAAAAGACACTGAAAGATTGTGATGAATAAGGGGAGAAATAAGTTATTCAATGGGCAACTATTACCGAGTTAGACAATGATGAGATAATGATGTTTAGATTGTTTTGATTGTAAGGTTAATACTATACTATGTTACCTAGCAAGGAACCTAGTCGGTAAACCCTAAGGTTATCGCTATCAGTTAATGAAGGCGGAATGCCTACCAAGTGAAGTTTAGTATTTACCGAGTTGCAACCGATATGTAACAGAATGCATTAAATGATTAAAAGAATTATTTAATGAAGGAAGATGATGAGCTAGAATTGATTAAATGATTGGTATGTCGTGCATGAAGTTTGTTAAAGAATCTATGGCAATGGAAGATCGACAGAAAGATCTACAACTTAGATTGAACCGCAATACCTTAGCACAAGTTCCAAGAAAAGTATGCAAGTTCCAAGGCAAGGTAAAACATTTTTAGATTGAAGGATACATTGAACCTGGTCAAGTTTGAAGATCTGATGGCTATGATTGATCATGGGATATGTGATCAAGGAGATTAAGCAGTTAGCAAATTGTTTATAAATAAGGAACTGTTGATAAACAATGTATGCGGGCAAGTGTAAGCACAGGGTTGCTACATAGTGATTACCAAGCATAGAAGCTTGAAGACCTGTTTGATTAACAGAGTATAGAGCCCAACAGAGGGACAAGATAAGTCCTATGAATAGATTGTATTGAGCAAATAAGAATTTGCTTTAGCATTTTAGATGCAAAGTTGTAGATATATTTTTATTACTGTTATTTTGTGAAGTGACAGAAAATCTCTTAACCGAGTGGACTTAACAGTCTTATTTGTAAAACCCTCTAGCAAGGTGACATTTTGATTGAGTGTTTGAAACCCTTTAACAAGGTCACCTCTAACAAGGTGAAGATCCTAACAGATTTGAGGGAAATCCCTTAACCGGGTCACATCTAGCAATGTGTTTGTAATCTTTAACAGGATTTGCTTTTAGCCGAGCATACTCTAGAAGAGTATATTTCTTAGTGGGTCAGAAATCCCACAGTGGTTTTTCCCTATTTGGGTTTCCATGTTAAATATGGTGTTAAATGTGTTGTGATGTTTTCTATTTATGAGTTTGCATGTTTTACAGTTTTGATTACATATATCTATTTAAGCTACCAAGGTTGAATCTATTTAATATATTGAAGATTAAGTTTGTATGATTCACCCCCCCCTCTCATCTTGTTAGCTTGGCATCTGTACTTAACAATTAGTATCAGAACTATCAATTGGTATCAGAGCTTTGGACTCAGGGGGAAAGTTTAAAGGTACTTGAGGCAAAGATCTAGAGATGTTTAAGAGGGATGCACCGAAGCTGAACAAGTCAAGCTTCTCTACATGGCAGAAAAGGATGAAGCTGCACCTATCAGGAGTTGGAGAATATGTTGTATATTATCTGGAGAATGATTTCATTACACCGAGCACCTATCCATTGACAATGGAAGAGATAAAGGTAAAGAAAGAACATATTCAAGCAATGATTGAAATAACATCTGCATTGACCGACTCAGAGTTTAATGATCTAGAAGGCTACAATGATGCCAAGGCAATGTGGGACAAGCTCATATGTGTGTGTGGTGGTGATGAACATGTTCAAAGAGAAAAAGTGGATAGTCTAAGAGGACAACTTGAATCCATGAGAATGAATGAAGGTGAGAACATAACCCAGTATAGTACAAGGTTAAAGGAGATTGTCAATCAAATCAAAGGAGCAGGAGGAACCATTGAAGAGAAGGATGTCACAAGTAATTTATTAAGAACCCTTCTACCAGCTTATGCAATCCGAGTCTCTGCAATCAATGAATTGAGGTCTATACCCAATATGCCAGTTTCTTTGGATGCTACTATTGGTAAGCTACATGCATTTGAGTTAAGTAACTTTGATAATAGTGGGTCTTTGGTAAATAAAATTGAGTCTGCATTTAGTTCTTTTCATCTTGATGAATTTGATGATTATAATGATAGAAAGTATAAGTACTTTGAAGAGAAACACAGTGGAGCAAGTGAAAGATTTCGCAAAAACATGGAGGAGGTACACAAACTTTATGAAGAAATTAGAAAGCAAGAAGAGTTCGAAGCACTATTAGCCAGAAGACTACCGAGAGGAAAAGGTAAGTACAAAGGAAAGTTGCCTTTGAAATGTTTCAATTGTGATAAGATAGGACATATGGCTTCTAACCGTCTTGACAAAGATTCTACTGAAAAGAGAGATTACCAAGATGATAGACAGAAAGATAATCATTACAGAGGACACCGAGACTTCAGAAGAAGAGATAAAAAGACATGTCTAATAGCTGATGAGGAATCTAATGATGATAAATTAGATGAAACTGATATAGAGGAAGTTGTTTATGTGGCTATCAAAGATGGATTAGATGAAGAAAGGTACGAAGAAAAACCCCTAATATCTCACATAAATAAAAATGATTCTTGGATCATAGATAGTGGATGCTCACATCACATGATGGGTGATAAACACAAGTTTGTTATGTTAGAAGATTATGATGGAGGTTATGTAAGATTTGGTAATGATGCACCATGTCCAGTAAAAGGTAAAGGATCCATAACACTTCTTGAAAATGCTAAATGTAATGATGTTTATTGGGTTGAAGGTTTGAAATATAATTTGTTGAGTGTAGCACAGCTAAACAACACAGGTTACCGAATAGAATTTCAGAAAGGAATTGTCAAAGTTGATGACAAGAATGGAAAGTTAGCTGCTACTAGGACTCAAACAAAAGGTAACACATTTCACCTTGACTCAACTCAGAATAAGTGTCTTTATGCAAAGATAGATGATACCTAGTTATGGCATAAAAGGTTTTGTCATGTAAGTTTTGATAATCTGATCAAAATAAGTAAGAAGCATCGAGTAAGAGGTCTACCAAGTTTGGAAAAACCTGAGAACGCTATATGTCGAGGATGCCAGATGGGTAAGATGACAAGATCAAGCTTTACAAGTAAGTCCTACACTTCTAAGGGAATTTTAGATCTTGTGCACACTGATCTTTGTGGTCCTATGAAAGTTCAGAGTTATTACGGTGATAAGTACTTCATATTATTTGTGGATGATTACTCAAGAATGATGTCAGTAATGTTTTTAAAAGAAAAATCAGAAGCTTTTCAAATGTTTAAATGGTACAAGGCAAGAGTTGAAAATGAAACAGGAAGACAACTGAAATGTCTTAGATCAGATAGAGGAGGAGAGTTTACCTCTGATGAGTTTAACTTATTCTGCAATGATCATGGTATAAAAAGACAAGTCTCTGCACCGAGAACTCCACAGAAAAATGGGATAGCTGAGAGAAGAAACAGATCAATTGTGGATTGTGCAAGAACCTTGATGATAGAAAATAAGGTACCTCAAACATTTTGGAGAGAAGTAATCAACACTGCAGTTTACACCCTGAACTGAGTACAACTGAAGAAAGGAACCTTGAAGACACCATATGAAATCTGGTATGACAAGAAACCTAATGTAAGTTAGCTCAAAATCTTTGGAAGTAGATGCTATGTACACAAAGATGATAGAAATGAAAAATTTGATCAGAAATGTGAAGAAGGAACATTTCTTGGTTATTCTTCTAGAAGTAAAGCATTTAAATGTCTGATCAAATCATCTAACAAAATAGTAGAAAGTGCAAATGTGAAAATTGATGAATTTGTAGAAAGAAATGATGAAGGAAATTCTAAAGAACCAGAAGATTATGAAGGATTTGTATATGTTCAACCGAGAAGTCCTACCGAGAAAACTACTGAAGGAAATGAAGAGAATATTCAGTTATCGAGTGATGAAGAAGATCATACAGAGCCTACCAAGCTTGTGTTAGCCAAGTATGTCAGAAGGAATCATTCATCAAGTTAGATTATAGGAGATAAGGATGATCCAGTGATGACAAGAAACAAACTGAGACAAAACACATGTCTGATATCTGAATTTGAACCAAGGATAGTGAAAGAGATATTTAACAGTGAAGATTGGATAAATGCTATGACAGAAGAGACTGATCAAATCAAGAAGAATGACACATGGACACTGGTCCCAAGACCGAAGGACAAAAATGTAATCAGTACAAAGTGGATTTTTAGAAACAAGTTGAATGAAAAAGGTGAGGTCATTCTAAATAAAGCAAGACTAGTTTGCAAAGGTTATGCTCAAGAAGAAGGAATTAATTATGGTGAGACTTTTGCACCTGTGGCAAGACTTGAAGGAGTAAGAACATTGTTGGCATATGTTGCTTTCAAAAATTTCAAAGTATATTAAATGGATGTCAAATATGCATTTCTGAATGGTATATTAGAAGAAGAAGTTTATATTGAACAACCTGAAGGATTTGTTGAAGACAAGAATAAAGATCAGGTATGTAAATAAAACAAAGCATTATATGGTTTGAAACAAGCACCTAGAGCATGGTATGAGAGATTGCACTCTTATTTGATCAAGATTGGTTTTATAAGAACAAATGAAAACAACAATATGTACATGAAGAATGATGAAAATGGAATACTGATCTCAGCCATATTTTTTGATGATATTATCTTTTGTGGAAATGACTCTTTATGCAAGAACTTTGGAAATGAAATAAGCAAAGAATTTGAGATATCATTAATCAGTGAGATAAAGTATTTTATAGTTTTATAGATACTACAAATGAAAGATGAGATTTTCATTACTCAATCCAAGTACATAAAGAAAATCTTGAAGAAATTTGGAATGGAGGACTCAAAACCAGTAAGTACTCCTATGACTACCAACTGTAAATTATCAAAGAATGTTGAATCTGCATCTGTTGATGAGACACTTTACTGATCCATGATTGGAAAGCTACAATATGTTGTTCACAGCAGACTGGATATAGCACGTGCAGTAGGTATAGTTACAAGATTTTCTGTAGATCCCAAGGAAACACACGACAGAAATCAAGAGAATTTTTAGATACTTGAAAGGTACTGAGGATTATGGCTTAGTATATCAGAAAGGAAATGACTTTGATTTAAAAGTTTATACTTATGCTGATTGGGTAGGCAACATAGATGATAGGAAAATCACAAGTGGTGGAGCTTTCTTTTTAGGAGAAAGACTAGTGAGTTGGCTTAGCAAGAAACAAGTATGCATATCACAGTCAATAGCAGAAGCTGAATATGTTGCTGCAACATTGAATTATACCAATATAGCATGGATCAAACAACTGTTGGAAGGTATAAATGAGAAAGTTACCGAGCCAATAACTATATTCTGTGACAATACTAGTGCCATTAACATTTCAAAGAATCCTGTTATGCACTCTAAGACAAAGCACATCTCTATCAAATATCATTATCTTAGAGAAGAAGTTCAAGAGAAGAAAGTGGTGTTGGAGTATGTTAGCACAAAGGAACAAATAGCAGATATCTTCACCAAGCCATTGCCAAGTGACACTTTTGAGTATCTCAGAAGCAAGTTAGGGGTCCTACCCCTGTCTTCTACTCACTGACAGAGTTTGGTGAAAGCATCAATTTGATGAATCTACAAAATATTATGTGTGGGTTGATGTTGATTTACACACTTTAGGATGTTTTCTAAAGGTGTGCAGGAAACAAATACAGGGAACAGGAATTGAAGACATCATGCTTTGACCGAGACTGAGTTGACACATAACAACAAGGAATTCACTTCTCAGTGGTAGAAATCATGTTTTAGCTCTTTTACTTTTTGGCATTGTTGTCAAAGGGGGAGAAGACTATTGTATGGGGGAGAAGTCTGATGATAAGGGGAGAGCATTTCAGAATCTCACAGCAATCTGAATTCGAATCAATTAGGTCAAATCAATTGGTTTTTCCATCAATGCCAAAGGGGGAGATTGTTGGCATTTCAATAAGGATATTGAGAATTTTTTTGATGATTATGGATATAACTGATTAAGGATGTTTACTGTCTTAATATTATTATTTTGTCATTGATGCCAAGAAATTAATTTTCTAATTCAGTATGATGTTGCCATATCTTAAGAAGTATGATTTGATGAGTATAAAGATGTCGGTAAAAGACACAAAAAGATTGTGATGAATAAGGGGAGAAATAAGTTATTCAATGGGCAACTATTTCCGAGTTAGACAATGATGAGATCATGATGTTTAGATTGTTTTGATATCCTACATATTTTGTTGATTGTAAGGTTAATACTATACTATGTTACCTAGCAAAGAACCTAGTCGGTAAACCCTAAGGTTATCGCTATCGGTTAATGAAGGCGGAATGTCTACCAAGTGAAGTTTAGTATTTGCCAAGTTGCATCTGAGTTGTAATAGAATGCATTAAATGATTAAAAGTGTTATTTAATGAAGGAAGCTGATGAGCTAGAATTGATTAAATGATTGGTATGCCATTCATGAAGTTTGTTAAAGAATCTATGGCAATGGAAGATCGGCAGAAAGATCTACAACTCAGATTGAACCGCAATACCTTAGCACAAGTTCCAAGAAATGTATGCAAGTTCCAAGGCAAGGTAAAACATTTTCAGATCGAAGGATACATTGAACCTGATCAAGTTTGAAGATCTGATGGCTATGATTGATCATGGGATATGTGATCAAGGAGATTAAGTGGTTAGCAAATTGTTTATAAATAAGGAACTGTTGATAAACAATGTATGCGAGCAAGTGTAAGCATAGGGATGCTACATAGTGATTACCGAGCATAAAAGCTTGAAGACCTATTTTATTAATAGAGTATAGAGCCCAAAAGAGGGACAAGATAAGTCCTATGACTAGATTGTATTGAGCAAATAAGAATCTGCTTTAGCATTTTAGATGCAAAGTTGCAGATATATTTTTATTACTGTTATTTTGTGAAGTGGCAGAAAATCTCTTAACTGAGTGGACTTAACAATCTTATTTGTAAAACCCTCTAGCAAGGTGACATTTTGATTGAGTGTTTGAAACCCTTTAACAAGGTCACCTCTAACAAGGTGAAGATTGTAATAGATCTGAGGGAAATCCCTTAACCGAGTCACATCTAGCAATGTGTTTGTAATCTTTAACAGGATTTGCTTTTAACCAAGCATACTCTAGAAGAGTATATTTCTAGTGGGTCCGAAATCCCATAGTGGTTTTTCCCTATTTGGGTTTCCACGTTAAATTTGGTGTTAAATGTGTTGTGATTTTTTTTGTTTATGAGTTTGCATGTTTTACAGTTTTGATTACATATATTTGTTTAAGCTATCAAGGTTGAATCTATTGAATATATTGAAGATTAAGTTTGTATGATTCACCCCCCCATCTCATCTTGTTATCTTGGCATCTATACTTAACAATTAGTATCAGAACTATCAGTTTTGATTTTCTCTATTTCGACATTGTTTAGCCATATGCCCAAATTTATTACAAACAAAGCATCTACCATTGAATTTGTAAGCATTAGATTGCCTTACCATTTTCCTCTAGTTTGATGAGTTTTGTATACCAATTGTCTGATCTTCATTTGTAGTACCAGAGCTTTCACCTTGTACAAATCCAAGTCCTCTAGAATCTTCACTCTGCCTTTGTCTTTTCAATAAATCATCTAGCTGTGCAACACTAATCCTGATTTTTTCTATATACTCACTTGCAGTAGTCAGATCATCTCTCAGAGTCATTATTTGTCTTTCAAGCTCCATTTCATTATTCTAGGATCGTACCAAATTAGTTCTCAATAGATTATTCTCATGAGCCAATTTGCTACATTCTTGAAATTTGTTCTTCAGAGATACAACAAGATTTTCTTGCTTCTTCTTTCTATCCACAATATATTTTGACATCTTCATAGTCAGGTCTTTCATTTGATTCTTCATGAGCATGTTTTCTTGACTCAGTTTCTGGCATTGTTCCTTAAGTGTATTTTTCTCTTCATCATCCTGGTTTTGCAAAATTTCCTTCCTCTTAGCTTGAGTTGATGATAACCTTTCTTGCAAAATAAGAATGAATTCATTAGAAAAATTAAATTCATCTCACAACTTTAAGTTCTTCATCCTTTCAGTATCATAATCCTCAAGTGCCATCTCAAGTTGCTTTTCCATAGCCATGTTCAATGATTTCGGTTTCAGGATCTTCCTCAAGTTGTTAAACTTCCTCCAAGGTACCAAGCTCTAATGCCAATTGTTGGAATCCAAGAGCACTGAGAGGGGGGGTGAATCATTATTTTATCGGTAATATAAGATTTTACCTTATTATAACATACACATATAAATTGGTAAATGAAGAAAAATATAACATGAAGTAAATAAACCAGCCACATGAATGAACACCATAACACACAGAATTTTATACGTGGAAAACCTCAAAGAGAAAAAACCATGATGGCATTTGTGACCCACAATATCAATTCACTGGCCATATGAAAGATATTACATAGCACGGGGGCCTAGACATGCAAGAAGACACAATGCCTAGAGCACATTGCTCAACACAAAAGGAGTCTCACTGACTACAAGCTTTCGCTGAGATAAAACAGTAATGGTGAACTCACAAAAATGCATCTGCAATGCCAAAAAGAGTTTTGTTTAAAGTTGTGTACTGTACCAATTCATAAACCCTGAACCCTTTTATCGGTATCTCCTTTCCTCCGAGAATGTGCTACAAACCATCTACTAATCATTGCATGATATAACTTTTGCATACAAATGACCTACATACATATCCTTCACATCACACTATTCTACTTCCTTGTCATATATCAAAATGACCTAACAGACTGACTTATATACCCTTTACAAACAATATGCCTTATGTCGGCTTATAATACAAAAGATATTCAATGTCGGCCCTATACAATAATTATAATGATTTTACAAATAAAACTTTTCGGATCCCAAACTGATGTCATCTTCACTGAAGTGTTGGATGTCGGTGTCAGTGTCGGTGATGACCCTAAACACTCCAATGCCGATATCTATTGGTGTATGCCTCCAATGTCGGTATCTGTCGGTATATGCCTTCTAGAGAATCTTTTTTCCATCAATGACAACATATGAATCAAATGAGTGTCAATTGCCTACAAACTTTGATGGTGCGGTGAAAGGGAACCCAAGACCTGCTAGTTGTGGTGGAGTTATCTAGAATGGGGCTGGCTTTTGTACTCGAGTGGTCACCTATCCCTTGGGAATTCAGACCAATAATCTGGCAGAAGCTATGGGCACCCTTCAATCAATTAAATTAGCCTATAATATGGGGGTCAACAAGTTATGGTTAAAAGGTGACTCAAAAAACATTATTAACTGCCTCCTAGGTAAACACCAACCTTCATGGACAATTAAAAACATCATTGAGTCCACCAAGAAGATGCTTCAGGGGTTTAAAAAATGCCATATCTCCCATGTTTACAAAGAGGCCAATAGGTGTGCTGACTGGGCTGCCAATGAGGCAGTACAGAGTGAGCAAACTATTACCTGGAATAGCAAATGGGAGCTACCATGCGTGGCACATGATATCTTAACTTATGAAAGATTGCATGGTAAGCAAGGTAAGATTTGAAATCATTTCTCGAGGTGTAAGGAGAGGTCATGGGAGCAGGAGTTGGTTTTGTATGTAGTCGAGAAGGAGGTATAGTTATCATTGCAGGATCACTTTGCATGCTTTATGGGTGTTTTTCTCCCTCTTGAGAAAAAGCATTAGAAACTCTCATAGAATTCTGGTGGTTTCTCACAAAAATTTTATTGTGAAGAAAGATATCTGTTGGAAATTATAGATGATAGATATCAAAAAAATTATAGGTGGAAAACGCAAGAGAATGAAGGCTACCACCATTGATAAATGGAGGAAGCATCTGCACATCTGGGTGGTACTTCAAGCTGCCAAGATGATTGATTTCATGGAGCGCATGCAGGAGAAATGACCCGAAATTATGAGAATCTTCAAGAAAGGCTAGAATAAAGGTACATTAACCACAGGAAACAGAAAGGTCAAGGTGACTAAAACTATGATCGCGGAGGCAACGGGTCTTCTGATGGACGACATCAAGTTCTATAGGGATAGAAATATTTCAGACACTGTCGTGAAGAAATTTCTGAAGGATGAGGAGGAGAAAGATATACTGGTGAAGGGAAACCATACCTACTTCTCGCCAAAGGTAATTAAATTAATTTGGTGAAGGGTTTTTATTTCTATAATGGAATTTATCACTCTTGATGGTAGATACACTAGGGTTAACAACTACCATTTTGTCTTACTTAATCACTTTAGGTATAAAGATAAAATTTCTATTCCATATTATCTTTTTTGTGCCCTTAATGTTGGGATCAAGGATGCAATATCCAATCCCAATATCAACCCAACAATGCATGAAGGTTTGATGGTGATTATGTATAATCACATAAAGACCACTACCGTCCAACTGAATATAGCTGAGGTCTTTGAGTCAAAAGAGGATCTCAATGACTCTGATGATGAAGAAGGCGAAGTCTATGACATGGAGGCAGAGACAGAGGATGACCCCCAAATTGCTGGGTCGAGCAGAAAAAATAGAAAAATAGAGCATTGGAAACAGAACAAAGGGTAGGCCAAAAAGAAGAAGAGAAGGGAGGATGAGGATAGCTAGTATGAGGAGGATAATGAGATTGATAATGACATGGATACTGAAAGTGAGGACATCCAAACCCTCATGAGCTAGAAGAAGAAAAGGAAGACTCCTAAAACTAAGGATGTGGAAGCCAAGAATCGGTTTCCTCTCATGACTAATTCTAAGGATAAGGGCTTGATGCGGGAGGATATGACCATGAAAGAAGCTCAGAGCTCTAATGTTAGGGAGGTGGGATTGGAAGTGAATCTTGAGACTGCAAGTGACAAGACCCAGGAAGAGCATCAGTCGTATATTGACCTTTGCATCAATAGTGGCATGGATAGCTTCAAACAGGTGTTCCTCTAGATGCAAAAGGAAATTACTGGCATTAGAACCAAGCAAGCCCAGGAAGCAGGAAAAATTGAGACTTTACAAACTTTAGGCTCGGTAAAATTCAATTCCCTCCCTGATTGTCTCAACGATCTTACCAAAGCTATTGGTAATGTAGAGGAGATCAACAATGCTAATTGCAATAGCTTTCTTATCCTGGAGAACAAAGTAGGGTCCACTAAAAAAAGACTTGATGGAGTTGAGAACACGCTCAAAAAAATTGGTGAGCAAAGTCATAAGATTCTTAAGGCTACCTCAGCTAGTATGAAGGCTCTTATCAGTAAGCTTGAGAATGACCATGGGGATATGGCTTCAGTGGGCATTATTGAAGTGAAGGAAGATACCCTAGAAGATAAGGAGATAGGGCTTGGGAGAAGAACGTGATTGGCTGATAATATGGAACAACTAGAGCTGGAATCTACAGAAATGCTTCAGAATTTAACCTAAATTTGGGCTCTTTCTATCGGTCCTTTTGGTTTTTTGACTAGCTATCTCTAGTTTGCTGGTGTTCTGCTCGTTAGTTGTCTTTTTCTTTGGTATTGTCTTTTGTGTTTTGTTGTGCTTTAATGTAAATCTTTTTATCTTTTGGCTGTAATGGGTTTTAGGGTCCCATCAAAACCTATTTTCCCATATTCAAAAACATTCAAATAGGGTAACATGCAACCTTTGGGCTTTAAATGCTAGTACATTACAGTAACATTCTCCCTTTTGATTTCACCAACAACCATACTAAAGAATCTCAGATATACACAACACTATTCCTACACCTTGAA
This sequence comes from Cryptomeria japonica, assembly GCF_030272615.1. Lineage (NCBI taxonomy): Eukaryota > Viridiplantae > Streptophyta > Pinopsida > Cupressales > Cupressaceae > Cryptomeria > Cryptomeria japonica. The sequence goes on from NC_081411.1 coordinate 519,037,093, forward strand.
GAAGCAAATTATTCTCTTCCTTGAAGAGAAGCAAACAAGATATACACCTGACTTACAGGGACAAAACAAAAGACCCTTGATCATTTCATTTCATAAAATAGAGCATACATAAGAGAGACAAATACAACTTAAAACCTCTAAAACTTACTTGTGTTCAGGTTACAGACTATTTGAAATGTCAAGAAATTACAGATTGAAAGAAAACTAAGTTGTCTTGAAAAAAAACTTGCACTATGCACATGGAAGCCTTTCTTCTAGAAAAATTACAATCAAAATCCCCCCATTCTCACTAGCCCTAGATTCCCTTTTATAACCCAATGAAGAAAAACAAGCTACAGGCCAGGTGAGACACACATGTCACAATCTAATTACATGGGACACAATACACAATGATGTGTCCCTTCTCCTTCTCTGCACACAATCGACCTAGAAACAATCAACACAAGTGGCCATGAAGATAGCCTCTAGGACATGGGATCATGAGATCGAGGACAATCAGAAGTAGGTGTCTTGAGCCACACAAAAATTTTCCTTAACTTCATCCTCTGTTGCATCCTGGCCGATCTTTCTAGATTACCACACTTAGTAATCCACTTGCTTTGTGTCCTTTCATCTTCTCGGTCAGTGATCCTCTGCCATGCTTGTCATGCCCAAACTTTTTGGCAAAAACACACACAACAATTTGTTTTTGAACACTTAATTACATGCAACCTATGCTTAATTAGATGTGACAACTCAACAGGTTGTTCCAAGCAGAATCTTAAATTATAATAAAAAAAATTTCTAATGTGAGCGATGAATAGAACAAATTTATCTAGAAGCCTTAGGTTTCTATGAAACTCCTAGATGACAAAGTGAGGATATTTCTAACATAAAAAATTACGATAACTCCTATAATCAAATAGAACAAAATGAATTTACAAAGACAATAATATGTTCACATCAAATGTCCCCTTTATTACAGTTGCAATTTATAATTCTTAATTAGATCGACTTCTACTAAATAGGCATTAATATAATAACTTGATTCAATAATAATTATTTATCTCCTGGCAAGTTTCCTCCATCCATGATAATACATCCTTCCTTTATAACTTGAATAAATCTTGCGTCTATAAATTAATTATTAATATGATTTTAACGTAATAATATTAATAAATTGAGCAATTGAAAATTGAAGTGTCAAATGTTAAAATGTTAATTGCTTTATTTAGTATAAGATTCCATCTAGGCCAAATGAGTTCACAATACCAAGGTCTTGGACTTATTTTCGAATATATATAATTCCACCCTGAAATCCTCTTCCAAGGATATTATTATTATCTCACCATTTAATAAATAAATAACTTCATTTATACATAAAACCTCTAAATTAATTGACAAAGATAATATTAATCTCCAATAACCATTAATTGCTTTTAGGAACTAAATAAATTAGTCCTAGCACTTAGATTATTAATGCCTATATTTTATTTTAACATTTAATTATAATGTGGTTAAACTAATTTGACTAATGGGTCAATTAAATCCATAGTGAAAATTTCCCTATAAAATTTAGCCTGGAGTAGCCTAAATTTAGATGGACTAAATAATCCCTTATAGTCAAAATAACTTATAAAGTTATTATAAGTTCCTAAGTAATTAATCTATGCTCGTTATTTTGACTATAAGGGATTATTATAAGTTCCTTATCCCGTGAGCTCTCACTATGCACATTTTCCTCGCATGGGATAACACTATCGACTCCCTGTGCTTTAGCTTCAATCAAATTCCCTTATCTCATGCAACCTTCTACTACCTCAATTATCCCCATGGGATAAGGTTTCAATGTGTTTGTATTGCAATCTTATCCTGCACGACCAAATTGTTCATTGAAGAGTGGCGAGGGATAAGCTTAAGTGATTACTTGATCCTTCATTACTCCTTGTCCCACATGTTCCCTTTTTGCTACCATGAAGATGTCGTGGGATAAGGATATCCTTGTATCTTTAGACCCCATCTTATCCCACGGTGCTTTTTTATTGCTTCAAATGTGTCACAGGATAAGCCTCCCCTTTGTGTAGTGTTCTCGCCTTATCCTGGGTGACCCTTTGGATGGTCACCTTGCCTCATGGGATAACAAATGGTCTTACCACCAATCAGTAAGGACTAACCCTAAAGATTGGCCTACCAATGAGATGAAACCCATAAGCCAGTGAAGCCTAAGTGAGTTGACTGGTTGGATCTTTCAACTCAAAAATAGAACATTTTGGAGCCCGAAAAGACTCCCTCATGTGCTTCAAAATACTTAGCCACCTATAGCTGCCTCACCGGTCAATAACACATTGCACAAATGAATTAGGGTGGTTAATAACACCACGTGTTATTGACATGAGATGTTGATGTAATAACATGATATGTTATTGACATGAGATGTTGATGTTAGGAACATGGTCAATAACATATCATGTTATTTACACTTCATGTGATCCTCATGTTATACGACACATTACTGCCTGCCACAATATGATAACCTACGTGTTATCTTGCAAAGGGGATTTTGAGTGCAAAACTTCAAAATTTTGAGCCTGGGACTTCAAAATTGTCAAAAATTTTGAAGTCCCAATAGACAGTTTTGCATGTAGGGTTGCACAAGTCCTAAGTTAAATCGAACTCTACTTTTGACTTATTCATAGTTAGTTGTAACTTTTCCTAGTTTTACTCATAACCTCTCCTCTCTATATATGAGGGAGCTCTTTGTAATTTTTGTCTTTTATCTAGATGCAACTAGGCTTTGTTGAACTGAAGAGAAAAGTGAAACTTTGAGTTCATTTGTGATTTTTGCTAATTCAATCAATAAAAAAAGCATCTTTGGCACTCAAGCTTTGTGTTGAGTTCATTGTGTTCTATGGTGAGAGTGTTCTTATGTCATTCTTGTTATGGTAATTGCATTGATTGAGTAAAAGCAGTTTATAGGGATGTTGTGAAAGAGTAGAATAAATTTGGTTGTGTAGACTTTGTGCTACACTTTGAAATTGATAGAGTAGAACTTGTTGGAGGATATCATCATAAATACTTTAAGCTTTATGTTGTTACTTTGTAGTAGGTATATCTTGTAATTTTATATAAAAAATAGCATTATAAAGACTTTGAGCTTTAATTTGACATTTGAAAGAAAGTTATTGGGGTAACAAAAGTTATTATGAAAAGGTTGATAAGATAATAGTGAGTTGATTAATTTGAGCTTCACCATTATTTTCTTGTCCTGGGAAGCAGCATAAGACTTTGTTCTTACATAGAAACTTTGTTTCTTACTTGTAAATCTCATATATATTCTCTTAAGTTGTTTCTTAGGAATTTTAAATTTGTTTAAATCATTATTGCTCTAAATTGTAATATCCTTTTTGAAAAGAGAGGAAAGGATAAACATCTATTCTAAAAGAAGAGAATGAGATGATGTAACACCCAAGTTTAGAATCGACTTAGTAATTAGAATTTTATTTCAATAAAGTTAGAGTAATAAGAAAAGGGGGAGCCTTCCCTTATAATTAGGAGAGAATTTTATCTCACACACTATGTCTAAAACCACAATTTTGTGAATTTCCCCAATTTACAAAAAAATTAACCAATAGTTTTTGGCGACTTTGTTGGGGAGAAAGCACAACCAAGTACCTCAAGTGTTGACTGTATCACACTAGTGTTCATATTATTGGTATAATAATTCAATTTTAACTCTTGTATTTGTTTTTTAAACTTCTAATCTAGCCAATCCAAGTATTACTCGTGGTAAACAAAATCAAGGTATTGTTGATCCTGTTTTCAAGTTGTTGCAGAAAAATAATTTTGATTATTTTCCTTCCAAAGCACTATCTCCTCTACAACATACAATATGTTTTCCTCCTACAAGGGAGAGATCACCTATTCCCAGCAAAGAATCCCATGCTCCAAGACCCTTGGTGTTATCACAAGCTTAGAGGTTTTTTATTCCACCTTTTCAACCAACGATCATGGCTATCAGAGGTGGTAAAGCCACTTAAGGTCCATGGGGACAAAATTTTGTCCCTCTGAATTTGCCTCTTCCATTCCATTCACTTCCACAAGGTTCCAGGAAGAATATTCCTAAGTTTTATGGAGATGTAAAACAACATCTAGATGAGCATATTGTCACTTTTTACATTGAATGTGGTGTTCTAGGAGTTGAACATGAAGATGTTTTAGTAAGATTGTTCATTGAGACAATACGAGGAGCTACTGTCTATTGGTTCTATCTTTTGGCTTCACAAAGTATCACCAATTGGGACACACTTAAAACTTATTTTGAAGAAAGGTTCAAGTCGTCTGAAGATGTGCATGCTCTATTGGCTCAAATTACACAAATGAAGAAGGAACCTAATGAGCCTATGCGGGATTTCATCATGAATTTGTAGACACCTAAAATTAATATTTAATTAATTTAAGCCTATCAACATAATTAATTAACTTAATTATGTTATCCTTATTCTCATTTGTGTTAATTAAATCTAATTTAATTAATACTATCACTATTGTCTAATAATTAATCAAATAAATTAATTATTCCCCTATTCTTCTAATGTTCCCTCCAATAATTATTTCCTCTAAACCCACTCAGTTAATTAATTCTAATTAATTAACCTAGTCATGTGATTCCTACAAATCACTTTTCCTAATCCCACTCAACCTAATTAATCCCTCTTGAATCTCTCATAATCATGCTTATCATTATCCCTCAATTTTTAATTCTCACTCATGTTACATCAACATTGAGTCTCTCAAAGAAATTCAAATTTCTTTGAATCCCTCAATGCATCCTTATTTTGGAATTTTTAATTCCTTATATTTGAAATTCAAATTTCTCCCCCCTTTTTCCCAAGGAATTTTATATTCCTATTTATTTTCCCAAGGCACCCTTGATCCATGCCTTCTATCTAAAATCAATCTCAACCCTTCATGAACAAATCAATCTTGGCCCTCCATTGGCCTTCTTCAATCTATAAATTGGAGCCTATTCTCCTCCCAAATAATCCACTTCTCATGCATTATCATGCTGCCTATTTCTTCTCTCATCATCTTCATTATCCTCTATCAAATCCATGCATCCTTAATCTTTCAATCCAAATCCAATCCAAAAATCCACTTACCTTGTTCAACATTTGGAGGTAATTCCATATCACAATCAAGCAAGCAGCACATCAAGTGGAGCATCAAGGGTGCATCCTCACCATCCACTTCATCAAGCTCAATCCAAAGGAGAAGGTAAAATAGCAAGGTAAAAATGGTCTCTTGATGTTTTGATGTTTTCTTGCTCATTTCATTGTGTTTTTTGATCATTTCATACTTCTAATCCATTTTCCCTCTTCAAAAGTTTAACAATTTGAAGAACCACATTCCTATCATTGCTCAACCAACTGGTGAGAATCTAAAATGTTTCTTTGTTAACTCTCAATTGCCAGAAGTAAGTTTCTTATTGAGAAGGGCACCTGTGAGGGATTTAGCTCATGCACAAACTCTAGTGATTGAAGTTGGAGATGATCTTATTCTTGTTGATAAGATCAAGAGAGATCCAAACAAGTCAAAGCATTCTCCTACACTGCCTAAATCGACTTCTTCTAGTACTATTGATCCTATGGTACAAAGGCTAGTAAATGAGATTCTTTCTCTCAAGAAGAAAATTTATCAAAATTCATTATCTAATCCATGTAAGGGTATCCCAAGGAGAACATATCCAAACAATTCCAGCAATTATTCAGCTAAGAATCATAATAATCTTCTGCCTCCACCAAAGAGGCTTGCTCTTGAAGCCCCACCTACCAACACAATAGTTGGTGTTTTTGAGGTTGATCAAGGAGACCTTTTTTATTCCAGAAGATGATTTTGCACCTCTATTTCAGGAGCAAGGAGATATTGCAATTGTTGACTCTACAATCAATTACATGTCTTATGAAGAACCCATGAGACAAGAGAAGGAAGTTGATGTTCATGCCAATGTGGTTATCACCCATTCACATAATCAGCCTAATCATTCAAAAGATGATGAGGCACAAAAGAAATATACTCCTTAATTACCAATCACTATTTCTAAGAGAGGGACTCCTATTCTAGTTTTTCCTAAGACCACAATGGGAGATAATCAAGTAAGTATATTTGCTCAAGCTACTTCTTCTAATGTGGAAAAAACCAATACCCTAAATCCTAAGTCTCGGGCTGAAATTTTTATGTCTTCTATGACAGGTTCATATCAAGAATTTGATATTATTGACCATGCCAAGAAGACTAAGATCCAAATGTCTTAGGTAGAATACCTACAATCCAACCTAGACCAGTTTGATAGGTTGGCTATATTTGTTAAAGGATACTCATCCTATTTCAAATTCTTCACAGAGCATAAATTCTTTCTCACCTGAGCCTAGTAACCTTCCAAATAACTTAGTTACTATTCCTTCATCCATCCCAAGAAAAGAAGAGCCTTTCTATATTTCCTAGCTGATAAATGATTTTAGGCTAAGTAATTGTGTTATTGATTCTAGGGCATCAGATAGTGTTAGGCCAACTATGATGACTAATGCTTTAGGATTAAATTTGACCAAAACCTTTGGTAATTATTATTCTATGGAGAATAAACAAGTTCCCCTTGTTGGGAAAATCAAAGATGCACAATTTGTATTTTCATCTTTTCTAGATAAAAGGATCAAGATGTCATTCTTGGTTGCAAATATTCATGCCTCTTATGGGATGTTGTTAGGATGTAATTTCTGCAAAGATGTAGGAGGCGAGCTTCACATTGATATGTCTCAAGCTAAGATTCATGTTAAAGGAATCATGCAGAAACTTCTTCCTAAAAAAGAGACTAAGTAAATAGTGATAAAAATTGATGATCCTCATGCTCAAATATTGTTTGAGTCTATTGGAATGAGAAAATACTACTTATATGTTGATGAGGTCTCTGAATTTTCTCGAGACTGGTCTGAAGTTTTTGATGTATCTGAAGGCTCTAAATTTTTCAGAGAATTCAGATAGTAAAAAGTTGGTTGATGTTGATGAAGAAATTATGTCATTAGGAAAGGATGATAGTGGAGGTCCTATTTCTTAATCTAATGAATCCTTTGAAATGATTGATCTAGAAGATCAAGGTTCTACCATTGACCAAATTCAAAGTTCCTTGGATAGTGAAAATGAAGGTGGTAACAATGAGATTTGGATGCTTGAGTTTGATGGTAGTTGTGCTTTTGTTGGATCTAAAGTAGGCATTGTTCTTATTTCTCCTCAAGGATAGTTTTTTCCTTACTCTTTTAAGTTGTAGTTTTCAAATAATAACAACACAGGTGGATATTAATCTTTATTTTTGGGAATTAAGGTTACAGACAACAAGGGTATAAATAATCTACATGAATAAGGTGATGTTGAGTTACTGGTATGCTAGGTAAGAAAGATATATTAGACAAGGAATGACAAGCTCAGACATTACTGGAATTTGGTATGGGATAACATCGAAGCTTTTTACACTTTCAATATCCTGGTAGTTCTTAGGGAATTCAATGACAGGGTTGGTTCTCTTACAACATCTACCACTCTCTTGATTCCTCATAAGGATTTCAACCAAGATAAGTATACCATTGAGTTAGTCTCAAGGACAAGTGTTCTTGACAACTAGGATCATTGGAAGATTTGTAATGATGACAAGCACATTATTAACTATCTTGAAGTTAAAGATGACTTTAATAATTTGTTCTTTGAAGGTAACAATTGTTTGATTCAACATCTGATCAAAATTATGAGCATGATGAGGAATTTTTGTAGCTGAAAGGAAATAAAATCCCTAAAGGTTTTGTTTCACTTGAGAAATTGTTTGATAAACATGATCATTATATCAAAAGTTGGTAACAAGTGGATCTTGAATCTTCCATGGGATATTAGAGATACAATGTAGGATTAGATGATGATCTGATGTTCGTAAATGTTGGTAACAGTTGCACTCCAGTAGAAAGAGATCGGTTCATTCAATTGTTACATCATTACATTGATGTAATTACATATTCTTATGATGATCTCATGTCTTTCCAACCAAAGGAGTTGCAACATGATGTTCCCCTCAAAATTGGTGTAGTGCCTTTCCAACAGAAGTAGTGGCAGTTCAATCCAAAGATTTCAAGTACCATTCTTTCTTAAATTCAAAAATGTTGAATGCACAAATTATGTCTATTGATTCTACTAGCTGCATTAATGAAGTGAAAGCTTTGGATACTAAAGTTGAAGAGAAAGATGAATGGCTTATTGACAATGGTTTCTCTCATCATATGATAGGTGATAAGAGTAAGTTTTTAAGTATGGAAAAGTATGATGGTGGTGTAGTAAGGTTTGGAGATGAAAAATCTGGTATAATATGTGGTAGAGGTTCTATTTCTCTTGATGGTAAGTATAATATTGATGATGTTTTATATGTTGAAGGTTTAAAGCATGATCTTTTGAGTGTTGGGAAGATGGTTGATAAGGGATATGACTTGCAATTCAAGAATGAAAAATCTAAGATCTTAAGTAGTTCTGGAATTGAGATTGCATTTGGTACACAAACTAAAGGTAATATCTTTCACTTAAATGTTTGTGGTAAAAGTTTCTTGATTTCTTAGGTTGATGAAAGTTGGTTATGGCATAGAAGGATGTGTCATGTGAATTGTGATTGCATAGTTAACATAATTTTTACTCAAGCAGTAAGAGATCTACCTAAGTCGGTAAAACCTACTAATGTGGTATGTAAGGAATGTCAATTAGTGAAGCATACAAGAGTTACTTTAAAAAGCAAGCAATACACTTCTAATAGATTGTTTGATCTTGTGCATATTAATTTGTGTGGTCTTTTAGAGTGAGAATCTTGCAGGGTGACATGCATTTCATGTTGCTAATTGATGACTATTTAAGGATGATGTGGGTTACTTTCTTAAGGGAGAAATCTGAAGTGTTGGAGAAGTTCAAGATTTTCAAAGCTATGGTTGAGACCGAGACTGAACTGAAGCTAAAGTGTTTGAGATTTGACAAAGGTAGTGAATTTATTTCTAATGAGTTTAATGCATTTTGTGAAGAACATGGGGTGAAGAAATAGTTATCTACTCTGCGGACCCCTTAGCAGAATGGTGTTATGGAGAGGAAGAACATGACAATTCAAGAAGCTTCTAGAACCATGATGATTGAAGGAAATGTTCTACATATCTATTAGAGAGAATTTGTGAGTACTGTTATATATACCCTCAACTGAGTGCATATTAAAGGTGATACCTGTAAGACTCCTTATGAGTTATGGTTTGGCCATGTTCCTATAGTTAGATATTTTAGAATTTTTGGTAGTAAATGCTATATCAAAAGAGATGAAGATATAGGGAATTTTGATGCTAGATGCGATGAAGGAATATTTCTTGGTTATACTACTAAGAGAAAGGCCTACCAGTGTATGATGCAGAGGCCTACCCAAACTCCTAGTGACAAGACCAAACAAGGTTAGGATAGTGACCCCCTAACTACACACAAGGGTCCTACAAGGAAGGACTCTACACCTTGGATGAAACTACACACACATTCACTATGCTTAGGCCTACTGAAGATGAGTAAAAGACCTCAACTCCTCAAACATGCTTTACCGATGACCTTTACTCCTTGGGATTTTGAATTTTTCCAACACATGTTGTCTAAATACTCTTTGAAACACTAGCTTTGGTTTAGAGCATCAATTCCTTATACCTCTTTTGTAAACATGCCCCCCTCAGCGTATAGCCCTATTTGACGATAGAATGGACCTTAACTCAAAAATGTTCCACACACCCATACAAAAAATTTAGCATTTCAGACACCCTTTTGGAATTTGTATTGATCCCCAAAATGGTTTGGCCAAATTTGTAGATTCAAGGTTTGTTCCCTTCAGAGGCTAAGAGACCTAATAGGGGAAATTAGCCCTATTTTCCAAAGCAACTACCTTTGTTGGTACACCAAATGACAAATAAAATTAATGGGTATGTGGGGGATAGTTAGAAACCTCTAATTATTGGGTTACACACCTGAAATCCATCGCTATGACAACTTATGATGACTGTCCTAAAACTTGTCCTAGGTAGTCACATAGAGATGCCTACATAATCTTGCTCCTTTCTCCTCACAACTAAGTTTCCCATGTATAAAACCATGAGAAAACTAAATTACAGTGGCTTAGCCTACATCCCTCCAAAGGAAGATTCTTGTAATGGACTGGAGTGCAAGATAAGGCCATTTTTATTCAAAACCCTCTCCAAACCCTTAATTTTTGGGTTACAGTCAGAAGAATGAAGAGTTATATCTACTCCAAAACACTAAAGACCTCATGCCTCTGAAAAAAGAAATATATTTCACCTCCCTTTCTACTCCATGGATGGTGGGATCCATATCAATCTATACATGCACGTAGAGCTCTGACAAACACAAATCTTTTGGGAAAACTATAGAATTTTGTGTATTATTGATTCTCAAACTCCAATTCCAACATCAACAACCTTGGGAATTGATCACACAAGGATTATTCAACTCTCCAATTTTTTCCCATGGAATTTGGATTAGGTTGGAGTCATAGAAAGGCTTCCCCTAACTGATTTACAAAAAGTTGCACTTTTGCACTCAAAAGTTGCATTTTACAAAAGTTGCATTTTTGCAATTCTGCACAAAAAGTTGTCATACTCTCTAAGGTTGGGATCCACATACATGGACCAACCAAACACACATAAAACATGTCTAAAACCTATCAAACATAAATCTAGACCATTTATTACCCCTTTTTACCACATTGTCCCAATTGGCTTTTCAAATTGCCTAATTGGTGACATGGGCTTACATGGTGGGGTTCATTGCATACATGAAACACAAGACACACTAAGACACCCTAATTATCCTATCCTTTACCCTTAGGGTCATTAATATCTTTTTTATGAGGTTCTTCTACACCATACTCCCCGAGAGAAGAGATCTCAAGCCCACTTGAGATCAGAGTTTGTAAATCTGCACCATGATTGAATATTTGCTCACTTGTCATCCAAACCACCTCAGAATCTATTTTGTCCTACCAAGCCACCAAGTACTCAATGCAGTCCTTTCTCCTTGTCTTCTTTGTGACTCTAGTGTCTAACACTTTTCTCAACCTGGGTGATTCTTGCCTTGGAATGTCATTGTCTGGTGTAACTTGCATTGGTTCATGTTCTTCATGTCCATCACCTTTGAAAAGTGTAAGATCACATACATTAAAAATGGGTGATAATCCAAGATCAGGAGGAAGTTGGATCTCATAGGCATTTTGTCCACACTTCTTCAATATCTGACATGGTCCAATCTTCCTCTGCATGAGTTTGGTGTATTTGTCTTTTGGGAGTCTCTCCTTCAATTGTACCCATACCAAATCCCCAACATTAAACTATACATCTCTCTTCTTCTTATCAGCATGATCCTTATACTTCACTGTAGATTGTTGGAGATGAGACTTGACTTGGTCATGCACCTCTTTTATGGCTGATTCAAAAGCTTCACCATCTGCACTAATGGCTTCTTCTTTGGGTAAATCTCTTAACTCCAACACTCCCCTTGGGTGGATGCCATAAACAATCTAGAAAGGAGATTTACCAGTACTCCTATTTATGGTTTCATTGTAAGAGAACTCTTCCCATGACAAAATACTATCCCACTTCTCTCCATGTTGCCTTGTCAAACACCTTAATAGGTTTCCCAATGACCTATTGAGAACTTCAATTTGCCCATCCGTTTGAGGATGGTAGGCTGATGAGAAAGCTAGGTTAGTCCCCAACTTCTTCCAAAGAGTCCTCCAAAAGTGACCTATGAACTTCACATCTCTGTTTAAAATAATGTTCAGGGGCAATCCATGTATCTAGACTATCTCTTTGAAGAATAGGTCCGCAACATATGATGCATCACAGGAAGTCTTACATGGCAAGAAATGAGCCATTTTACTAAACATGTCCACCACTGCATTTGTAGACTTCCCTTTGTCTTTCTGACATATGACACATGTTTCCACAAACTTTCTCACATCTACCTGCAATTTAGGCCAAAAATAATGTCTCTTCACAAGGTCTAGGGTCTTCTCAAGACCGAAATGACCTGCCATGGCTCCACAATGTTTCTTCCTAATAATATTCAATCTCGTGGAACATTTGGGAATACACAATTGCACTCCCTTGAACAACAATCTATCTTGTATCACAAACTCAGAAAAATCAATATGATACCGGTCACTCAAAGTTTCACATACCTTGTATATTTCTCCAAAATTTTCATCAGCAACATACATACTCTTAAAGGAATAAATACCAACACTCTCCATCTTGATTTGGTTTATAGTCAAGACTCTTATGCTCAAAGCATCAACAACTTTGTTCTTGACTCCCTTCTTGTGTTTGAGGTTAAATGTGAAGGTTTGCAGGGTCTCTACCCACTTCATATGTCGGTGAATAAGCTTCTCTTGACTATTTATGAAACTGAGTGTTTGATTATCAGTAAACACTATGAACTCCTTAGGCAATAAATAGTGCCTTCATTTCTTCAAGGGTTGTACTAGAGAATACATCTCTAAGTCATAAGATGAGTATCTTTTCTTAGCATCATTTAGCTTTTCATTGAAAAAAGCAATAGGCCTTCCTTCTTGACTGAGTACTGCTCCAATTGCCATGTGACTTGCATCACATTCCACCTGAAATATATTGTTTAAGTCTAATAAGGCAAGGATTGGTTTTTTTGCAACCTTCTTCTTCAATGTCTCAAATTAATCATCTGCCTCTCTGGTCCAACTGAACCTACACTTTTGTCCTCCCTTTATGGTCTCAAGCATGGGTGCACAAACATGACTAAATCCTCTTATGAAATTCCTATAGAAAATTGCTAAACCATGGAAGCTTCGGACATCATTCATAGTTCTATGTGTAGGCCAAGACAATATAGCACTTACCTTCTCTTGGTCCATTTTCAACTCAGCTTGTGAGATTACAAAACCCAAGTAGATGATCTCCTCCTGCATGAACAAACACTTATCCAAATTGATCATTAGTTTCTCTTCATGTAACGTCTTGAGAACCATATCTATGTTTTTGAGGTGCTCTTTGCTTGTGTGACTAAAGATCAAGATATCATCTAGGTATACTATGACAAATTTTCCTATGAATTCCACCAAGACTTCATTTATTAACCTCATAAAGGTACTAGGGGCATTGAACAACCCAAATGGCATGACTTTCAATTCATACAACCCTTCATTAGTTTTAAAAGATGTTTTCCATTCATCCCTTGGCCTTATTCTAATTTGATGGTATCCACTTTTTAGATCCATTTTTGTAAAATACTTGGCACTCCCTAAGCATTCAAGTAAATCCTCTATTCTAGGGATTGGGAACCTATACCTTATGGTTATCTTGTTGATGGCTCTTGAGTTTGTACAAAGCCTCCAAGTGCTTTCTTTCTTTAGTGCAAGGACTGTTGGTACTACACATGGGCTTAGACTTTTGAAAATCAGTTCTGATTCAAGCAACTCTTCAATCTGCATTGCCATTTCTGCATTTTGGTCTGGGGTGAGCTTGTAGGTTGCTTTGTTTGGCAATGTAGATCCAGGGATCAGATCTATGCAATGATTGATATCCCTTACCAGTGGTAGAGACCTTTCATTCCATCTGAGATGATGCCTTGATGCTTATCAAGCAACTGTCTAAGTGTTGGGTCTATGTGCTTTGGTCCTCCTTCTTTCTCTTTTGCAAACGATTCCTTCCTTGTTACCTTGGGACTAAACATGAGGGCATAGAAAACTACACCTTTCTCTAAAATCTCCTTCATGAATTGTTTAGCTTCTACTATCAGTACTCTTGTATCCTTCCCTTTTGATTCCATCTCTTACTCTATTAGAGGTAAGAGTTCTATCACCTTCCCATCTTTGGTGATTGAGTAGGTTTTCCTCAACCCATCATGATGAGCTTTCAAGTCATACTGCCATGGTCTCCCAAACAAGAGATGGCATGCATCCATTTTGGCTATGTAAAATAGAAATCTATCCTTGTAAGATCCAATCTAAAACTCTACCCAAGCCTTCTCTTCCACCACTTCTTGTTGACCTTGGGTGAGCCATGAGACCTTATAGGGGTAAGGGTGAGACAACTTCCTAAGTTTAAGCTTTTATACCATTTCAAGTGATACAAAATTTTCAGTGGATCCGAAGTCTATCAGAACCTTGCATACCTTTCCTCCTGCCTTTCAAGTGGTTTTGAAAAGAGATTTCCTTTGTGTAGGCTCCTTATCAGGTACCTTCATGGTGGTTACTACTCTCCTCATCATCAGAGCCTCTCCTCTTTTAGGATAGTCATAGCTATCAGGAGTATTAACACTTTGATAAGTGTTTGCACTTGCCACACTTTGACAATCAGATTTCCTATACCAAATTGCTTCTCCTTTCTCCCATGGAGCTAGAAGCCTTCTACGGACATCTATTGGCCATGTGCCCTTCTTGGTTGCAATTGTAACATCTAGGAGGTCCTCTACCTTGGGATCTTCCTCTAGAGGGTAGTCTCCTACCCCTAAAGCTTCCTCTTGGATTGTAGCCCCCCCCTTGGTTGTAACTTCTCTCTCCTCTATTGCCTTCTAGGTTAGAGTCACCCTCGTAACCAAAACCATTTCCTCTGCCTCTGAAAGGGCCTCTTCCTCCTCTCTGCTATCTCCACCTCTGTCATTTTTCTTCTACCTTCTCTTCAACTTCTCCTCCACCTTGAGTGCCAATTGAAAGCACTTTTGGATTGTCTCCGAGGTGTGGAGATTCAAGTCTTCTTGGATTGTAAATCTCAACCCATTGAGATACCTTGCTACCTTCTCATCTTCACTCTCTTTCACCTAAGTCCTCAAACACAACTTCATGAACTCCTTGGTATAGGAACTCACGTCCATCTCCTTTTGTTTCAAATTATGTCTCCTCCTATGCAATTGGATATTGTAATCCATTGGGACATAGGCTTCTTTCACAAAATCCAACATCTTCTTCAATGTGGCTACTATTCTCTTTCCCTCTTTCACCCTCTCATCTTGGATGAAAGTCCACCAAGTTAGTGTAGCCCCTTTCATTTTGGATTGGGCCATCTTCACTCTCTGGTGGTCTAGTATGTCTTCACTTTCAAAAAAATTGTCCAAGGAGTCTATCCACTCCATCACGGTGTCAGGCTCCATCTTGTTGCAAATACTGGAACCTCCATCTTCACATCCATTGTTCTTCTCTCCATGGACTTGAGGACACTCATCAGGGATCTCTGATTTGTAGGTACCTCTAGCTCTTCCTGCATAGGGATCTCCTCTTCATCCCCTTCTTCTCCAAAGTCTCTCTCTCCCCTCTCCACTCTATCCTTCAACTAGTCCATCTCATTTCTCAAGGCCTGATTCTCAACCCGGACTTCTCTCCTCTCTGCCATATGTTTCTTCACCAAGACATTCAATTCTACATTGGTCATTCTTGACGGTGCCTCATGGGATCCTTCTTCTTCAGACATCTTTTCTTGTCATTCTCTTCCAAAGGACACTCCTTCGCTTTGATACCACTTGATGCGGAGGCCTACCCAAACTCCTAGTGACAAGCCCAAACAAGGTTAGGCTTGTGATCCCCTAACTACACACAAGGGTCCTGCAAGGAAGGACTCTACACCTTGGCTGAAACTACACACACATTCACTATGGTTAGGCCTACTTAAGATGAGTAAAAGACCTCAACTCCTCAAATATGCTTTACTGATGACCTCTACTCCTTGGGATTTTGAATTTGGCCAACACATGTCTTCTAAAGACTCTTTCAAACACTGGCTTTGGTTTAGAGCATCAATTCCTTATACCTCCTTTGTAAACCTGCCCCCCTCGGCTTGTAGCCCTATTTGACAATAGAATGGACCTTAACTCAAAAATGTTCCACACACCCATACAAACAATTTAGCATTTTAGACACCCTTTTGGAATTTATCCCCAAAATGGTTTGGCTAGATCTATAGATTCAAGGTTTGTTCCCTTCAGAGGCTAAGAGACCTAATAGGGGAAATTAGCCCTATTTTCCAAAGAAACTACCTTTACCGCTACACCAAATGACAAATCAGCTTAATAGGAATGTGGGGGATAGTTAGAGACCTCTAATTCCAAGGTTGCATGCCTAGAATCCACCGCTATGACAACTTATGATGACTGTCCTAAAACTTGTCCTACGTAGTCACATAGAGATGCCACCTAATCTTGATTATTTCTCCTCACAACTAAGCTTCCCTTGTAGAAAACCATGAGAAAACTAAATTATAGTGGATTATCTTGCATCCCTCCAAAGTAAGAGTCTTGTAATGGACTGGAGTGCAAGATAAGGCCATTTTTATTCAAAACCCTCTCCAAACCCTCAATTTCTGGGTTACAGTAAGAAGAATGGAGAGTTCTCTCTACTCCGGAACACTTAATACATTAGGCCTCCACCAAAAGAAAGCTATTTCACCTCCCTATCTACTCCATGGATTATGGGATCTAGATCAATCCGTACAGAGCTCCGGTAAACACACAATTTCTAAGAAAACTATAGAATTTTGTGTATTATTGATTCTCAAACTCCAATTCCAACATCAAAAACCTTGGGAATTGAGCCCACAAGGATTATACAAATCTCCAATGGTTTCCCACAAAATTTGGAGTAGGTTGGAGCTGTTGAAAGGCTTCCCCCAATCGATTTACAAAAAGTTGCACTTTTGCACTCAAAAGTTGCATTTTTGCAATTTTGCACAAAAAGTTGTCATACTCTCTAAGGTTGGGATCCACATACATGGACCAACCAAACACACATAAAACATGTCTAAAACCTATCAAACACAAATATAGACCATCTATTACCCGTTTTTACCACATTGTCCCAATTGGCTTCTCAAATTACCTAATTGGTGTCATGGGCTTACATGGTGGAGTTTATTGCATACATGAAACACAAGACACACTAAGACACCCTAATGATCCTAGCCTTCATCCTTAGGGTCATGATTATCTTGTTGATGAGGTGCTCCTGCACCAGTGTAGTTTGAGAAAAATAGGTTAGAGTGATAATGTGAAGGTTGATAAAGGAAATGAGAGACATATCAGATCTTGCGGATATGATTTAGATGATCAGGATGTGAGTACAAACAAAGGAAAGAAAATGCAGATCCAAAATCAAATTTAGATTATTTTGGAAAAGCCTATGAATGAAGGAGAAGATGCAAGTGCTAGTGCAGAAGAAAGAGTTCAAGAATTTGGAAATCAAGAAAATCATAAGACTTATAGGTATGTAAGGTTGAATCATTCAGATAATCAGATTATAGGGGATAAGAATAAAGGTGTGATGACTAGAAGAAGAACTGTTGAAGAGCATTGCTTGATTTCTAAGATTGAACCTGAAGATTTTGATGAAGCATGTAAAGATGAAAATTGGGTAAAAGCAATGGAAGAATAGTTGAATCAAATTGAAAAGAATAATATGTAGTGGACCTACTTGACTTGACTTTTATTTCATGCATGATAGACTTATCTAGATTATTTATGGTGTTTTGGATTATGATTATATTTGTGTTTCAACTACTCATTATGATGCTAGACATTATAAGCACATATGTTATTTTGATGATTTATATGTGTCGTTCTCTGTGAAGTGTACCTATACCTACAACCACAATGCACTCAATAAATCATTACAAGCAATGGTTAGTAAATTGAAATAATGAAAGACAAAACCATAGCTAATCGACTTATTGCCTCCTAGTAAATGCGAGTATGAAAAATGCTCTCAGATCTTAGTATGCAAATTCTAGTGACTTGACTACACTTAGATGGAGGATTTGAATGATGCAAATGTATGATCTGGCAAGAATAGCATGATTAAGCTACATGAATGATTGATCTAGCATGATTAAGCTGAGATTGAAGCTAAAATTGAGCATGATAACATTGCTAAAATTGATAAACTATAAGCTAGATGCCTATAATAACAATGCATGAATGCAAAATGAGATGGGATGCAAAAATGATATGAAATTGAGACATGAAATTGAATTGGGACATGAAATTGGGACCATTATTGCTCCAAAATGAGGTCTATTTATAGGATTTTCCAAGGCTAGGGGTGATGTGGCAAGAATCGATGGTCAAGATTGATCTGTAGATATCAATGGTTAAATTGGAGGAGGATGGAAAAGGGGGTTGGATTAAAGGGAGCATTTGTCATCTCTATGGTGACAAGTGTCAAGAGGCTTCTATAAGGAGTTAGATGAAAGGGAACACTTAGTGACAAGTGTCACAAGGTTCTAGAAGATGTTGGATGAAAGGGGACATGTGGGTAGGTAGAATGGGTTAGGTTTAGGAGTGGTAGAAGTTAGGAGAATTTGAATTTAAAAATTCAAATAATAGGTAAACGACAATTAATCTCAACAACTCATAATTTGATTTGTTTTAATTAATTAGGGGATTAGAAGAAATGATTTTGATGGGGGGAATTAATTAATTTGAATTAATTAATTAAAGGGGTGAAATGAACCTATTTAATAAATCCTTAGATTTATTAATAAGTAGATGAATGAGGTAAATTTAATCAAATTGCTTAGTGAATTCAATTAAATTGGGGAGGGTAGATTAATTAAATAATTTCTTATTCAATTAATTATCTCCAGACCATTTTTAGGTGTATACATTTTGCCCCTCTTTGAACCGAGGTGTGATGACGTGTTGATTCAAAGAATAATCTCATTTTGATGATGGTATTGATTTGATAGGATGCCCCAGCTCTTGATTGCTAAATTCTGGTATGATGATGCCCCCTCAGGAGATCAATTGAGATAATTGATCTTTAGAGTTTTTGCAAGATTGATATCCTAATAGATTTGATTTGATTTCTGCAACTGTGGTTGATGAAAATTCGAGTTCTTTGTTTAGCTTGATTGCTTAGATTGATAAGATTGAAAAATCTTGATTGATTATATTCAGTCTGGTTTCAGGAAGGATTCATCCTGTATAAGACAACGATGATCAAAGTGTCTGGTTTCAAGAAGGATTCATCCTGTATGAGACATGATCAGAACGTCTAGTTTCAAGAAGGATACATCCTATATAAGACATGAATCAGAATCAAATCATCTAGTTTTAGGAAGGATTCATCCTATATAAGACATGATAGAATTGATTAGGTTTGATTGATTGATTTGATTTGATAAGGTTGATTAGATAAAGAATTGACAGTTTGTTGATATCAAGTTGCAGAAATATTTGGATATTCTGATTGTTGATTCTATTGAGGGAGATAGCGTAAGATTTTTGCTGGGTTGATAATTGTTAAAGCACAAATTTGCACCCTACTAAACTATAAGTTTAGCAATCTGGCCTAACATGGGATTCACTTCTGCATGTGGGCAATGCATAACCTGAAATGAAACCTCCGGTTCCTAGGCCGGTTCCTATTGGATAATCACCTGATACTCTCTAATAGTGAACTAACTTTGCAGGGTAAAGGATAAGAATTGCAGAAATGAAACTAAAAACTGAACTAAACTTAACTAGAACCTAGTGATACACCAAAATGTGAGAGATAAATGATAAAAACCGATCTCAGTCTACAATATTCTACTTTATTTGATAAACACTTTTTTCCTGTTATAAGTTTACATAAGTGTTTCATAATAAGGTCCTGAGATGAACCAATGAGGAAGAGTAATTCTTCACTCAAAAGTTTTGAACTCTTAAACACATACTATGACCTGCAAACATACATACATTCCTATATTAAGGTACTATCTGAGACAAGTAAACAAGGAGCAATATAACTCATAAATTTAACTTCATCAATCATGCTTGTGCACAAAAAAAAAAAAATGGATGGAAAACAAGGCTTGATTCCATAGAATACAGCTCCAAAAGATGCTGTCACATATATAAAATCTTTAAATCTGAGTTACAGAATCCATGCAAAAGAAATGCTAAGGACAAGAAACTGTCTCTGAAAACACTGTTCTTGCATAAATCTGAACTAACTTAAAATCAAGTGTCCCAAGGCACTAAGCACAAAACCTCTCCAACTGATTGGGTTGGATGCAAGAAAAGGGCCTCAAAAAGAGGAGTCTAGAAGACACCAAAAAGGGCTACAAACATGGAAAAGTCTTCTTCAATCAATAACCAACCCAACAGATCACTAGAAACGACCTTAAAAAGCTCAACCAAGTAATAAAAGCTCCCTAAAATAGTGGAAAAGTCCAACCTCGACCCTTTGCCTATAAGTGCTCCAACCTCCCTAAATTCACTCCATTTGATTTCAAACAACCTCATGTTCCTATAAAAATGTTCTTTTCTCCAAAATTATCTCAACTCCTTTTGAATATTTCCCAAGTGGTTATGAATACTCCTAGATGCTCTCCTTATGTCTCCAAACCGAAAAGACTTCTTCAATGGTAGCCTTATCTCTCCAAAATTAACTCATCCTTCAAGAATTAAGTCAAAAGACTTAATCTCCTTTTAGCACATGGATACACCCTTTTCACTTTAAATAATAATAATACTTAATTACAATTTATAATCATATTGTAATTAAATATTTTTTACAAAATAATACAAGCTTTGGACAAAGAAAGAAAACAAAATATAAAAAAATAAAACATACTTGATAATATCAATGCTTAATGAAAAATTAAAACATTGATATCACCAAATATATTTTATTATTGTTTTCTTTTTTTGTTTTCTATGTTTGCAAAGCCTAACGGACTTGAAGGAAAAAAATAAAAATTACAAAGGGCTTTGTGATAACCCTAAAAGCTTATACTCCTTTCGCAATGACTTAGCCTCTCATTTTGCAAAATGAAAACAACTAGAGAAGCTTTTCGAGGGTTTGAGACCCTAAGGTGCCACCATTGCTGTTTGGATTTCCGTCGCTTTGTGAAGTCTTTGATGAGGAATATGTATTTGCTACTGGTGCTGCCACCCAAGGATAAATTTGATTGCAGTTTTCGAACAATCCAGGTCGTGACTGTGCATTAAAAGTTAGACTTTTTCCTGAAGGCATGCTGAAGTTTTCTGAATCTTCTCTTAAATGCAAGTCCCATTTTCTACAGGTATGAAACGACTTCTTCTTGCTTTATTTTCTGTTAATATGCCATTGCTGGAAGTACGAAGAGGGTTTTTACTATGATACATCTGCAAATATTCCTCGACATTTCAAATCTGTGTAAAGCTTTTTTTTTTTTTAACAAACCCATTTTGTGCGTAGCCTACAATCATTGCATTCCATGAGAAGACATCTTTATTAGGAATATTGTCAAACAATTCACGTGCTCTGTCTATTTTCCCACATTTTGCATACACGTCTGCCAGGGCAGTTGCAACTACAACATCTGACAAAATTTCTCTATTTTTTTATACTTTGGTGGATGTCCATACCCTGTTCTAAATTTCCCATTTTGGCATTCTGAGATTACGCTGGCAAATGTGAAACAAGCGTGAAATGCGATCTTCTCTTATCGCTTTACAAGTTGATGTTATTCAGAAAATTTCAATAATATCCCATGCTAAAAAAAACAAAAAAAAAAATTCAAAACTGTTCATGATGGTGCCTAATCCACAAGCAAAGGTGGTGTAGAGGAGTGTTATAGTTCGTGTTCTATGATGTTTCCTCAGCGGTTGGTTTGATAAATAAATACCAGTAACCTCTCAGCAACTTCAATAAATGTAGTGTGGTGTGAGCAAAATGAATCATAAGTGTGGAGGAATGATATCTGTATTACATACCGCACTTAAGCAATCTACTGAAAATGCTCCCAAGCTTACCAACATAGATTGAATAACAGTACACATTTTCCTTGCTCCAATTAGTCATAAAATGCCAATGCTAGCCACCCCTCATCTCAATCTCACAACATTGTGTAGAGAGGGCAATTTTATGTTTGAAACTTCGAAATTTTCCCAAACCTGATGTTTCCTTTTGATATAGATATTGACAAGAGAAACAACCAGCCACAATTTTTGGTGGACAAAACTTCTGTTTGAACATGCATTCCTTACATCTCCTGACTGTGCATTTTAATCTTATGTAGAAATGAAGTTCGAGCATGGGCTCGTGACACTCATTTCATTACCAGTTGATTCTGATTTCATTGAAGTTTTCTATTTGAACATGTGTTAAAATATTTCAAATGCTCTGTTTCTATACCAACCTGTTGCATTGAATCATTTATCTTCACTATGTAGCATTGACCCATTTTTTTTTTTTAAAATACTATAAGGTTTCATATTGGAATAATATGTCCCTTAAAACAATTTATCCATTAATGCTTTCTTTTTATATATATCATGAATAGTAAAGTAAAAGGTTTCATATTGAAAACAAATATGTCCCTTTGATACTTCAGTTGGTTTCTTCATCATTCCATTTTGACATTCTGAGATTAGTTACTCTAAAGGGTATGTCAGGCTCATACCCGAAGGGAGCCTCAGTCAGGGGCACATGCCAATTAGAGTAACTAATTATCTGCACATGAAACAAACACATTAGCATAAACATTTCTTTCTCCTGAAGCAGTGATTTGTGTCTTTATCTTTCCTGCCCTTTCGAAACAGAAATAAGATAGGATATGATAAATGGTATATTGTAGGACAATCTTTCATTGCTTAGATCTGTTGGATCTGACACCTTTTCTCTTTTGTGTAGGAAAGCAGGGTTTGTTCAGAATTTGAAGACCGAGAAAACAGTCATAAGGGAAACGGGACAGCCAATAACCAGTCAAAGCAACCCAAGGCAATGACTGGTTATCCTTACACTCACTATTTAATTCTATCCTTTTTTGTTTTGGATATGTAGGAAAGATAGAAATGCTAAGCTCATGGCTTGTGTGAGGTTTTAAGGAATTCAGTGCATGTATAAATATGCTTCAAATGCATGAACTCAATTTGTAATCTATCATTGTTCAATACAAATGAAAATACCTTTTCTTAAAAAACACTGCAATGTACCTTTTGTAAATGCAATCATTTGATAAAAATGCATCCTTTGGCTAAAATTACATGGGTAATGAAATTTTAGGTAACAATAATATCATGAGAGAGATGTGAGTCATCATTCTAATTGCGTATACACTTGTGATGATACTTTGATGATTCCTGCAATATATTTAGCCTTGGATAAAAGGAGCTTTCAGGATCCCATGCAAGAATGAAATGCAAGCTAAAATGCAATGAAATGCAAATGGAATGCAAAGCTATGACCGGACCAGTCACTGGATTATTTTGCATTTTTGTCATCATTGAGCTTTTGAAATGTGGGAAGTGAGTGCAAACATCGATGGTATAATTAAACCATGATGACCTGAGCATTACTTTCCTGGATTTTGATATAGAAAGTTAACACAAGCATTGAGGTATAATTGAACCGAGATGACCTGAATGTTGTTTGCGTAAAACAGGCAGTATTAATCATTTCAATACGCAAATCGGAAATATCTTCAATGATATTTTGATGATCATGTCCTGAGACAAATTTGTACATATTAATGATTAATTTTCAGACAACAGACAAGAAAAATATCATGTTTCTTCCTTGTTCCTCTAGTCAATGACATCCTGGAGTCACTCAGAAATCATGATAGCGAAAAGCAATATAGAAAATTTGAACAATCATGTTACAATCATTATTCAAAAAGATATTATCCACTGAAAAGTGTGTGATGTGCATTGATTGATTTGGTGATAGCCTGATAGTTGATAGTTTGATCTTGTGTTCAATGTTGGATGTGTCTCAGTTTTCGCTTGATAAGAGTTGTCTAACTGTTTGGTCTACTTGTTTGATTAAGCTCAAAATGATCAAGGTTTTTTTGCCTCCAGCTAGGTGTAGGATTTTGCCCCAAGCCTAGAAACAAAGTCATTATGATATATCCAATGATCCAAACCATGGCAAGAGAGCAGCTGAGATGTCTGTGTATGAAAAAATGCTTATGATGGTCAGCACTGATGGATAATGAATGCAAGTGGAAAGATACATGAATTAATAGATGGATAGCGCCTATTTGTCAAGTTTTCACCATCTTCTTTTATTGCACTTTTTCTGATATTTGATTTTTTTTCTTTCTTTTTCTTCTTTTTCACTTTTTTTTTCATTTTTTTTTATTTTTCACTATTTTTTTATTTTTTTTATTTTTAGACAGAGAACTTTTTCAGGTGCATGCTATTGATAGGTTCCTCGAACTGATCCCCATCCTGTGTTGATAGCTGATATGCTCCTCATCCAAATATTGTTGTGACCACAAATGGACCTAACCAGTTTGGTTCAAATTTTCCTTTCTTTTCTCGATCTGCCTGGTTGCGTGGATTTTATTTTAGCACTAGTTCTCCTACTTGAAAGATTTGGGGTTTGACCTTGTGATTATAGCTCTAGCACATTCTTTGCTAATATACCTTTAGATGATCAAAGGCATTGTGTCTACGTTCATGGATCAGTTCTAACTCTTGTAGTCTAGATACTCTTTGTTCTTCATCTGGGATGAGACCTTTTAGTGATACACGTAGAGAAGGTATCTCTACTTCGATTGGTAATATGGCTTATGATCCATATACAAGAGAGAAAGGTGTGGTACCTATCAGTGTATGGATACTGGTGCGGTAGGCCCATAGAGCAGGGTTTAGTTGAATATGCCAATCTTTCTCGACATCATTCACTATCTTTTTGAGGATTTTCAGTATAGTTTTGTTAGATGCTTCTACCTGCCCATTTCCCTATGGATAATATGGTGTGGAGAATATGTACTGGATTTTGAACTTCTCGCATATCTCTTGTACATCTTGATTTTTGAATGGTTGCCCATTATCAGTGATAATGGTCATTGGTATTCCATAGTGACAGATGATGTAGTTCAAGATAAATGCAACAATTTGTTTTCCTATGATTTTTATGAGAGGTATCGCCTCAATCCATTTTGTAAAATATTCAGTAGCTACAAGAATAAATTTGTGTCCATTAGATGAGGAAGGATTTATCTTTCCTACCAGATCAAGTCCCCATTGATGAAAAGGCCAAGATGTTGCTAAAGCATGTATTTCTTGTGTTGGTGCATGGATCAAGTTCCCATGGATTTGACATTGTTTGCATGTTCTTGTTGTTGGTATTTTGGTATGGTTTTTTCATTGATGTCAACACCTACTAAAAACAAGCACTTTGGAGATCCAACAACATTCACCAACAAGCAAGTAACTATTGCACAGTTACTGGTATATGGTTCACCGACAGGATATAATGTTCACCAGTACCTAGAATGATATGGAAGACACTTGGTAATGTTAAAGACATTGTGTGGACACTTTGTTTTGAATAATTGATCATTGGTATATTCATATTTGCATATTTTCTTTTACCAGCAAATAGGTCCAGGGTTATCTAGGGATTACACCGGCAGGTTTATCTTTTCCAGATCAACATGGCACACTATGGAGATTATTTATTATTGATGTAAATGCATTAAGCCGACATGTTTAATCTATTAATTGCATCAGATATTATATTGTATGTAAAATGTTTATTGTAATATCTTGTAGAGCTGACCTACTAAAATTGGTCTTAGGTTATGGTATAAATGTAAGACCTTATTTGTAAGATCAAGTGTGGAATGCAAAAAAGAATTGAGTGAAGGTATATGCAAGATTAAGCAAAGGTATACATGAAGACATCATTTAAAGGTGAAGCTAGGTTTTTGTATAAGCATATCAGCATTACACTAGTACTGAATCCAACATATGAAGATACTATTTTGTGCAGTACATTCTTATTGGATTTAACCATCCAACTGTAGTCAGTGTGACTCCCATTTTGTGATTGAGCAGTGAGCTCTAGGTTGTTGGCCTTTCTGCATGTGCAGACCCCATTTATGTACACTTACTATCTATAGTAGTATCATCTGATTGTGGGTAAGGTTTTCCATCATGGTTTTTCCCCTTACAAGGTTTCCACATACAAATATTGGTGTTATGTGTTGTGGATGACTTTATGTTTATGTTTCATGCATTAATCTTTACCGGTATAGCAATTTACTGTTAACACTGCCTATCGGCATACTTAACTAGTTTATTGGTATTAAGCATCAAGTTGGTTAATTGGTTTTTGGTTTGAATTTATTTGACAACTGATTCACCCCCCCCCTTCTTAGTTGTCTCCAGGACCTAACAATTGGTATCAGAGCCTAGTCCTCTTTTGCAGAAGTTTAACAACTTGAGGAGATCCAATGTTTACTAATTATTTCAGGAAGGACAGTCCTAAACTTGATGGAACCAACTATGGGATATGGAAGATCAGGATGGAGACACATCTAAATTGCATTGGTAAAGACATCTGGGAAGTTACAAAGAATGGTTATACTGCTACAATAGCTGGTCAGACTGCTCCAACTACCTTCGCTAAAGATGAAGAGAATGATTGCAAAGCAAGAGAAGCACTTCTGAGCACATTATCAAATCAACAAATCATGGGATTATCAGATAGGTCTACTACTAAAGCTATTTGGGATCATTTGGAAACACTAAATGAAGGAGATTCCACAGTCAAGATTGCAAAACTTGAAAGCTTCTGAGTCAGGTATGAACATCTGAAAATGGAAGAAGATGAAAGGATTTCTGCTTTTATGGAAAGAGTAAATGAAATTGTTTTGGGTATTAAATGTTGTGGAGGAACCCTGAGTGAGGATGAAATTGTTTCAAAAATCTTAAGAGGATTACCACCAACATATGAAATGAAGGTTACTGCTATAAATGAGTTAAGAACAATGCCTAATACATCAGTAACTAGGGATACATTGATTGGAAAACTTTCAGCCTTTAAAATTGAGGAATTTGGTCCTGTTGCTACTATAAAAACTGATTTGGCCTTTAAAGAATCGACATCATCTGCTCCATCATTTGACAAATCAGACTGGAGAGCCTTTTATGCAAGAGAACTTGAAGAAACCAAGAAGGAGAATGAAGAGCTTGAAGAACTTGAAGCACTATTTGCAAGAAAAATGCTAAAAGGTCTAGTTGGAAGTAAGTATGAAGGTAAAGCACCCTTTAAATGTTTTAACTACAATAGGATTGGTCATATGGCTTCAAGATGCCCTAATAGACATGCTCGAATAAGAGAAGAAGCTAGAAGAACATACAAGCCTAATCCTGAATATTAGAGATACAAATTTAAGAAGAACAAAGATAAATCCTGTTACATTGCTAATGAAGGTGTGACTGATGATTTTGATGAGGATCCAGTAGACAATGGATGGGTTTTTGTTGCTATAATAGAGGATTAATCAACACCTACTGCTCAACTGATAGAACAAGCCCTAGTAGCTAAAGTTGAAACAAAGGATGAATGGATCATTGACTCAGGATGCTCACATCACATGACTGAAGACAAAGGTAAATTCTTGAACTTTCAAGAATACAATGGAGGTTTAGTAAGATTTGGAGATGACAAAGCCTATTCAATCAAAGGTAAGGGTTCAATATCTCTTGATGGTAAGCATAACACTAAAAATGTCTACTATGTTGAAGGATTAAAGCATAATCTTTTAAGTGTTGGTCAATTAGTTGAGAAAGGATTTCAGTTACAATTTAAAAATGGAAAATGCAAAATCATGAGTAGAACTGGTTTGGAAATTGCAACCAGTAATCAGACTAGAGGTAATATCTTTCATTTGAAAAATAGTGAAAAGGCAAGCTTAATTGCACATATAGATGAAAGTTGGTTATGGCATAAGAGACTATGTCATGTAAAATTTGATTGCATGGTAAAGATCAGTACTTCTAAGGTAGTTAGAGATCTACCTAAAATTGTGAAACCTCATAATACAATTTGTAAGGAATGTCAATTTGGAAAAAAAGCTAGAGCTAGTTTCAAAAGTATTCCAGAAAAATCCAATAATGCTCTTGATTTAATTCACACTGATTTATGTGGTCCAACTAGAACTAAAAGCTTACAAGGTGATAGATATTTCATGCTAATTATTGATGATTATTCTAGAATGTGTTGGGTTACTTTTCTCAGAGAAAAATCAGAAGCACTTGGGAAGTTCAAACTGTTCAAAGCAATGGTTGAGAATGAAACCGGTAAGAAAATCAAATGTTTAAGCTCAGATCAAGGAGGAGAATTCACATCTAAGGACTTTAATACATTTTGTGAAGTAAATGGAATAAGAAGACAATTATTAGCACCTCAGACACCACAATAGAATGGAGTTGTTGAAAGGAAAAATAGAACTATCTTGGATGCAGCAAGAAGTATGTTATCAAAAGCAAATCTACCACATGTGTATTGGAGAGAGGCAATTAGCACTGCTGTCTATACATTCAACAAAGTTCACATCAAAGGTGAAACCGGTAATACCCCTCATGAACTATGGTTTGGTAATACTCCTACTCTTAAGTATTTCAGAATTTTTGGAAGTAAATGTTATATTAGAAGAGATGAGTATATTTGGAAATTTGATCCTAGAAGTGATGAAGGAATATTTCTTGGTTATTCATCAAAGAGAAAGGCATATAGATGTTTTAATAAGAGATTGCAAAAAATTGTTGAGAGTACAAATGTAAATATTGATGAACAATTCAGAGGAACTTCAAGGTATATAGACTCTGAACCAGCAATAGAAATTATGACAAATGAATCTACATTGAATCCACCAGTACAGAATGAAGATCTAGTTACCCCGATATCATCAGAGGATTCCACAGTAATTGAAGAACAACAGCAAACTAAGACACCTCGGTATGTAAGATTGAATCATTCTGAAGATCAAATAATTGGAAACAAATTTAAAGGAGTTATGACAAGAGGAAGATTGGCAAATGAAGAGGTATGTCTTATTTCTCAAATTGAACCATCATCTATCAATGAGGCATGTGAAGATAAATTTTGGATTAAAGCTATGGAAGAAGAATTAGGACAAATTGAGAAAAACAATACTTGGACATTAGTTCCCCGGCCTAAAGATAAAAATGTAATTGGAACCAAATGGGTATTTAGAAACAAACTTAATGAAGATGGTAAAATTGTCAAAAATAAAGCAAGACTAGTGTGTAAGGGATATTCTCACAAAGAAGGAGTTGATTACAATGAAACCTTTGCACCGGTAGCCAGAATTGGGGTAGTCAGATTATTCTTGGCTTTTGCAGCTCATAAGGACTACAAAGTTTATCAAATGAATATTAAATGTGCATTTTTGAATGGAGATCTTGAAGAGGAAGTATATATTGAACCTGATGGATTTTCCTTGACAGATGACAATGATATGGTTTATAGGTTAAGAAAATCTCTATATGGATTAAAAAAAGCCCCAAGAGCTTGGTATGCAAGATTGGATTTAAAGATTGGTTTTACTAAAGGAAATGCAGATAGTAATTTATATTACAAAATAACTAATGATGACATCTTGATTATTGAAGTATTTGTTGATGATATAATATTTGGAGGAGAAGATGGATTATGTAAGGAATTTTCTATTAAAATGCAACAAGAATTTGAAATGTCTATGATTGAAGAAATAAAATTCTTTTTAGGATTGTAGATTTCACAGACTGATAAAGGTATATTTTTGAGTCAATCCAAGTACTTGAAAGAATTACTAAAGAAATTTGGGATGGAGAACTCTAAACTGGTAAGCACACCTATGACTACAAATAACAAATTATCTCAAAGGGATGAATCTACACCTGTTAATCCGACTAGATACAAATCTATGATAGGAGGTTTATTGTATTTGACACAAACTAGACTTGATATTATGAATGCAGTATGTATTGTTTCTAGATTTCAAAGTAATCCTAGGGAAAATCATGAATCAACAGTAAAAAGGATTTTCCGGTACTTACAAGGCACAACAAATCTTGGATTACAGTATCCTAGAGATGAAAATTTTGATCTATGTGCATACACAGATGCAAATTGGGCAGGAGATGTGGATGATAGAAAAAGAACCACTGGAGGAGCATTCTTTCTTGGAAAGAGATTAGTTTCTTGGTTGAGTAAGAAATAGAGTTGTACATCTTTATCAACAGCAGAATCAGAATATGTTGCAGCAACAACTAACTGTACACAGGTACTATGGCTTAAACAAATGTTGAAAGACATAAAGGTAAAATGCAAGGAACCCATTACTATATATTGTGATAACACTGCAGCAATTGATATATCTAAAAATCTGGTATTACATTCTAAAACAAAACATGTTTCTATCAAACTAAATTTTCTAAGGGAAAAAGTTGAAGAAAAAGAGATAAAACTGGTTTATGTGAATACTAAAGAACACCTTGCAGATATTTCAACAAAACCTTTTCCTAAGGAGACTTTTGAATATCTCAGAGATCAGCTTGGAGTCATACCACCACCGGTAGAGACTTAGACAGTTGATGATTGTCATCAACCGGCAGAATTAAAAGACAAATCTTTTATTCCGATCTTTGATGAGGAAGCTACTTCTTAGGGGGAGTAGTTGGTATTTGTATGAACTTGATTTTTGTAACTTTGGCATTTGATGTCAAAGGGGGAGAGATATCTATGGAAAAACACATTATCTTTTAAGGAGAGATTGGTATTGAAAACAAATCTTTGGATAAACACATGTTGCTCCCAGGAGGAGAAATTGAGATTGTTGGTTTTTGGTATTTGGCATTTTTGTTTTGGCACTTTGATGGTTTTTCCATCTTGTGTTGCCATCAATGCCAAAAGGGGAGATTGTTGGTATTTTGGTATGGTTTTGTCTTTGATGTCAACACCTACTGAAAACAAGCACTTTGGAGATCCAACAACTTCACCGACAAGCAAGTAACTATTGCACAGTTACTAGTATATGGTTCACCAGCAGGATATAATGTTCACCGGTACCTGGAATGATATGGAAGAAACTTGGTAATGTTGAAGACATTGTGTGGACACTTTTTTTTGAAGAATTGATCATTGGTATATTCATATTTGCATATTTTCTTTTACTGGCAAATAGGTCCAGGGTTATCTAGGGATTACACTAGCAGATTTATCTTTTCTAGATCAGCATGGCACGCTATGGAGATGATTTATTATTGATGTAAATGCATTAAGCCGACATGTTTAATTTGTTAATTGCATCGGATATTATATTGTATGTAAAATGTTTATTGTAATATCTTGTAGAGCCAACCTACTAAAATTGGTCTTAGGTTATGGTATAAATGTAAGATCTTATTTGTAAGATCAAGTGTGGAATGCGAAAAAGAATTGAGTGAAGGTATATGTGAGATTAAGCAGAGGTATACACGAAGACACCATTTGAAGGTGAAGCTAGGTTTTTGTATAAGCATATCAGCATTACACCAGTACTGAATCCAGCATATGAAGATGCTATTTTGTGTAGTACATTCTTATTGGATTTAACCATCCAACTGTAGTCAGTGTGACTCCCATTTTGTGATTGAGCAGTGAGCTCTAGGCTGTTGGCCTTTCTGCATGTGTAGACCCCATTTATGTACACTTACTATCTGTAGTAGTATCATCTAATTGTGGGTAATGTTTCCCACTGTGGTTTTTCCCCTTACAAGGTTTCCACGTACAAATATTGGTGTTATGTGTTGTGGATGACTTTATGTTTATGTTTCATGCATTAATCTTTACCAGTATAGCAATTTACTGTTAACACTATCTACCAGCATACTTGACTAGTTTACTGGTATTAAGCATCAAGTTGGTTAATTGGTTTTTGGTTTGAATTTATTTGACAACTGATTCACCCCCCCCCCGCCTCTCAGTTGTCTCCAGGACCTAACACTTGCTATCTTAAAAGAATCTCGTTCCATAGTCGGCCAATGGTAGCCCAAGCATAGGAGTTTTTTTGAAAGGGTAAGACCACTTGAATGAGTGCCACAAATGTCATTATGGACTTCATGTAAAGCCTTCTCAGATTCTTCTTGTTCAAGACATCTTAAGAGAGTACCGTCCAGACCTCGTTTATACAGGGTATCCGCGATGAGAGTATAATGGAAAGATTGGTGAATAAAGTTTCTCTTTTGTTTTTTTGATAAGTCAGGAGGTAAGATATTATCTTTCAGGTATGTGTAAGTTTGGCCATAGCGAGAGGAATCGTGTCCAATAAGTTGACAAACAGTTCGGGAATCAGGACAATTATAGTTGAGATGAAGCAACTCTTCAACCAGGAATTCATAATTCTGTTGATTTTCCTATGTTTGTAATAGAGAAGCAAGTATAGCCATGGCGTCTGCTGCTTTGTTGTCATTTCTTGGAATCTGTTCAAAAGTTATTTCTACAAAGTAATTCTTGAAATCATCCATCTTTTTGTAAGGCATGAGTTTGTCATCTTTTGTTTGATAGTCATCATTGATTTGATTAATGACAAGCTAAGAATCTCCAAAGACTTGAAGTTGATTAATGTTCCATTCTACAGCCATTTTGATGAATAGAATGCCTGCTTTTGATTTATGTTGTGTTCCTCTATTGATGCTTGCTCTTGATCCATGATGTGTTCCATTATTGATGCTTGCTCCTAGACTGATATTCAGGTGATGTATTGTAAGATATGGATCAAACCCTAGAACGTCTGTATATGACCAGGTAAAGTTGATTTGCCATCTTTTGAAGGATTTCAAATATTTTTGCCTTCCTGGTTTTGATGAAGAGATTGCTAGATGTAGATCAGTTGTACCAATGATAATTGCCTTTGTTGGTGCTATTATGATAGATAACTTCTCTTGATAACATTCAGGTAAGGTGTCAAATCTCCCATCTTCCGGCGCCTCGAGGAGGTTTTCATTGTTAGATTCGTCCTTTGTTTTTACTTTTTCCTAGTCTAATGTTGCAAATAAATGATTTTCAACATTAGACCTGATATTATTTTTTTGATTTTCAATTTTGTGACTAGGAGATTTGACATCCATTTGACTTGAAGATACATTAGTGAAATCCCTGGTGAAAGTTGTTGCGTGTTTGATTTCATCAAGATATAAGGATATGGCATGGTCATTAGGTAAGGAATCAATGGCAGTATGTCCTTCATTTTCCCAATCCATAGGTTCGGGATAGCTTAAGGATAAAGGATCTTCAGGTTGAATAGCTTCAAAGATATTAGGGGTCATGATAGAGATGTCAAGGCTTTCGGTATGTCTGTCGATGCCTAGAATGATACTCTCGTCAGAATGACCTCATATAAGAAAATCCTGATCGTCCTCGGTTAAGTCCATGTCAGTTGAATGTGATTCTGATTCAAGTAGGCTATTTCCTAACATTTGTTCTGCATACGTGTGAACTACATCAACTAATATATCTACTTCTTCATCCTTCTCAATTTGAAGTTGCTCTTGTTTGTTTTTCCATGATAGCAAATATTCTCCGATTCCTCGATCTTTTAGCTGCATTTGTTCTTCCATGTTTGAAAAAATTGATGCAAATGACTATTCCTTGGATTGTTTGCTTGAAGCTACTACCTCTCTATTATGTGAAATAATGACCTTTTGAGCTGATTTTAGATTATTACAACACTGCAATGGATTTGAGTTTGCTGCTATTGTGATTTCCTGTTTGTTGTATGGAAATTTTAAGCATTGATTACATGTTGATGCAGTATCCTATATGTCCTGAATCCATGGTCTCCCCAAGAGTATGTTATATGGTAGGTCCACATCTATAACTTGACATGTTATGTCCTTCTGCAAAGGTCCCACTCTGATAGGTAATATCACAATTCCCTTGGATGAATGCTCTTCTTCATTATGTACTTTGACTTTTATCCTTTTCTGGGGATCAGCTGCATCTTTTGAATAGCCTAGAGCATGGACAAGACTCAAAGAGAAAATGTTCAAGATAGCTCCCCCATCTATCAGGACATGTTTAACAAGCATTCTATGAATGAGGACTTCAATTTGCAAGGAAGTGCTATGGGGGTTTTGCAATGAAACAATGCTTGGATATGAAGGAGATGAGCTTTGAATAGGATCCTCTGAAATAGGTTTGATGGCAATTATGGATATCCCTTGGGGAACTTGAGCTTTGGATGCATTATTTGGCAAGGATGCTATGGAAGGTTCTTGCAAGCTTTCAGGAGGTGTAGGAATAGATGCCTTTGGAGAGTCAATTTGCTTATGGATGGATGGATCATTGTTAGACATAGGTGCATGATTTTGATCTTCTTTAGCCAAATCCTTTAGGGATCTATTTAAGAGGTGCATAAAAGAACCACTTTTCTTTTGAGATGTATTGATCTCAATGGGTAGGTCACTCTTAGCTATATTTCAGGGAGTGGGCTTGTAGGAATAGCCTATTGGAGATTGAAGCGAGAAAAGTAGAGTTCACCTGGAACAACAGAAGATTGGGCTTCAATCATATTGCTTTGATATGTTGGTTTGTTCTATTTTCTTCTTGTGTTTTGCTTTGGTATGTCATGTTGATATGATTTTTAGTTATTGCAAATGTTCCTGTTTCCGTTTCAGGGGTTTGATTGTCTAGAAGTTGTTTTGATAAGTGATCAACAGTCAATTTCAATGCCATAGAGTGATATGACACTAAAAGAGAACTCAAGTGTTTAAAAGTTTGCAAGTTTTTCGATCTTTAGTTTAGGAGTGCAATGGTAATGATTTGATAAGAACCAAGTCCTATAGGAACGATCTATCCTACGATGTGGGACAAGATTATCCTGACCAAACATTTCAGTTTCGTGATAAAGGATGATTGATCCTGATGAGAAACTATGTTTGATTGATCAATTTACCAAAGGGGGTGATAATGCACTTTGAGATGTTTAGATCTTAAACTTGTTGGGGGTGAGCACTTTGAAAATTTTAAGGTGTTTATCTTCTAGAGTCTGATTTTGATGGATGATACTTGACCAAGTGACCAAACAGACAATCTAAGCATGGATTGACAGATAACAGGTGTTTATGCTTACTGCAAATTGATCAGGCAGACATGATAAATCTGAAATAGGCATGTAAGATAGTTCTGGACTGACAGATGCAGAGTTTTGTATGATAGATTATGCAACATAGAATGACAAGAGATACAAAACAGAATGATAGACTAGTGACTTCATGTGTAAAGCAGTGTTTTGTACGACATAGAACCTTAACTCGTACGACAAAAGATCAAGTAGTATGATAGAATATCTTGACTCGTACGACAGAGGATCAAGAAATATGAAATAGACTTCTGACTCATACGACAAGTATTTGAATAGTGATAAAAATTGTTTGCTTGTTTGAGTTTGGATCATTGAATTTTGATGTTTTACTTTGGTTTTCCAGTTTTAAGTGTCTGATTTTTCAATTTAGGGATGAATACACAACAAACACATGATGTGATACATGACTCTCAATCAAGATAAACCCTAAGGAAGCTGGCTAAGAATGAAAACCTTTGCTTGATGACTTAGGTACACACCCAATAGCTAATTAGAATACGGCCACTGAGTCTCACGCAATGGATTCTCAATGTCGTATTATCCAACTCCAAACGCTAATGGGGGAATGATATGGCAAGTGTCTTGGGAGAGTTACTATCTCTCTTGCACAAAGCTTATCACCCTTTCGGAGGTGAATCGGGTAGCTTCTATTTTAACCGACACTAGTAAGGGATCCGTTCGGTGCGTCAAGGTATAAACTCAATTAAGAGGTCTCCCAGCCTTGAAAACCAAGGTTTGATATACCTGAAGGTATGGAGGAGAGATATTCCCGAGCACTGTCGTTGCTTTGATTTTCATCAAAAACACATTTATTTTATAGTGGGTTGGATTACTTGGTGTTAGCCATTCCCACTTAGGTCGCTCCCCTCTCACTAGCTTTAAGGGCTAAGAGTTAATAACTCCTCGGGAGGGCAGGCCTACTAAAGAGATGCATTAATGGAAGCAAAAAGATGAGTCTAGCTTTCTAATCACCTAAGAAAGGTGAGAGCATACTCGCCTATCATCAAAGACACACAAGACATGATAGTTCATTTCTTTAAGCCCAAATTGAAGTGTGCCTAAAATTCTTAAAGAATACATATTTTTTTTTTGTTGAATCCTTAGGCAACTTGAAAAATAGATCCATTAGTAGTCGTGATTGTGTTTTGAATTTGTCTTTGACAAGCGTCCTGCATAAAAGAGTTAGGCTGCAAACATCTCATAGACATAACAAGATTAGCATTAGTGATCCAAACTACGAAATTTTTAGAAAAAACTATATGAAATTTTAGCCTAACTTTAAATAGGCATAACTTTCTGCTCGAGACTCAAAATTACAAATCGTTTAACTCATTGGAAAGGTCTCCAAGAGTTCTGGATGAGAATTTGGATCTTTGGGCACTTTCAAGGGCTAAAAATGACTAGAAGGCCTTCAAAAATGCAAATTACCAACGCATAGACAATCTTGAAAATTCTAATTTGTAGTTTATGGAGAAACACAGATGCAAAAGCTCGTACGACACTATTTTCCAGTTAGCACGATAGAACATTAGATTTCACACAGGAATAAAAGGAGACTCGTATGACATAAGATTTTGAAGACAAAAATTTGTACGAAACAAAATTAGTTCTAGTACAATAGTGAAAATCAACTCATACGACACAGGATTATTAGGAAATGAACTCGTACGACATAAGATTTTGAAGCCATAAATTTGTACAAAACAAAATTAGCTCGTATACGACAGTGGAAATCGACTCGTACGACACATGAATGAGCTAGAACGAATAAAGAATTTTCAATGTAAAAGCTCATAAGAGTTAGAATTATACCTAGTATGAGTCAGGATGAAGTGTTGTCCAAGGCTAAAAGGTAGTTCGTACAAGTTGGAAAATCAGCTTGTACGACATTCTGATTCTGATCTGGCAGAGATGAAGTTTGCTAAATATGAAGAGGCCAAAAATGATTATTTCTGCCCCATGGTCCAAAATGTCATGCTCTGTGAAGTGTACCTATACCTGCAACCACAATGCACTCAATAAATCATTACAAGCAATGGTTAGTAAATTGAAACAATGAAAGACAAAACCATAGCTAATCGACTTATTGCCTCCTAGTAAATGCAAGTATGAAAAATGCTCTCAGATCTTAGTATGCAAATTCCAGTGACTTGACTACACTTAGATGGAGGATTTGAATGATGCAAATGCATGATCTAGCAAGAATAGCATGATTAAGCTACATGAATGATTGATCTAGCATGATTAAGCTAAGATTGAAGCTAAAATTGAGCATGATAACATTGCTAAAACTAATAAACTATAAGCTAGATGCCTATAATAACAATGCATGAATGCAAAATGAGATGGGATGCAAAAATGATATGAAATTGAGACATGAAATTGAATTGGGACATGAAATTGGGACCATTATTGCTCCAAAATGAGGTCTATTTATAGGATTTTCCAAGGCTAGGGGTGATGTGGCAAGAATCGACAGTCAAGATTGATCTGAAGATATCAATGGTTAAATTGGAGGAGGATGGCAAAGGGGTTTGGATTAAAGGGAACATCTGTCATCTCTATGGTGACAAGTATCAAGAGGCTTCTAGAAGGAGTTAGATGAAAGGGAACAGTGACAAGTGTCACAAGGTTCTAGAAGATGTTGGATGAAAGGGGACATGTGGGTAGGTAGAATGGGTTAGGTTTAGGAGTGGTAGAAGTTAGGAGAATTTGAATTTAAAAATTCAAATAATAGGAAAACAACAATTAATCTCAACAACTCATAATTTGATTTGTTTTAATTAATTAGGGGATTAGAAGAAATGATTTTGATGGGGGGAATTAATTAATTTGAATTAATTAATTAAAGGGGTGAAATGAACCTATTCAATAAATCCTTAGATTTATTAATAAGTAGATGAATGAGGGAAATTTAATCAAATTGCTTAGTGAATTCAATTAAATTGGGGAGGGGAGATTAATTAAATAATTGCTTATTCAATTAATTATCTTCAGACCATTTTTAGGTGTATACAATATGGATGATGACGCTATCATTATTGATCATGTGATTTGAAGGATATATGTGTTTGATGGTTCATATATGCTTGATGGATTCTATATGCATTACTATGTTGATGTATTATTGATAGTTTATATTGATCATGGATTTGATGCTATTATGATTACACTAACCCTAGTTCACGATTACATATAATGAGTTGATTATGTGACATATTTGATCATTGTATGATTGTCTTTGTGAGAGGGATGATGTCCTATCACTCATTGTGAGAAGGATGTGTCATTGTGATTCCCTATCACTTGCCTTTTATGATATATATATATATATATATATATATATATATATATATATGTATATGTATATGTATATGTATATGTATATGTATATGTATATGTATATGTATATGTATATGTATATGTATATGTATGTATGTGTGTGTGTGTGTGTATGTTGTACCGTTTCTTTGTGGTTGCAAGATTTACAGTTACTAGACACCGACTCCACTGGCTCCACAGGTCTGAGCACGTCTTTAAATCCCAATGGCATGTGGTTTGGAGATGACATGAGTTCCCTCCACATACTCTAGGTCTAAGTTGTTCACCTTGAGTCATCAGCATCTTGGCGTAATTTGCCATGTCAGTCAGTGAGTATGCTATGTTTATTAATTTATTTGATTAACTAATGCACAATTATATAGCTATTAATATCTAACTATTGGATTATTGGTATTTTAATTATTTAATTATTTGATATTTAATTTTATTTATTTAATGTTGATTTATGATTTATTCAATATCTATAGTTTAATTTATATTTGTGGTTTATTTATTTATTTACTTATTTATTGTTTATGGTTATTTATTTATTTAGTGTTTAATATTTGTGTCTTCATTATTTATTATTTATTAATGTTTTGGGCTTTAGTGTTGAGTAATATTTATTGGAGATTATTTAATTATTTTATAAGCCTTTGGGTTATTTATTTAATTACCCATTTGATTTATTTAATCTTATCCTATAGTATTTGTATAATCTAATTATTATTTATGTGCGGCTAATAAAGTATCCCATATTATGTCTTTTTAAATCCCACTTATATTCATAAAAAGTGTTTTATATTATCCTTACCTACCCTCTATTCTCATTGGTTGATTTTGAGGTTAGGGTTTTTGCTTGGAGGCTAGGGTTTTGGTTTGGTTTTCATTTTATTTGGCAGACTGAGCTTGTTGTCGGGTTAACATTCTTGAATATTTTTTGCAAATTTTGATTTTGGGGAGCTTGGATT
Source organism: Cryptomeria japonica (assembly GCF_030272615.1). Lineage (NCBI taxonomy): Eukaryota > Viridiplantae > Streptophyta > Pinopsida > Cupressales > Cupressaceae > Cryptomeria > Cryptomeria japonica. The sequence goes on from NC_081411.1 coordinate 519,076,325, forward strand.
TTGGCTTTGGAGTTTGCTGGATTTTCTGGGGACTTCTTCAACTGCCTTCGATCACTTCTAATCTAGGTTGGAGGTCTCTCCTTTGAAGATTTATTTTTTATTTTTTGTGTTTTCTCTGTGTATGCAAAAATGGTTGTGTGCGGGAATATTTTGGGGAAAATATTTATATTGTTTAAAATATATTTATGGAGAAATATTTATTTGCATAGATTATATTATAAGTTTAAACTTTAGGAATGAGAAAAATACTTTATTTTCATTAGTTGGGAGTATTGTTGTGAACATATGGCACTGTGCAATTCTGTGTTTGTGAAATCTCTGTATTTGGCTTCCTATTATTGTTTGGATTAGTATATTTATGGAGAGCCTTGTTGTGTTTTGTAGTTTTTGGGTTTATCTGTGAGTCTGGTTGTCCCTGTGAGTTTTCTTGGATAGGCATTGCCATGAAGGGAGATTTATAGAGATATGCTCTTGGTTCTTATGTTATAGCTGATTATATTTAGTTCATGTACTTCCATGAGTTCTATGTTGAGTAGAGTATGTGTTATAGATTGGGAATAAGATTATTGTCAAGTGTATTTTGTGACACTTGAGTTGGGAAATCTTATGTTTTGAATTACAATTTATCCTTCATGTATTTATGGATTTGCAATCCATTTGTTGTGCTTATTTGTCTTGTCTGGGAATCACCTTTCCTTTTGGTTTCAATACATGTATTTTTACTTGATTTTTATATTGAATTCGTATTTCTGGCTTTTTCTATCGATTTTGTGTTTTGAGTCATATGTGTCATTTATTTGATCATATGCACTAAACATTTATTCAAATGTGCTACTTATTTAGTCATATGCGCTAATTTGTTAAGCATATGTGCCAAAAAAAGAGTAAATACACCAGTTAAGGTATGGAATGCACTTTAAAAATTATCAAATGCACTTTAAGGTTGGTCAAATGTGCTAGTTTGTTGATCAAATGCGCTAATCTGTCTTATTTAGGTATTTCTAGTTTGTCAATGTGTGATGTCATTTTCTGATTTGTTTCATACCAGAGGCATATTTGGAAGTTTGTTGATGTTCCCCAGTTTTGTATTTGTCAGATTTGAAGATCTTTTATAGTTTTTGCTTCTATGTGATGTTGTGCTTCTCTATTTTGGATTGGTGCCCTCTATCACGTTGAGAAGCCATGGTAGAGAGGGTTGATTATTGATTCCAGATCACTAAGTGATGTGCCTTGTTGGAATTCTTTCATTGTATTGTATAGATTTGATTGCCTTATTATGGCTTTGATGCTTTATTATGCTATGAGGCTTGTTGTGTACTTGGCATTATGATTATTGGATGTCCATGTATGCATATGGATACATGATGTTGGTTATGGTTTTTAAATTTATATGTTTCTATGAGCATCTTGTTGTATATGTTTTGGGAACATGTTAGGGGGAGTGGGCTTCCTTGTGATGACTGGGATCACGAGAGACAGGCTTACATGAGGTTCCTTGTAAGGATGCATGAAGTCTAGATTGTTAGCATACATTGGAAGTTTACCATGATTTTAAACAAGTGATAACATTAATAATGAATTAATGGGATGGGTAGTTAGATTCTCTAATCAAGATAATTAATAGCTGATCCCCATGACTTGATCCTATGGAGGATGTTTTAGGATAGGCATGGGAAGGCCATTGAGATGGCAAGCCAATCTCCCTTGGTCTCTCATAGGTTGAGATGGCTCCACATGTCCATCAGGATTATGCCTTGTGTTATAGTATTTTTTATGTTAGAGGATGGCATGTGATGACACTCCACTCCTACATGTGTCCCCTTGTTGATTTGCATGTATAAATTGATAATTTATAAGCCTTTAGGATTTTCTTCTTGTAATTTCTTGAGGTTGGTCGTTGCTTCAGATTCCATGTATAGTTTAGTCTCTCTGGTTGTTAGGTGCTAGCTTAGGTCTAGAGTGTGTGTTGGGACCTTGTGTCATCTCCTAGCATGGGGGTGGTTCCTTTGGTTCCACATAGATGGATGGTTGGTGCTTTTCAACCATTGGGATATTCTCTTGGAATAGACATGTGTGGATGTGGATTCTTCATCATTATAACAGCTATGGATGTTCTGATGATATGATGAAAGAACTAAGTATCCGGTAGAATACTGAGAGGGCTGGGGGGGTGAATTAGTATATTGAAAAACTAATACAAAGTTACCAAACTCAAACTCAGCCAAACAAAGTAATCATATATTAGTCAAGATCAATATTCATAAGAATACTTGACATCAACCGGTTTAACTGTTATGACAACTTTAATAGTAAACAACTTCAATCTTGTGAATATCAACAATGCTTAATCATAACTCAACATATTCATCTCTTAATGCTTCTACTTAACATGCCTTATCAGAGATTAACCAAATCAACAAATAAGATCACAACCACAAAAGAATTCACCACTTGACACAAATGTTTATACATGGAAAACCCAAATAGGTAAAAACCATGGTGAGATGAGACTCACAAGGATAGCTATCTAAACTCTTTCAAAGTTTTCCCTGTTAGGAGCCAAAGCCTATTAGAGCTTTACAATAAGTCATGCTAAGAACTAATTCCGGTTAGGAATCACCCGGTTAAGGGATTTACAAATATGCCTTGTCAAAAGCATAATACCCTATTAGGAGTAACCTCATTAGAGGATTTAAGAATCCAAGCTAATGGACCACCTTGTTAGAGGATTTAACGAGTAACCAATCTTGTTAGAGCTTACTCAGTTAAGGGATTTAACTTCTGTTGTAAGTGTTAGAAAAAAACAGTTTAGTTGATCTGTCTAAATAGCACTACTTTTGCTTGATCAGATCCTTCTATAACCTTCAGTCTGCCTTCACTCAAAGTTCAGATCCATTCACCAGTTTGGAAACTATACACTCAATAGGTTTTCTACCAACCTTGCCAACAACCTTAACAAACAACTTCATCGACCTTAAATAGAAATCAAATAGGTCGGTAACACATCAAAAACCTAATTCTCGTCATCGAGATTACAAACAAGTCGGTATAATCTTGACCGTTAGAAATTATGATAATCTCATCACATTCTTCAAGACAATTTCAACCGCTCCATGATCACCGCTCTATTGGACTTTGTAACTCATCATGTGTTGTGCATTAGATGCAATCCACTTTGGTCCTTCCCTAGACAAGAACAAATGTGCCAAAATGATTTGAATATCTCCTTAATCAAATCATCACACGTGTCTCCATCATTACCGCTTATTAGATAACAAACCATCAAACTTGGTTGGTTAGGGTTTAACAGTTGATAGGGTTTACCGGTTACATTACATAGAAACGTTTAACCCTTCACACTGGTTCAACTCACAAACTTAACATACAGGTTTACAACATCTTCCACAAATCTCTTCTTACCGGTTAGTAGCCAATATAAAAAACAACAATATCAGCAATAACATGAATACTGTTTATCGGTTTAATTGACATCAATGACAACATATCATTAATGCAATCTTGATGCAAAATATCAACAAACTCAAAATGCCAACATGTTCTTGTAGCAGATTTATGTAATGGATATCTTGGATTCATGTAATGTATTATCATGTAAAGATTTATATGTATTAGGAAGAGCCATTTTCTTGATGTATTAGTCATATGATTATAATTGTAATTGTATTGCAGATTGTATCTTAGGGTTATGATATGACTTGTAATAATGAGACTATGAGATGTATGGTGATGATCTTGTATAATGAAAGTAAAAGGTTCCCTGATAATGTCGTCTTTGTGATAGATTTAGATTTGAAAGGGAATTGATTTATGTTATTATTTGTAGTAGTTTAGAAAGAAATTTCATGGTTATCACTTAGGATGTAGATTAATATGTAAAAGAACCTTAATAGAATGGAATGATCATACTAGGAATATGGATGTATGTGTAGTAGGGATACGGTAGTTTAATTGAAGAACTATGTTTATGCATCAGATATTATATTATCACTTGGATGGATAAAGATCATGTAGATAGGAAATGGTTAAGGGTTTAAGCACATTTGGATTTGGTTATAAAATGAACTTAAGAAAAGAGATTAGTCTTGCATTGGAAGAGTAAACATATCATGTTAGTTAGATGATAGAGTAGAGTGCATCTCATAATGGTTAAATAATCAAGTAGATTACATATCATAATGAAAGAAAGTATATAAGTTGCATTTGAATAAGATTAAGGATTAATTGATAATAAGTGTGGTAATCAAATGAGTAGAATGTTATTATTTATGATAGTTGTAATAAGTAATGACATTAAGGTACCCTAGAGAGATAGTAGCAATTATTGTGATGTTATTCCACTTGCGTAATTAGTTAATGTGTTTATAATGTATGTTAATAATGATTAATGTTAATAGATGCAATTGTAGATGGTGTCATGTGTTGCATTAGTTGTAAATAATTTTTTTTAATCTCCATTTAGTATGTTAGATTCTTAGTTTCTCTAGGGTATTTTGGTGGGCATTACATAATACATGGATTCTTGTTCCCAGACCTAAGGATAAAAATGTAATTGGAATTAAATGGGTGTTCTAGAATAAATTGAATGAACAAGGTGAGGTTGTTAGGAATAAAGCTAGACTTGTCTATAAAGGATATTCTCATATGGAAGGTATTGATTTGAAGAGTCTTTTTCTCTGGTAGCTAGAATTAAATCTATTAGATTATTTCTCACTTATTCTTCTTACAAAGATTTTAAGGTTTATAAAATGGATGTCAAGTCATCCTTTCTTAATGGTGAGCTGGAAGAAGAAGTTTACATTGAGCAACCCGATGGATTTTAGTTGAAAGAAGAAAATGATATGGTTTATAGATTGAATAAAGCTCTATATGGACTGAAGCAAGCCCCTAGAGCTTGGTATGCTAGATTAGATAGGTATTTGATGAATTTAGAACTCAATAAAAGTACTACTGATAGTAATCTATATTTCAAGATTGATCATGATAACATTTTGATTGTTGACGTATTTTTTGATGACATTATCTTTCATGGAGATGATAGTTTGTGCAAGAAGTTTGCTGATGAGATACAGAATGAGTTTCAGATGTCAATGATTGGTGAGATGAAATTCTTTTTGGGATTACAAATTTTTCAGTCAAGTAAAGATATTTTTATATCTCGATCTAAGTATGTGAAGGAATTGTTAAAGAAGTTTGGTTTGGATGATGCTAAGCCCGTTGGTACCCCTATGGTAACCGGATGTAATATGACAAAGGATAATGATTCTCTGAAAGAAAATTAGACTAGATACAGGTCTATGATTGGTGGATTATTGTATTTGACTCATACTAGACCAGATATTATGCATGTTGTATGTCTTGTTGCTAGATTTCAAGCTGATCCTGAGGAATCTCATGTTGTACCTGTGAAGAGGATTTTAAAATATTTGAAAGGGACAATTGAATTTGGTTTGTGGTATCCTAAGGATGATGACTTTACTTTGAGTGCTTTTACAGATGTTGATTGGACAGGTGATGTTGATAACCAGAAGAGTGCTAGTGGTGGTGCAGTTTTCTTGGGAAAGAGATTGGTTTCATGGGCGAGTAAGAAGAAGAATGTTATATCTTTGTCTACTGCAGAAGCTAAATGCATTGCTCCTACTAGCAATTATACTTAGTTAATATGGATGAAGCAGATGTTGAAGGATATCAAAGTTGTTTATGATGTGCCTACTTCTATATATTGTAATAATTAAAGTACTATCAATATTTCTAAGAATCTGGTGTTGCATTCCAAGACTAAGAATATATCAATCAAGTTTCATTTCTTGAGAGAAATGGTGAATGAGAAGGACGTTAGATTGGAGTATGTATCTACAAAGGAACAAATTGCAAACATATTCATGAAGCCTTTGCCTAAAGATACTTTTGAGTATCTCAGGGGGAAGCTAGGGGTGATTTCCCCTTCGGGTGAGAATTGAGATGCATGAATTTGTATCAATCTGGTGGATTTCACAGAGACATTTGGTGCTACAAAATGATGTGCAGTGGTTGCTACTCATGGGGATTAGTCAGTGTGGTGAGAGATTTTTGTACAGTTTGTGTCTTTGGCATTGTTGTCAAAGGGGGAGATAGAGTCGTGTGAAAAACTATCATATCATATGCATGATCTAAGGGGTAGTTTGTTGAGAGTTTTCTTTCTTTGCATTGATTGTTTTTCACATCATATGTTTCCATCAATGCCAAAGGGAGAGATTGTTGGATATTTTTGAGAAGTTTGCTGGAGTTTGTGTTGTCATTGATGTTTTTTTATTGATGTCAACATATTCTTCTATGTATTCTACTATTGCAGTCAGATTGGATGAGTTGTTGTGGTTTAATGGGTTTTGAGATACTTATCTCTAGTTGATTCAACAGAAGTTTCAGTGATCTGCGTGGTGATTTGATCAAGTTATGGGATCCGATATTGTGGTTAGTTTTTCAATTGTTCATGTTATTTGGTGTTATGTATTTTTCTCTACGTTGCTTCAAAATTACAATATCTTAGTTTGGAGATTTAGCAGTGTTTGGGATGTTCAAGTGTGTCCTCAATTCAGATGGTTCGTGATGTGGAGATCCATAAGTGTATATTCTAGTTTGGCAATTAGTTGAGTTGATGTTCTTGAGGTTTGGTATGATGATGAAGATTCTAGTAAATGATGATGTTGCAGTTGTTGCTATGGCAATTCACATTGCTTGTGGATGTTTCTAGAGCGTGTTCTCTTCATGTTGTTGGTCTGCATTGATTGTCGTGCTTGTTGTTGGTGATTTCTTCGATGTGTTCGTGTTATGCGACATTCATGGTAACTGGATGATTGTATCTTATTGTGGATGTTTGTGGCGTGATTGTTTTGGTCAATATATTATCTTTGAAGTGTGTGTGATTATATTTTATAATTTTTTTTATGGGTTGAGTTGATCTTGAAATATAGGTTGATGATTTGTATAAATATATGTAATATTCAATTGAAAGTTATATTTGTGTGGCATCTGTGAGTGTGTGATCAAGTGTTTTGATCTTTCAGAAGTGTGAAGTGTAGAAGAGAAGATCCGACCATGCTTAACCAGAAATGTAACTAGGTATTAGGAGATACAATTTTATCAGTTCATAATTCTTCGGATTTAATTTGAATTTTTTTTTTAAGATAGTGAGTCTTCCTCAGGTTTGTAGCCCTTCTTGTTTTGTGATTTGAGTAGTGAGATCTAGGCAGTGTGCCTGAATGCATGTGTATTTTCCATTATAATATTTCACTTACTCCTAATAGGGTATTATCTCATTGTGGGTAGGTTCCCACCTTGTTTTTTTCCTTAACCAAGTTTTCCACATAAAAAATCTTGGTGTTATGTGTGTTATAGATGTGGTGTTGATTTGAGCTTTAGTTGTTATTTATCAGATCTGAATTTAAGTTTGAATTGTGTAGTTTTTGTGATCAAAATGATTCACCTCCTCTCAGTTTGTTGCCTTATTGCAACCATGAGCTTGGGAAGAAAACCCATGAAAGTATAGTGTAAGATGTTCAATCTACTCTTTATGCTCTTGCAGCCAGATGCAATGAATAAAAGGTTAAAAAAGATAAGCTTAAGGCACAAATGGAGCAACTCACCACCTTATTAATTAAGATCACACATTCCTTAGAAGTGATTGAGCTATTTATTTTATCAGTTGATGAACAAGTCATAAAGCAAGCTGAGTGGGTTACCTCAGGAGGTAGAGCAACAAGAGAATGGATGGATAGGATGCCCAGTCAAGGAACCCACCTTTTTAGTTCTACCACCAAATTGATTAACAATGTGTAGAGTGTTCAATCTATATTGGATGCAACAATAAAAGTTTTCTTGGAGGCAATGACCATGCATGAGAAGGATTTTGATGCCTGGACAAAGCTTCGGTACATCTCTCTATATTTTTCGACTGATCATTATACAATTCCTTCTAGGAAAATGTATGTCGAGTACGCAGAGTTGCTTAAGCATCATATGGATATTTTAGAGTAGGTCATTGAAGATATAGAGGAGGCAAAAGTTTTGAGTAAAAAGAGAGAATAAAGGATCACTAATAAGATTAATGAGCTTCCTTTTGACTTACTTAACCATGATCATAAGATACTACCCCTAGATCCATCTATATAGGAGTTTAGTTTCCTTGTGCAAGATGAAGTCGAGAGAGTTGATTTCACTCTCTCATCAATTGATAAATTAATAAAAATCCAAGTTATCTTTAATAGTCTGAGAACTATCCTAAAGAAATCCAAACATAACTAATATGGCCTGATAGACTCAATTGCATGAGCTCGAGTTAGCTCAGATCATATTGACAAACCAAAAGATTTGAAAGTGCAAGCTGATGAATACTAAGAGGGGGGGTGAATTAGTATACCAAAAAATACTGAACTCAAACACTTAAATAGTTTAGTAGTAAACCGGTATAACAATTTTACTAACAAATCAGTTAACACAAATGCAAACCAAACAACAAATAAGGCATTCACCCACAGAAGCACAATCACCATAACACAAGAGATTTTGACGTGGAAATCCAAATGGGAAAAACCATAGTGAGATGAAGCTCACAAGTAACTATCTGGAGAATAGTAAGCAGACCGGTTAAGGTCATACAATGTTCTTCACCAGAACAGATCCTGTTAGGAATCTCAATCTCTATTAGGAGATAAGTCTGATTAAAGACTACCTTGTGAGATGATTTCAGATCCATAGTTGTGAACCACCTTGTTAGAGGATTTACAAAGGCTTTACCAGGCCTACCCGGTTAAGGGTTTCAGACTTGTCAAAGATGTGAGTAATCAACAAGTGAGTGATCTAAATAATAGCATAGTATGCTTGGTTAGATCCTTGATAGCTCATTGTTAATGCATTTCATAATTACTTTAGTCTTCAAAATCTCCACACTCTACTTCTTCACATAGACCTTATCTTCTTCTGTGATTGCACATACAAAACCTCATCAACCACCTAAAACCCTAACAACTCTTTTCTACACATGAAACCCTAGACATGATGTCCTTATAAAGGAATCTGATTTCATGTCGGTCCAATAGGATTACATTGCAAGTTCCTAAGTTCAGTGAATCTGGACACATTTGGTAATACAACACAGAATCACCACCAAAGTGTCGGTGGATGATAACTCATCACAAAAATAATATCAGTTGGTAACTCATCATAGAGTAATACCAGTTCATACATTTACCTTTTACCGGTTCACATATTATACCAATTATCGGTTCACACATTTTACCAATTACCGGTTTGTCAAAATGAAGACTGGGAAAAATGATAACAACTGCTTTGTTCCATCGTACCGCTTTGGGATCCTCAAACTACTTGAGGTCTTCATACCACTTGATACTTCATACCGCTTGAGATCGGTAAACACTTTCTGCAAAACACCGATAGTCTAAAGACTATAATACATGATACCGGTTTGGAACAAATACCGGTTGAGCATAACTCATACATACAAAAAGTGATCTCAAAGCAAGTGTGTGTCCATCAATGACAATCACAACATCATCATCAAAAATGCCAACAATCTCCCCCTTTGGCATTGATGGCAACACTTAGGAAAATTTTTGACATCTAAGTGTTTTACAATAAAAATATGCCATAATCAAAATTACTCCCCCTAAGCATATACACTATCCCTTTTGCAGAAAATACAATGTATACTAGTCCCTTAAAGAGATAACATGAAAGTATACATAACATGCATCAAAATTTAAAATACAGAATACTACTCCCCCTTTTCCAACAATGACAAAGTATTGCAGAATAATCCCTGTTTCTCATTATCATTAAAATAATAAGTGTTCATGACAATAATGAGTGAGACTTATCAAAAACCGATTTAAAATCCTACATAAATTTCTTCATGGATAAGGACCATGACTCAAGCAATGAGATAGCAACCTCACTTTCCATTTGCATCTAGGAAACCTGTTCTTCCATGGCATCCAAGGTACTCATCTCTTGAGTGACTGTTAAGGCATCCAGATTGAGATAGCACTTTTGAAGTATTTGCAGTCATGGTAGTAGAACCAATTGAAGTTCTTGCAAATATCTGGTCTAGTTGGTGATCTCCAACTCTATTCTGGCAGTCTAGAGTTGAAACCAGTGAATGGTTTGCCCATATGTGGTGAAGGAATCATAGGACATCTTGAAGGTTCTTATATATGCTGACAAATCAGATTGCAGTTTGTCTTTCTAAGCAAGCACATCATCACAAAATAGATGGGGTTGGCTTATATTACTGAGTAGTAGTTTCCCCTCATCCATAGCATCTCTTATGTCTTTCTACGCTTTCTGAAGTTCAGACCGGAGCTCGTTTAATTTCTTCACTAAGGCAGTGTTCAGTGCCTTTTGATGCTTCTTTTGTGCATTGGCTTTAGTAACATCTTCCAGGTATTTTACCTGGTCCTCTATAACTGTGGATAAGAGTTTCAGTTGGGCCAGAGAGGAATCAATACTGGGGAGGTTGGTACCAGGAATCAAACTGGTAAGAGTTTCCATCGCAGTTTGAATAACATCTTGCTCCTTCTTCCTCCTTAGCACTTCAAGTTGCTCTTGGGCAAGCTTAATGCTTTGGATCAGCTTCATTTCATTTGCAGATTGGAGGTCAATGGGGTTGGTAATGTCAGCCAGTTTGGCCTGACTACCGGTTGCCTTTGGGGTCTCCACTTGTGTGCTCTTTGTCACTTACTCCTTCTCTTTGGCTCTTTGCTTTTCCTCTTCAGCCTTCTTTTGCTCCTCTGATTCTTTCTTTCTCTTTTATTATTCCTTCTTTCTATCTTCTTCCTTTTGCTTCTCTTCTTCTTTCTTTTTCTCCTCTTCCTGTTTCCTTTTCTCTTCCTCTTTTCTCTTCTCCTCTTCCTGTTTCTTTTTCTCTTCTTATTTTCTCTTCTCCTCCTCTTGTTTTTTATTCTCCTCTTCCTTTTTCTTCATCTCCTCTTCCTTTTTCTTCTTCTCCTCTTCCTCTTTATTCTTTTTCTCTTTCTCTACTTACACTTTATCAACCTTTTCTTTGTCTTGTTTTTCTTTGTCCACTCTCTCTTTGTCAGCCTTGTCCTTTGCTGCATCCGAAGTGACATTTTAACCATCCAAGGCATCAATGTCAATAGGATCCATTTGTTCAGTGACCAGTTCTCCTTCACTGTCATACACCTCATCCGGTTTTTTAGTTTCCGGTTCTTGTTCAGCCTTCTTGTTGCCTTCTAACACTTTGTGCAATCTTAGAGCAGCTTTGGCATGAGACTGGGTATCTTTTACCACTTCAGGGACTTTTCCTTCCAGTAACAAGAGTCTTCTTCTTCTCATGAAGAAGAGGCCTTTGTACTTTTCCATAACTTCAAAAAGTTCTAAAATTGACACATCAGGAAAATATTGTGCAAATATTTCTTCTCTTATTTCCTGTTCTTTTTCTATGGTAATGCACCATTTGTTATCTAAAGAATTATATAAACAATCCAATGTCACAGATCTAATTTCTGATGGCAACCGGTCATTAATACATAAATATTGAATAATTTCCTATTCGACTTCCTCTTTCTCATTGTCTTTGAAATCATCAAAATAATCTACTAAATCACTCGGCACTTTTCTCCTAATATTCTTAATGGTTCTTTGACAATGTGTCAAAGGTTTGTAAGAGGAAATGTCTATATTTACCGATGCTGATGATGTTGGTTCATTGGTGGTTGTCTTTGTCTTCTTCCTCATTTGCCTAGTCTTTTTAGGTTGTACCTCAGGTTCTGTATCCTTAGAATCTGGTGAGGTGCTCTTAGTTTTTTGCTTCCTTACAAAGACCTTGGTAGGCACAGCTTCCAATTTCTTCTTTGTTGGTGACCGCTTGGTCACTTTAGGACTCGCTAAGGTAATCGGTGCTGATAAAGATGGCACTGTCTTTCCTTTCTTCACTAAAGATTCTTCAACCGGTGTTACCCTCTCCAAATAGGTGCCAGTTCTCTTCTTCTTAGGATCAAGGGGTGAGGCAAGTAGGGTAGAAGCATACTCGTCTAGCATTTCATAGATTACCTCATATTCCATGGGCTCCACTTCTTTTCTAGGCTCAACCACCTCCATTATGCACTCATCTACTCTGATGATAAAGCAGATGTCCTCTTCATACTTCTTGACAATGTCACTAGATATTCTCACCCTTTGGCTCATCTTGCATCTGAACTCATCAAAGTATTTATTCAGGACTTCGGGATAACTGGTTCCTACCGCTTGAAGACTCTCTTTGATTTTCTTTGTAATCGGTTGGTCAACAGACCATTGTATATCACCTACTCCTAGGAAATAGCCTTGAAAGTAGAAAAACAATCGTACCAGTAGTTGTCCAAATTTAAATCTTAAGGCATTGTCCTGTTTAATTAACTTTAGGTTCACCAGAAGTTGCCTTTGCATATAGGTGCATAAATCAAATGAGGCATCTTTCATGATCATCCTCTAGGCGCCATTTACCGCTACAACAGAGATAGAGTTAATTCTGCTAGCATAGAAAGTCCGGTAACCTATCACCATGCAGGCATATTTGACCAAATCATCCTTGATGGTATTGACAGTCATTCCCCATCAGTCGCTCACAAAACCGGTGAGCTTGGTCATTTCTAGCTTAATGACTTTCCTTAGGGCTGACACTTCTCCAACATTGCAGAAACTGGTGATGACATGAATCGCTTCCGATGTGATGTCATGTGTCCGCTCTAAATACATTTTGTCACCGTGCACTATACTTAGTATGATGCGGATGTGATCTTCTGTAAATTATTCAAGGAAATAGACCGCATTGTGTAGCTTCTTCTTTTTCAGGATGCTATATTCGGGTTTGATCTTCTTATCCTTTCCACAGAATAAACTTAACTTAGAATGGATCACTAGAGATCCTAGGTCTTCTATTTTGCAATCAATATAATCTAAAATACCTTCCTCAACTATAACACCAATGGGTATCTAGGATAGGGCATTGTATTTCGCCTTTCGTTGGATGAAATCTACTGAATCATCACATGCACTAGGACTGGAGTGTGATGCAAAAGCCATGATAAATAGATAAACAAGAATTTTGATAAATACCTTTAGAAATCCATAATTTAGGGTTTGCAACTTCAGCTTTGCTACACACTACTTCAGTTGTTGGATTATCGCTTTGTGTTCTTCACCTGACTGATTGATATTATCTCTAGATTCTACTTCAAGGTTTTGAATTCTCTCTAAATCGCAAGACAAATCACCTTTTGTCACTCTACATTTGAAAATTTCTTCACTCGCAAATTGATAAGTGATAATGACTTGAAAATCTCATTTAAACGAATTCTTCACCTACCATAATAAATGCTCCACCATTAGGGCATAAAACCAAATTTTCCTTTTATTGTTTCCGGTCTTCTACCAATTGATAGGTATCACATATTGGTTAAGGTCTTTTACCAGTGTAAACCGGGGGTTCAAAATATTTCATTGATTTGATCCCCTTAAGCTTTTCTGAAGCTTAGTTTGTCGATTCAGCGACTTCCACACTAGGTGCATAAACCGGTTCTTCTTGTGACACTTCCTCAGGTTTCTTCTTCCATGTTGTCTTCATATCTGCTTGAATAGTTTCAACATCAATATTTCCTTCCGGAGTGACCAGTATATCATTTGATATGCTCTTTCTCATTCTGTAGGTTCTGGCAGGGTGTCTCGGTTTGTTGTAGTGATAGCAAACCATTCCAGGAGCTCTCCATGGTCCATTGTTCATTCTACCATTCTTCCTCCTACATGTTGCAGTAGTGTGACCGCTACCATGACAAATCAAATAGGTTGCTCTCCAACCAGTTGCCGCTTGATAGCCACTACCACCTAAGTGATGGTCATAGGCATTATACCAGTTTGGATTTCGGTTCACAGAGGATTCAGGAAAAACTCCTTGACTCTTTTGAGGATATCTTCTAGTGTTGTGTATAACAGACCTGCACTCAAATGCTCTATGCCCAAACTTGTTGCATGCATAACAATGTTAGGTCCAATATGGAAAGCTAATGTACTGAGAGGGGAGGGGTGAATCAGTACTTCAAAAATTTTCTTCAATAATAACTTTACTATTAAACATAAACTGAATATTGTTGAAACATAATATAAAGTTAAAACATATAAATACCATTCATACATGTTTCACTCCATAACACATATATTTTGGTTACACATAAACTCTTTGTTAGAGAGAAAAACTGTGGTGGGGATGGCACCCACAACTTCACTACTGCAATAATAAAGGTTGCTTGGTTAGAGCTACATGTTTAGCTATTTCTGATAGCTTACCCTGTTAGGAGTATCAAGATCTTTAGATCTACCTTTCTAAAGGATTTTACAGCACTTATACTAAATGATGTACCTGGTTAAAGGTTTTACAATTTATAGACTTTGTTAGAGTCTTTTACCCTGTTAAAGGTTTCTCTTACAACTCAAAATAATACAATCAAAATCTTTAAAAAATATCTGCAACTTCACATCTGAAATGTTATAGCAGATTCTATGTGCTCAATATGAAATTACCTTGCTCATAGCATACCTCGGTAATTGATAAATCAACTCGATAAACCCTTCTGTTTACTCTATCCCATAAATTGTTCTTTGAAGACTCTCTCAATGACCTCTGAATATCTCTATCATTCTTAGCAGTCACAACACATTGTGCTTTCTCATGATTTTGCCTTTTTACTTATCTATCACACATGTCTTCCTTCATACATTTTGATCCTTATTTCATGTTGTATAAATAGATCTCTTATGACGGTGATCTGTTCATGCTTCGATCTTACAAACATGACTCATCGAATGAATAACCATACAAATTATTTCATTGGATAGACGTCCTCAAAATCATACGAAATCTTTAGGTGCAATTTCCTATGTGATAATGGTTCCCTGTTCCTCAATCTTGTAACACGTTTCCACATATGTGTCCAAGTTCAATGAATCTAGTAACATGTTTCACTCGGTCCATATTAACTCGATATACCATCTTTGCTGCTCGGTAGACATAGAACGTTACTCGATAGATAGCTCGGTGTATACTAAACTTTGTGACTTCTTTCTTCTATAACCGACTGCTTTAGTGCTTACCGACTAAGTATTTTGGTAGTATTAACTGACTAGAGTATATAGGATAACTTTGGACATAAAACTAATGACAACTTAGTAAATAGTAACAAACAGTTACCATTGAATCTATTGGATCTAGGCTTTGATAACTCAATGATGAAAGAATAGTACCAAACCGGTACTAAGAGGGGGGGGTGAATCAGTACAGACAAAAACACACTCTTAAACTAGTTTGTCAGCAGACACTGTGCATTGACAGACAAACAGTAACACCGGTCCTAAAATAGAGTACAACCAGCAAAAACCTAGAATAGCTTAGACAAGCATAAACCGGTTGATACCTATCTTCTCACATACTCTAACACTTCATTTCCATTTCACCCTAATGCATGAACAATTAATCTACCATCAAAGATATACATATGAGCAACTAGATCAACATGATTTACTGCTTGACAGAAAACAACAAAGCATCACATGAGGAAGACATCACACATAACACACATATTTTTCATGTGGAAACCCAACTGAGAAAAACCAAAGTGGGGATGAATACCCACAAGCTTGTTTTTGAACTCTTTAGAAGTCCACTTTGTTAGGAGCCTTGTCCAGTTAAAGACTAATACAATAGGTTTTGTTAGGAACCGATCTTGTTAGGGATCACCTAGTTAAGGGATGGTAAGAATACCCAGTTAAGAGTTAAACCCTGGTAAAGATTACCTTGTTAGAGGATTTCAAGAACTCAATTGTTTTGAGTCACCCTGTTAAAGGATTTACAACAAGTTGGTTAAAGCTACCTTGTTAAGGGATTTTCCAACTATTGAGGTGGTTAGAGATCAACAGGTATTACAATGATTTGGTAACAACACTCAATGCCAATGTAGATCCTCTTAAGCTCCTCTTCACCTTCTGCACTTACACTCTACAGGTATCACTTCTCTCCTTTGGTCTGGAAAGAATCACGTATCCCTTCTCTTGAATACACACACATAACTTTTGCCAACAACCTCAAAAAGAATCACAACATCCACCTTATAGGAAAATAGATAGGTCGGTAGCATAAACCCTAAACCCTAAAACATGTTAGGTTAAGGAATTCAAACGGTTCAATCCTAATCATTGAGCACACTGCGTTAAATGCAACAGTCTTGATCCAATCTCCATCGTCCATTTTCCACTGATTTCATAGTGACTGATAACCCATCACACGTTATCACCATTTATAGACTTTGCACATTCCTGAGGTAGATAGGAACAATCTCCTTCATGCAAGATCCTTCACACGCACAAGGCTTACGTGGCAACATGATCTATTCTTCGTTACCATGCTAACTCATCACACAAAGTCACTAGTTGAGCCACACAAGCTTGAAGCACTTCAACCAAAAATCCTGAAGTTGAGACTACCAACTGGTAGTCATACAATGCTTCCATGTGTTGGTTCCCATAACCATGTGCCAATTCACCTTGAACAAACACACCGCTTCACTTTGGCACAAATGTTGGTTCATAGTGTTACACCGGTTCTCACATATGCCGGTTCTCACCTCTTCAACATATTGACATCAATGACAACATACAATGTCATTATGTCCTCATACTGGTTCACATAATGCTAACAATCTCCCCCTTTGGCATTGATGGAAATATACAAAGATATCTCTCCGCTTCACATCTTCTCCCCCTTTGAAAACAATGCCAAAGTGGAGGCACAAGCTTCCCTATTCCATTATGCTGCTCCCCTTGAGGAGTAGCATTCTTCAACACATCAATCTTGAAGAAAAATTTGACTATGCAATACCTGACTAATGTGGAGCATATACCTTTAGTTCACCTCCTAAAGGGAAAACACCCCTAATTCACCTCTTAAGTACATAAATGTAGCCTTTGGGAGAGGCTTGGTGAATATGTCTGCTAATTGCTCCTGACTGGAAACATGTTCCAGTGCAATCTCTTTGTTCTGAACCTTTTCCCTCAAGAAATGATACTTAAGGTCAAAGTGCTTGGTTCTAGAATGTAAAACCGGATTCTTGGAGATATTAATTGCACTAGTATTGTCACAAAATATACTTACCGGTTTAGATATAGGAACTTTGAAGCCATTTAATACATGCTTCATCCAAATTGTCTGAGTGCAGTTCATGAAAGCTGCAACATAGTCTACTTCTACTGTAGACTGAGAGATACAACTCTACTTCTTACTCATCCATGAGACCAGTCTACCACTGAGAAAGAATGCACCACTGGTTGTGCTTTTCCGGTCATCTATATTGCCTGCCCAATCAGCATCTATGTATACTTTCAAGTTGAAATCCTTGCTATATGGATACCACAATCCATAGTCAACAGTTCCCTTCAGATACCTAAGAATCTGCTTGACTCCAACCAAGTGGGATTCTCTTGGGCTTTTCTGGAATCTTGCAGTAATGCCAACTGCATGTGCAATATCTGGTCTACTATGCACTACATAATGCAACTTACTAATCATTAATCGGTATTCCTTCTCATCAACCAATGTTGAGTCATCTTCTTTGGATAGTTTACAACCAGTCACCATTGGAGTACCAACCGGTTTGCTATCTTCCATGCCAAAGGTCTTCAACACATCTTTGACATACTTAGACTGAGTGATGAAGATTCCATCTTTCATCTGTTGGATCTATAGTCCAATGAAGAACTTAATCTCTCCTATGAGTGACATTTCAAACTCTTTCTTCATCTCATCTGCAAACTCATGACTCATCTTGTCATCTCCACCAAAAGAAAATGTCATCAACAAATACCTCACAGATCAAGATCTGATCTCCTTCAGACTTCAAGTAGATATTGCTATCTTCACTTATTCTCTCAAATCCAATCTTCACAAGATGGGAATGCTGATGTTCATGCCATGCTCTAGGGGCCTGCTTTAGACCATATAAGGCTTTATGTAGCCTACATACCATTTCACTATCTTCAGATAGGGAAAACCCATCTAGATACTCAATATACACCTCCTCTTCAAGTAAACCATTTAGGAATGCAGATTTTACATCCATTTGATATACTTTGAAACCTTTAAAAGCTGCATATGCAAGAAGCATACAGACTCCTTCCAATCTGGCTACAGGAGAAAAGGTTTCTCCATAGTCTTCTCCTTCTTCTTGAGCATATCCTTTGCACACCAATCTAGCTTTGTTGCTAATCACTATTTCATCCTCATTCAGTTTATTTCTGAAAACCCATTTGGTACCAATGACATTTTTATGCTCTGGTCTGGGTACCAAAGACCAAGTACCATTTTTCTCTATATGGTCAAGTTCCTCTTTCATTGCCTTGATCCAGTCTTCATCTTTATGAGCCTCTTTGAATTATTTAGGCTCAAATTTAGAGATCATACATGATTTTTCTCTGACCTTTCTTCTTGTAAGGATTCCTGCATCCTTATCTCCTATGATCTGCTTAGGATCATGATTCATCTTGACATACCGAGGAATGGTCTTAATGGATTCCTCTTGCTTTTCTTCTTCATCCTCATCTCCATCAGTATCAGCATCTACATCTACTGGTGTAGGAACACTATTACTGGTACTTGGTGGACTGACAACCGGTTCCCAGAAGGTTATAACCGGTTCATTTACCGCTTGCTCACTACTAGTTTCCTCAGTTTTCTCAGAGGTTTCATCAACTCTTACATTGATGCTTTCAATAATTCTCTGAGTCCTATTGTTGAAACACTTGAGAGATTTACTCTTGGTGGAATATCTTAGGAATATTCCCTCATCACATTTCACATCAAATTTGCTCTGGTGTTCACTCCTCTTGATGTAACATTTGCTACCAAACACTCTAAAGTAGCTAACCATAGGTGTCTTACCGGTCCAATACTCATAAGGATTTTTATCCTTACTTTTCTTGATGAGTACCCGGTTCATTGTGGAGACTGCAATGCTCACCTCTTCTCTCCAAAAGGTGTGAGCTACCTTTCCTTGAATCAACATGGTTCTAGCTGCTTCAACCACAGTCCGGTTATTCCTCTCTACTAGGCCATTCTGCTGTGGAGTCCGAGGGGCAGACAGTTGCCTCTTGATGCCATGTTCTTCATAGTACTTGTTGAATTCACTAGAAATGAATTCCCCTCCTTGATCAGTTCTCAGGAACTTGATCCTTTTACCGCTTTCCTTCTCCACTAATGCTCTGAAAGCTTTAAACTTTACAAAGGCTTCAGACTTGTTTTTCAAGAATGTGACCCACATCATTCTTGAGCAGTCATCAGTGAGAATCATGAAGTATCTATCACCCTGCACACTTCTAGTTTTCATAGGACCACACAAATCAGTATGCACAAGATCAAGCAAGTTGTCAGCAGTGAAAGATTTACCTTTAAAGGTTGAGGAAGACATTTTCCCCAATTGACACTCTCTGCACAAGGTATTATCCAGTTTTCTTAGCACTGGCAACCCTCTAACTGCCTTGATCTTACTAGCCTTCACAATGTTATCAAAGTTTACATGGCAGAGTCTCCTATGCCATATCCAGCTATCATCAAATTTAGCCATAACACATGTACTTATATTTGCATTCAGCTAAAATAGGTTACCTTTGGTCTGCCTGCCGGTGGCCACCAATTCACCATTCTTTCCTTTGATTCTGCAAACTCCATTCTTGAATTCCAGAGTGAGGCCACTGTCATTCAACTGGGAAACACTCAGAAGGTTGTGTCTGAGACCATCAACCCAATACACATTGTCAGCACTACTCTTTCCATTCAAAGAGATGGACCCTCTGCCTTTGACCATGCATGGTGCATCATTGTCAAAGCGGACCACACCACTATCATACTCTTCCAAGGATAGAAACTTGCTCTGGTCACCAATCATATGGTGAGAACAGCCACTGTCAATGATCCACTCATTGGAATTATCAAACTAGGAGACAAGAGCCTTCTTGTCTAACACATCTTCCTTGATAGAAACAAACATAGTATCTTCATTTTCTTCATCTTTTGACTCCTCATCTGTGACACCTTCATCGACTGCCACAAAATAGTTTATCTAGTTTCCTCCTTTGAATTTCTTGAACCTTTCCAGTTTGTCCTTGTTGTCACCATTAGGATAGTTTACAACAATATGTCCTATCCAGTTACAAGAAAAGAATTTCAAAAGTAGCTTACCTCTGTATTTGCTAGTTCCTTTAGGAAGTTTCCTAGCAAGGAGAGCTTCAAATGCCATCAGAATCTCCTCATCATCCATTTCTCTTCTCTGTCTTGGTTCACCACTAGTGCTAGCTTCTTTTCCTTTTCTAGATGGTACAAAAGAAGCTTTAAAAGCTGATTAAGTCAATTGAACACTACCATCAAAACTATTTAGCTCATAGGATGTCAGCTTTGCAATGATGGAGTCTAGGGATACCTTAGTCTTGTCTATTGATCTCAGCTCCTGAATAGTAGCAACCCTTATTGCATAGACCGACAATAGGGATCTCAAGACTTTTCTTACCACAATGGAAACTTCTATTTTACCACCTGCACTATTGATATCTCCAACAATGATTTTGATTCTTATTCCATACTGTTGAATGGTCTCACCTTCAACCATCCGCATATCTTCAAACTTCCCTCTAAGGCTTTCTTCCTTAGCTTGTTTTACATTCTCATCACCGCCATAGATATTTTCAAGAGTATCCCATACCTCTTTGGGATTTACCTTATCTTGGACATCAATAAACTCAATGTCAAATAAACTACTAATTAAGGCTTCCATGACTTGCCCATTCTCTTGCATCTCTCTCTTTTGGTCATTGGTGAGAGTACCGGTAGGGGCAACATAGGCATTCTCAACATAGCTCCAGTGTTGAGCACCCATGATTCTGATGTATATCTTCATTCTGTCTTTCCATATACTAAAATTTTCTTTGTTAAACTTTGGACCTTCCCTCTTCATCATTAGACTGGGATCTATATCTCAAGCAGTTAAGCTTATAGCACAGAGGACCTAGAGGACACTCTGATACCAATTGATAACTCAATGATGAAAGAATAGTACCAAACTGGTACTAAGAGGGGGGGGGGTGAATCAGTATAGACAAAAACACACTCTTAAACTAGTTTGTCAGTAGACACTGTGCATTGATAGACAAATAGTAACACTGGTCCTAAAATAGAGTACAACCAGCAAAAACCCAGAATAGCTAAGACAAGCATAAAATGATTGATACCTATCTTCTCACATACTCTAACACTTCATTTCCATTTCACCCTAATACATGAACACGTAATCTACCATCAAAGATATACATATGAGCAACTAGATCAACATGATTTACTGCTTGACAAAAAACAACAAAGCATCACATGAGGAAGACATCACACACATATTTTTCACATGGAAACCCAACTAGGAAAAACCACGGTGGGGATGAATACCCACAAGCTTGTTTTTGAACTCTTTAGAAGTCCGCTCTATTAGGAGCCTTGTCCGGTTAAAGACTGATACAATAGGTTTTGTTAGGAACTGATCCTGTTAGGGATCACCCGGTTAAGGGATGGCAAGAATACCCAGTTAAGAGTTAAATCCTGTTAAAGGTTACCTTGTTAGAGGATTTCAAGAACTCAATTGTTTTGAGTCACCCTGTTAAAGGATTTACAGCAAGCCGATTAAAGCTATCCTATTAAGGGATTTTCCAACTGTTGAGGTGGTTAGAGATCAACAGGTATTACAATGATCTGGTAACAACACTCAATGCCAATGCAGATCCGCTTAAGCTCCTCTTCACCTTCTGCACTTACACTCTGCAGGTATCACTTCTCTCCTTTGGTTTGGGAAGAATCACGTATCCCTTCTCTTGGATACATACACACAACTTTTTCCAACAACCTCAGAAAGAATCACAACATCGACCTTATAGGAAAATAGATAGGTCGGTAGCATAAAACCTAAACCCTGAAACCCGTTAGGTTAAGGAATTCAAACGGTTCAATCATGACCGTTGAGCACACTGCATTAAATGCAATAGTCTTGATCAATTCTCCATCATCCATTTTCCATCAATTTCATAGCTATTGATAACCCATCACATGTTATCACTATTTATAGACTTCGCACATTCATGAGGTAGATAGGAACAATCTCCTTCATGCAAGATCCTTCACACACACAAGGCTTACGTGGCAACATGATCTGTTCTTCGTTACCATGCTAACTCATCATACAAAGTCACTAGTTGAGCCACATAGGCTTGAAGCACTTCAACCAAAAACCCTGAAGTTGAGACTACCAACCGGTAGTCATACAATACTTCCATGTGCCGGTTCCCATAACCATATGCCGGTTCACCTTGAACAAACACACTGCTTCACTTTGGCATAAATGCCAATTCACAGTGTTACACCGGTTCTCACATATGCTGGTTCTCACCTCTTCAGCATATTGACATCAATGATAGCATACAATGTCATTATGTCCTCATACCGGTTCACATAATGCCAACAGGCTTATTATTTAGAAAGTAGGGAAAATTATTTTAAGCCTTACTTCTACATACATTGGAAGTGTGTCCTTCCTTGAGACAATTAAAGAAAACAGGTTTGAACTTTTACTTACCTTTATCCTTCGGTGCCGGTTTCTTCTTTGATGCTTCATCTTTTGTTCCAGAGGTCTCACCTTCCTCATAAACAGAAAAACTAAGTCCAGTGGTATTCTTAACCGGTTTTGCTGATTCAAGCTTTTGTTCTAGCTTAACAGTGGTCTTATTGAATTTGGTAAGTATTTCCTTTGACTCAGTGAGTTCTTTAGAAATAGCAGCATTGGATTCCTTCAGGGTTGTATTCTCAGATATAGCCATGTTTAGTTCACCTTGCATTTCTTCTTTTTCCACTTTACTCTCTTGGAGATAAGCGGTAAGTGCACTAATTTCTTGCTTCAGCTTGGAGATCTCATGATCTGTCTTTTACCAGATCTTCAGCTTTCCTTCGGTTCTCAAGCTATTGACACATTTTGATAGTCAGTCCTTCTAGTTCCCTTCTTAGGTTAGCATTAGATTCATTTAGTTTTCAACTTCTTCAACTAGGGCTTCCATGTCCGCTTCATCAAAAGAACTATTTTCAGTTAGCTCCATCAGTTTCTCAACATGCTCTCTTCTTTTTTCTAGAGAGGCCTTATACTTGACTTTGAGTTCATCAAAGGCTTTCTCAGTCAGAGTGAGACGATGAGTAAGTTCCCTCATAGTGTATTCCCCCATATCTCCTTCCAAGTGGTTAAACTTATAGAAAGGTTGGCTCTAATACCAATTGATGAATAATAAGAGGGGGGGGGGTGAATTAGTATACCAAAAAATACTGAACTCAAACACTTAAATAGTTTAGTAGTAAACCGGTATAACAGTTTTACTAACAAACCAGTTAACACAAATGCAAACCAAACAACAAATAAGGCATTCACCCATAGAAGCACAATCACCATAACACAAGAGATTTTGACATGGAAACCCAAATGGGAAAAACCATGGTGAGATGAAACTCACAAGTAACTATCTGCAAAATAGTAACTAGACCGGTTAAGGTCATACAATGTTCTTCACCAGAATAGATCCTATTAGGAATCTCAATCTTTGTTAGGAGATAAGTCCAATTAAAGACTACCTTGTGAGAGGATTTCATATCGAGAGTTGTGAACCACCTTGTTAGAGGATTTACAAAGGCTTTCTCAGGCCTACTTGGTTAAGGGTTTCAGACTTGTCAAAGATGTGAGTAATCAACAAGTGAGTGATCTAAATACCAGCACAGTATGCTTGGTTAGATCCTTTATAGCTCATTGTTAAATCATTTCAGCATTACTTCAGTCTTCAAAATCTCCACACTCTACTTCTTCACACAGACCTTATCTTCTTCTATGATCACACATACAAAACCTCATCAACCACCTAAAACCCTAACAACTCTTTTCTACACATGAAACCCTGATGTCCTTATAAAGGAATCTGATTTCATGTCGGTCCAATAGGATTACATTGCAAGTTCCTAGGTTCGGTGAATTTGGACACATTTGGTAACACGACACAGAATCACCGCCAAAGTGTCGGTGGATGATAACTCATCACAAAAATAATATCAGTTGGTAACTCATCACAGAGTAATAACGGTTCATACATTTACCTATTATCGGTTCACATATTTTACCTGATTACCAGTTCACACATTTTACCAATTACCGGTTTGTCAAAATGAAGATTGGGAAAAATGATAACAACCGCTTTGTTCCATTGTACCGCTTGAGGTCTTCATACCACTTGAGACTTCATACCGCTTGAGATCGGTAAACACTTTCTGCAAAACACCGATAGTTTAAAGACTATAATACATGATACTGGTTCAGAACAAATACCGGTTGAGCATAACTCATGCATACAAAAAGTGATCTCAAAACAAGTGTGTGTCCATCAATGACAATCACAACATCATCATAAAAAATGCCAACACAAGCTTCTCTCCAGAAATTCAAATATTTCTTGAAGAAAAATGGAGATTATGATGCTCAAGATTGAGATCCAAACACTTAAGTCATTTTTCATGATTTCTAGTTGTAGGTGCATTTTTGTAATTCCTATCGACACTACAAGTGTCATTTTGTGTATGCGGTTTTGCATGTAGGGTTGCACAAGTCTTAAGTCAAATCAAACTCTACTTTTGATAGTCATTTTTAGTTGTAACTTTTCCTAGTTTTACTCATATCCTCTCCTCTATGTATATGAGTGAGCTCTTTGTAATTTTCATCTTTTATCTATATGCAACTAGACTCTTATGAAGTGAAGAGAAAAGTGAAACTTTGAGTTCATTTTGTGATTTTTGCTAGTTCAATCAATAAAGAAAGCATCTTTGGCACTTAAAGTTTGTGTTGAGCGCATTGTGTTCTATGGTGAGAGTGTTATTATTTCATTCTTGTTATGGTAATTGAATTGATTGAGTAAAAGCAATTTATAGGGATTTTGTGAAAGAGTAGAATAAATTTGGTTGTGTAGACTTTGTGCTACACTTGAAAATTGATAGGGTAAAAATTTTTGGAGGATAACATCATAAAGACTTTGAGATTTATGTCGTTACCTCATATTAAGTATATCTTGTAATTTTATATAAAATAGCAGTGTAAAGACTTTGAACTTTATGTTGACATTTGAAAGAAAGTTATTTGGGTTACAAAAGTTATTATGAAAAGCTTGATAGGATAATAGTGAGTTGAAGAATTTGAGCTTCATCATTATTTTCTTGTCTCAGGAAGCAATAGAGATTGTGCTTTCATAGAAACTTTACTTCATAGTTGTAAATCTCATATATAAGCTCCTAAGCTGTTTCTTAGGAATTTTTAAGTTTTTAAAATCATTTTTCTCTAAATTGTAATATCCTTTCTAAAAAGAGAGAAAAGGATAAACATGTATTCTAAAAGAAGAGACTGAGATGGTGTAACACCCAAGATTAGAATAGGCTCAGTAATTAGAATTGTATTTCAATAAAGTTAGTGTAATAAGAAAAGGAGGAGACTTCCCTTATAAATAGGAGAGATTTTTATCTCACACATTGTAGTTGAAACCACCATTTTCTGAACTTCCCTTGTTTACAAAATTTTCAACCAACAAGTATGCATGATGTAGATTCTTGGATGGAAGCCATGAATGAAGAGATGACTTCATTGAAGAAAAATGCTACATGGGATCTGATACCTTTATTTGAAGGATGAGACCCCATCGTATTTAAAGGAGTTTTTAAGAAGAAACTATTTGCGGATGGCAATGTTCAGAAGCATAAAGTACAGTTGATTACAAAGGGGTATTCTAAGGTGGATGGAATTGATTATTATGAAATATTTTCTCCTATAGATAAGATATCATTCATTCGATTCCTATTATCACCTGCAGTATCTTATGACTTGAAAGTTGAGATGATTGATGTGAAGACAATGCTCCTACATGGTGATTTGCATTGGGTTGGTGACATTGATAATATAAGATTTGCCCGTGGACATGTTTTCATGATATTTGGTGGTGTTGTAAGTTGGATGAGTAAGCGACATGTTGTAGTCACTTTGTCCACTATAGAGATTATAATAAATCCATTTGGTTTAAGTTTTTGATGTAGGATAGATAAATATCTATGTGACACATAGAGTGTTATTTTTTTAGCAAAAAATCATACTGTACATGCCAAACTAAAGCAAATTGATGTATAGTTTCCCTTAGTTTGTAATATGGTGGAAGATGTAAAGGTAAAGATGGAAAAATGGATACTTTGGAGAATGTTGTATATACTCTAAGGAAGCCAGTGATAACTAAGAAATTCAGATGGTTTGTCAATTATATGGGCCTTGGGGCCTTGATTAGATGAAATATGTTTGAGTCTTGACAAGTCTTTGACAAGTGGGATAATTTTGGGATTAAATTTTCTCAACCTTAGAGTACCTAATATGTTGTTTATTTAATTATTTTATTTTTCACCCATTTTGAAAGTCCTAAAATTTAGAGGACTAGTATCACAAGTTTCTATGTTGGGACTATGGTAGTTTCTTTTAATTACTATGTTGATTACTATTTTGGTGGAAGATTCATGGAGAGTTATTTTTTTGTAGCTAGTATTTATGGTGGATTTCTCTTCTGACAAGTGGTGAGAGGTAAGGAATGTTCCTAAAAGAGATATGGCAATTTCTATGATAGGTGTAGTGCGTACGGAAAGATGACCATTATTGGTGAGTCACGAGTTAGTGCTTTGGAAAGTTTCTATGTGCAACATCATAGAAATGACAACTTGTTTTTTTTGACACCACTAACCTTTCAAGTGTATAAGTTGGTTTTGGAAACCATGGGTGCTTTCCATTCATTTGTTGAGCTCTATAAATATGTGGCTTCCTAGTGTATTTTATATAATGGGGTTGAATATTTTTTAGCTATTATCTACCCAAATTTCTCTGAATTTCTCTATCACTATAATTACTCTTGAAGAGCATTGGTTTTATGCTATTGTAACTCTTTCTGTTGATAATACAATTGATCTCTAGATTTTTGAGTGTGTGTTTTTTCCCAAAAGGATTTTCCCATGTAAAAGCACCTTTCTTCCTTTCATGATTGAGTATGAGGATCATTGTGTGATTCTATTATGTTCTTTGTCAAATTCATGGGACCACCTAGTAGTAGCTATTCAAAGTACTACAACCACTTCCAAAATAAATGATATGGTTACTTCACTATAGTTTGAAGAAATATAGAGAAAATTTTATGAGATGACTAAAGAGGCCCTAGTTTCTTGAGATAGATCAATGGAGAAAGAAAAAAAAATCTAAATCTAAACCCCTTAGGAGATCTAAGTCTCCTAGAAAGAATTAAAAGGCCAAATATTGGAACTATGAGAAGACTAAACATTTATGAGAAGAATGCAAGGAGGAGAAGAAAATTAAAATAAGAAAAATCTTTGATTCTAATTTAGATAAATCCTCTCAGGATGACTATGATGTATTTGTCACAACCTTGGCAAGGCATGTATTAGAAGATGCATGACTTATTGATTCAAGAGCATCTTTTCATATGAACTCTCATAGAGGTTGGTTCATGAAGTATGAAGATTATGATGGTGGAAAGCAATATCTTAGTGATGAATCTCATATGAAGATTGTTGGGTATGGAAAAATCAAAATTTGATTCCCTGGTGGTAAAGGGGATTTATGGTGTACTATGCATCCCTATTTTGCACAAAACCTTCTTTCAATGAGAAAGTTGAATGATTTGCATGTATTGGTTGTTTTGTTGAGTGGAAGATGAAAAATGAAAATAGGAGCTATGGTGTTGGCTAAGGATGTTCATATTGGCACTTTGTACAAGCTAGATGCATGCACTATTCAATGAAATACTTTTTTGATGTACTAAAGAAGAGACATTTGAATTCTTCATCCTCATCATCAAATAAAAAAGAGAACTTTTTTGTTTCTACATCTGATGGTTGTTCTTTATAGGCAATTAAGTGTGCGAATTATCTAAATTTGAAGCTTCCAATAGAGAAAAAAAGATATGACATTGTGTTGACTTGAATTTCATCCTCAGAAAGCTACCTGCAACAAGTTAGTTTCACAAAATACCAATGGAAATGCTACATGAAATCCAAACTCAACCAATGAAACTACATGAAATACATATGAAATAAAAATTCTATTTTTACCTTCATGATTTATGTCTCATTGTGTCCTAACTCCACTATTCCTAGTTGTAGATGGTGTGCTCTCAGATAAGCACTGATAGCTTCCAAGATGGCATATGAAGAATGGACTCATAACTGATAGTTCACAAATGCTATGATATGCAATGCTAAATGATTATGCTATTTTCTTCAAGATTAAAACTCACAGATACATAAGTTTTGCAAATGATTGGCTTGCAATTTCACTTGAAGTCTAACTCTCTCTCAACTAAAACTCTTGATTTTATAGACTTTGAGAGGATAAAATGATGTGGCTCAGATCAATAGTCATGATTAGATCTGCAGATTTGGATGGTTGTGAGAAAAGGTGAAGGTTCAAAGAAAGGGGGAAGGAGAAGACAAGTGTCACTCATCTCACCTTGACTGGGTTGCTGACTGAGGGAATCTAGGGATGGTTGGAGAAAATTTAGGCATGAGAGGACAAGTGGACTCAAGTCCTTCCTAAGATGTAGGGATGGTGGAGAGAATATAGAAGGAGGTTATGAAATATTGTGTACGTACACAATATTTCATTAAATTTGGAGGTTGAAGATAAATGATGAATTAATATTTAAGAAATATTAATTTCCTTAGCCACATGATGGATGAGCTGGCAAAGGGAAGATGAAGTGGAGATGGAAGGTGGGTTGGATAATAGATTAAATAATTTAAGAAATTATTTAATATTTGAGACTATAGGATAGGAGAATAATCATTAAACATTAGATATTCAAATGATTGAAGGCAATAATTAAATATTTAGACATTCAATTAATTAGAGGAATAAAATAGATGAATTAATTAATAAAATATTTCAATAAAATTAATTAGTA
The DNA here is from genome assembly GCF_030272615.1 of Cryptomeria japonica. Taxonomy (NCBI): domain Eukaryota; kingdom Viridiplantae; phylum Streptophyta; class Pinopsida; order Cupressales; family Cupressaceae; genus Cryptomeria; species Cryptomeria japonica. Next base: position 519,105,479 of record NC_081411.1, read on the forward strand.
GAAAGACACGAAGTGAATTAAATAAATTAATCTTTTCAAATTAATTATTTAATAGAAGAATAATTATTAAATAAATATAAAATATTTATTTAATCGGTCATAACCATTTTTTATGTGTATACATTTTTCCCCTCTTTGAAATTATGTCGAGACAACATTGTTTCAAAGATTAAATCAAGTCTCAATAGCGTGCCTAGTGGAGATAAAAATCCTGATTGTGTGCCCCAGATACTGATTTCTGGATATTGATTTGATGATGATGCCCCCTCGAGAGATCGTTTGTACATTAAAGTAATGAATGATCTCTCGATAGAAGAATAACGTTATATAAAAAATAGATGAGTGAATAGATTACAAATTGATCAGATGAATTAGATTGAGAAGATTGATTGGACTGAGATCAAGTCTGGTTTTAGGAAGGACACATCCCATATAAGACAAAAGATGATCAAAATGTCTAGTTTTAGGAAAGATACATCCTATATAAGACATTATAGATGATCAAAATGTCTGGTTTTGTCCAAGGGGTTGAGCTTAGTTGGTTAAAGCATTGAGTTCTCAATGTGGAGATCCAAGTTCAACTCCCATGAGGGACACCTTTGCATAGAATTCTAAGTTGTGACTCTTGGTCTTCCATTGTTGTTTAAAGTGGATTGCTAAGTTGTGACCCTTGGTCTTCCAATTGTTGTTTCTAGTTTGGTGCTCGAAACGAGCTAGTATTTGTAATAAGTTTTCTCGAAAGGATATGGTATTTGTAATAAGTTTGTAATGTGGATTCTCGAATGAGAAAAAAATGAGCTTTGGGATTCTATGATACTTAATACAAAAAAAAAATGTCTGGTTTCAGAAAAGATACATCTTGTATAAGACATGATAGGTGATAGTTGAATGAATGATGAAGTTATTAAAGTGAAGAATGATTCCATTGGATGATGATGCTAGTGCAGATGCTGCAGGTGATCCAGGTGTTAGACCCACAAGCTTGAGAGGTAGTCATGATTCTTGACTTGATTTGTAGTGATGGGACTTTGTACATTATTGATTATTTTTGTGATATCATTGTATACTTGGACTTTTTATTGTTTTATGATGACCTATATGTAGACATGGACTCTATATGATGATATTCTTTATTATGCATGTTATTATATATGATGATGATCTATATGCATGTTATCTTATATGATGATGTTCTATATCAGTTGATGATTCTTTTCTTTCTTTTCCTTATGATTATTGATCTATATGATGTAATGATAAAAAATTTTGATTTTTGATTTTGATAACCTTGAATGCAACTGAAAATGATTACTACCTTTAAATGATGTGTAAATGAAATGATCTAAATGCAGTGACCTATATGCAAATGAATGATTATGCAATATGTTTTTGATGCACATGGATTCAAATGAAAATGATGAGAAAATGCAAATGTTTTATTTTATGTGCAAATAACGATGAATGAATCTAAGTGAAAAGATGCAACTAATTGAGCTTAAAAAGGAACTAAAATGAGAATGATCTTAATGCAAATAATAATGATGATTACCATATGATTAATGAAATGCACTTAATTGAATGTAAAATAAATGCAATTTTTGAAATTATTCTAAAAATGAATGCACCTATAATGATCAAATATAAATTGTTTTTTTTTTGTTTGTCCAAGTATACTCAATCTTTATTCATTGACCATTGACTTTTGAATGAAATGAGATGCTTATAATTCAATTGATTTTGAATGCTTATAATGCAGATAAATAATGAACTAATCTAAAATGATCTAACTAAAAATTATACTACCATTCTTCATATGTTATCTTGTAACAGTGCTTGATTTCATCATTGAGCTTTAAAATGTTGTAAGAAAATACAAGCAACTTGACATAATGATTCAAGATGACTCGAGTATTTCTTACATGGATTTTGATATAGCAAGTTAATACAAGCAACTTGATACAATGAGTCAAGTTGACCTGAGTATTGCTTGCAGAATAGACAAGGATTATCTCCTTTCATGCATGACTTGGAACGTCCTCCTTGATCTTTTGTCGATCATATCCTGAGACAAGTACATACCTTAATAAGAGATAAATAATAGACAACAATCAAACAAAAATAATCATGCCCCATCATAGCTTCTCTAGTCATGGACATCCTTGAGTCGCATAGAGTACATGATTAGCAATAAAATCAAGAAATAAAGACTGAATCTCGCATGTCATTCACATGTTCTCATGGTCATTAACTGATATAATCATCTTGACGAATGATCTTTTGATAATCCTTTATTACTTGTTGGTTGATTCTTTGTTTTCTAAGTTTCATGGTTCCTTTCTCATAAAATGACTTGATCTTCATTTCTTTGTTGCTCATTATCTATTTCAAAACCCTACGTGTTTTTGGTTTTTCTAAGTTTTCCGAATTTTTTAGATTTTCAAAGATTCAAAAGATCACCTTAGCAAAAGGAATTAGGATTTTTCCCCCAGCAGAAACAAAACTTTATTATGGATGTATGAATTGATCAAGATCCAAACCATGGTGGGATACAAATATAGATTGATTGATTCTGATAAAATCTAAGATAGTGACTATGACAAGTGTGTCAAAGATTGATAACTATTGGTAAGCTACATATTTTCTACTAAATGGTTCAGAGCAATGGATCTAAAAGATGGAATGGATAAGCTAAGACACATGGAAGCGATAGATGCAGTAGGAGAGGATAGGATGGAGTGAATAGGTGCACAAAGCAATCTCATAGATGGAGGAACTCACTTTTTAGATAGTGCCTGTTTACTAGGTCTTCACCATCTAAATTTATTGCATTTCTCTCTCTCTCTCTCTCTCTCTCTCTCTCTCTCTCTCTCTCTCTCTCTCTCTCTCTCTCTCTCTCTCTCTCTCTCTCTCTCTCTCTCTCTCTCTCTCTTTTTTTTTTTTTCTTTTAACCATTTTATGCTTTTTTAGGGATTTTCTGCTTTTCTGATTTTGTACTGATATCTTCAGGACTTTATATGCTTTTTGTTAATTTTTCCAGGACTTTATATCTCAAGCATAGAATTTCTTGAGATGAATAGAATTTATAGGTTCATCAAACTAGTCACCTTCAGGGGTAGATAACTTGTATGCTCCTGATCCATATGTTGCTACTATGACAAAAGGTCCTAGCCAATTTGGTTCAAATTTTCCCTTCTTTTCTCGGTCTTGTTGATTTCTTGGATTCTCCCTTAGAACTATATCTCCAATCTTAAAAATACACAACTTGACTCTATGGTTATAACTTCTTGCCATTATTTGTTGATATACTTTCAAATGATCTGTTGCATTTTGGCGATGTTCCTGAATCGGTTCAAGTTCTTAGAGTCAAGAGACTCGTTGCTCTTCTTTTGGTATAAGACCTTTCAAGGATACTTGTAGAGAAGGTATATTACTTCTATAGGTAATATGGCTTCTGATCCATAGACCAAACAATATGGAGTTTCCCCCATTGGAGTGCGGATGCTGGTTCGGTATGCCCAAAGAGTAGGATTCAGCTGAATGTGCCAGTCTTTTCCAGCTTCATTAATTGTTTTCTTTAAAATTTTCAAGATAGTTTTGTTTGATGCCTCG